>NC_081189.1:105412470-106012470 GCF_902713425.1 Acipenser ruthenus | reverse complement strand
AGAAGAGAATGCAATGCAGTTGTTTTTTTTTTTCTAGATTACAGGCTATTGTTTCCAACGATCAGACAGTTCCAAGTATAGTTTTGTATTTTTCCTTGTTATTTCCTTACACTGTAAATCAAGTGTTTAGGAATTAAACACAAATTAAACACGCTGTATTGTGAATATTTATTATACATTGTAATATTTAGTTTGTATATTGCTTTTGTAGGTCCGTATATTGTAATAAAATCACTAAAACGTGTTTAAAATGTGTTCCATAAGCGTATTGTTTAATTTTTAAACATGTGGTTTTACATAAATCTAAATGTACAGCGCCTCGTTTGCTAATGGAGAATTGACAAAGCCGACCAAGTCCTTTGTATTAAAGCCAACATTTAAGCACCAATTAACTGCACAAATACTATTGTTCGGCTTCTCCAACGCTGAAAGGGGAGGGAGTCAATGTAAAAACACTTTAAAATCAAGCGTCATATGAGCAACATTAGGGGGCAGATTAAATTTAATTATCTGCGTTGCCTTAGCTAAAACAGTAAATATTTTTGTCATTAAAACAAAAATCCACAAGGCCGGGCCCAACTGCTTGGTATTCAAAAAAAAAATTCAAGGCACAGCACAGAGATGATTTTACGGCTTGTCTAACGCGTTGTCTTGTGTGGTTGTAATACTTTTAACTTGCCATAAAAACATGTTAAAAGACTTCTTGAAAAATGATAGAATAAATCTAAAACTAAAGGCAGATTATATCTAAATCATGTGCCCAGCCATAGCTAAGGCGGATAAATGTTGGTATTAAAACAAAAATGTCGTAACCGCTTTAAATCAAAAAATCAAGTGACTAAGGGAATTTCGGTGCTTCTCTAACTCAACGCCTTGTAGGAGGTGTGTCACTTCAAATCATTCAGGCGTTGAGAACCAGCATTAGAACATGCCGGTCAATTTTAAAAGACAGCTTCGAAGTTGGTCTTATGCAGCGTGAAGATTCACAACAAACAAACAAAAAAACCCATGAAATATAAGATATGCATTATATCATACCAAAAGTATACCAAGCACATCTATGGACTATACAATTTAAACGACACAAAACGTGCATTCTGTATCGGCATAATTCTGAGCCAAATCCCGTTTGAAAATATTGGTGTGATCCATCTACAATCCGAAACCTGTCGATTATGGAAACCGGCATAATTTGTAACCCAGTGTAAACCCGATTGTCCATTCTGACACCAATTCCCGTAATTTTATTTTCAAAGTGTGAGTATATTGCGTAAATACGCACATGTCCTGTGGGTAAAATACTTATTTAATGGAAAGCAACATTGAAATGAATACAATCCACACAGGGTATACCTGGACAGTATACAGTATACTCTAATATATTTCTTCAGTGTTCAAATAATGTGTCATTTATACGTTTTTCTAGGTACAGTATTTACAGTAGCTATCTGTATATAACCAGCCCACTTTATTATCTGGCACACTTTTCTGATCCCGTGCGATGCCGATAGACAGGGTTTACTACACTGAAAACTACAAATTCTGTAGTAAGTTTTACAAACGCGAGTTAAAAATTTTACAGGCTTTGTATGAAATATTTCATAAAACATATTTAGCTGAGATAACAAACGTTAGTATTTACTTTGTTTATTTATTTCATTTCAATATTCCAACTGTACACAATTTAAATATAGTAAAACAGACATTCAACATAAACTGTGTTTTTTCTGTTTCCCCTAAATTTATTTAATATAGATTTAAAATGTAAAAGCACTTTTTACAACAAAAAGGGCTTGTACACTTCTAGATGCTTCTAATTGCATAAATATCTGGAGGAGATTTTTGAATTTCAGGAATTGTTTGAATTGCTGCAGCAAAAGAGAACCATGAAAACTGGAAAGCTGCACCATTTTCACAGCAGCTCTAAGGCACATTCGTCTTATCTTTAGATTTAATCTACCCCCTTCAAAGCTGTCTTTAAAAAAGGGCTGCATTTTCGTTTTAATAACAAGAAATTGGGTGGAATGGTGAATATTCCTGCCTGGGCTAAAGGGCACACATCATTTAGATTTAATCTGCCCCAAAGTCTGGTGTATTTATAATGCAGTACCTTACACTTTTCTCTACTAAATGTCATTTGCGTCTGCCCAGTTCTGAATGCTGTCTAGATCATTTTGAATGATCTTTGCTGCTGCAGCGGTGTTTTCCACTACTCCTATTTTTGTGTCATCTGCAAATTTAACATGCAGGGCAATTTACAGGTGAAATATTGCAAGGGAGCAGGTCAGTTGTTACTGTGGATTCCAAGACGGCAGAAAGTAAGTGGCCGATGGCACAGGCGCCGGAGACGGATGGGCAAACGGGCCACTCACTTTTTAAACACGGAGGGCCACGCCCACCCACTTTTAACAGCGAAGTGAGACAGATAAGTCAAATAAATCCACAAATTAACACAGCAACAGAAGTTTATTGATAGACAATAATCCTAACGTTTCGCTAGCGACGCCAGCTTCTACAGAGGTACAGTGAAGGTTTTAACAAATGTTATGGGGGTCTACTTAAATCGTGGTAAAGTTAAGTTGTTTTCGCAGGTAGGTTATGGAATAAAATTAGGATTTCGTGGACCTGTTCAAACATTTAAATAAATCAACAGTACCTTGCATAAGTATTCACCCCCCTTGGACTTTTCCACATTTTGTAGTGTTACAACCTGGAATTAAAATGGATTTAATTGGGATTTTTACCATTTGATTTACACAACATACCTAACACTTTGAAGATACAAAATATTTTTTATTGTGACACAAAAGTTAATTAAACAAAAAAAAGACATTTTTTTGGTTGCATAAGTATTCACCCCCCTGAGTCAATTATTATTATTTATTTTTTAGCAGACACCCTTATCCAGGGCGACTTACAATTATTACAAGATATCACATTATTTTTACATACAATTACCCATTTATACAGTTGGGTTTTTACTAGCGCAATTTAGGTAAAGTACCTTGCTCAAGGGTACAGCAGCAGTGTCCCCTACCGGGGATTGAACCCACAACCCTCCGGTCAAGAGTCCAGACCCCTAACCACTACTCCACACTGTCAATACTTGGTAGAAGCACCTTTGGCAGCAATTACAGCTGTGAGTCTTTGCACATCTGGATCCTGCAATTTATGCCCATTCTTGGCAAAATTGCTCAAGCTCTGTCAAGTTGGATGGGGACCGTTGGTGAACAGCAATTTTCAAGTCTTGCCACAGATTCCCAATTGGATTGAAGTCTGGGCTTTGACTGGGCCATTCTAAGACAATCAGGTTCTTGTTTTTAAACCACTCCAGTGTAGCTTTGGCTGTGTGTTTAGGGTCATTGTCCTGCTGGAAGGTGAACCTCCGCCCCAGTCCCAGGTCTCTTGCAGACTGAAACAAGTTTTCCTCTAGAATTTCCCTGTATTTGGCTCCATCCATCTTGCCCTCAATCCTGACCAGTTTCTCAGTCCCTGCTGATGAAATGAATCCCCATAACATGATGCTGCCACCACCATGCTTCACCGTGGGGATGGTGTTCTCAGGGTGATGAGCAGTGTTGGCTTTGAGCCACACATATCATTTTGCGCTAAGGCCAAAAAGTTCAATTTTGGTCTCATCAGACCAGAGAACCTTTTTCCACATGTTTGCTGTGTCTCCCACATGCCTTTTGGCAAAATCCAAACGGGATTTGATATGGGTTTTTTTCAGCAATGGCTTTCTTCTCACCACTCTTCCATAAAGCCCAGCTTTGTGGAGCGTCCGGGTTATAGTTGTCCCATGGACGGTTTCTCCCATCTCAGCTGTGGATCTCTCCAGTTCCTTCAGAGTTACCATTGGCCTTTTGGTTGCTTCTCTGACTAATGCCCTCCTTACCTGGTCACTGAGTTTTGGTGGATGGCCTTCTCTAGGCAGAGTCGCGGTTGTGCCATATTCTTTCCATTTTTTAATAATGGATTTAATGGTGCTCCGGGGGATGTTCAAAGTTTGGGATATTTTTTTATAACCCAACCCTGATTGGTGCTTCTCCAGAACTTTATCCCGGACTTGTTTTGATAGCTCCTTGGTCTTCATGATGCTGTTTGTTTAGATATGCTCTCTAACAAACTCTGGGGCCTTCCAGAAACAGGTGTATTTAATATGAGATCATGTGACACTTTAATTGCACACAGGTGGACTCCATTCAACTAATTATGTGACTTCTGAAGACAACTGGTTGCACCAGAGCTTATTTAGGGGTGTCACAGCAAAGGGGGTGAATACTTATGCAATCAAGACTTTTCAGTTTTTTATTTGTAAATAATTTAGAAAAATATGTAATTTTTTTTCTCCACCTCGACATTATGGACTGTTTTGTGTAGATCAGTGACAAAAAATCCTAATTAAATCAATTTTAATTCCAGGTTGTAACACTACAAAATGTGGAAAAGTCCAAAGGGGGTGAATACTTATGCAAGGCACTGTAAGCAGACAATATTTCTGAACACTATAAAAGCCTAAAAATAGTGGTACTTGCTTCCTTACAAGAAGCAGCAGTTGCTGCCGACATTCTCCTTCTGGTGTGGACTTGCCCATACATTGAGACTGCACGTCTGCATCCACTGAACTGGTTGGAAGCGTAAGGCAAAGCTTTGCCAAGTTATACAAGTGTGGAAATTGTATTTTCTCCAAAGACACATTACAAGATGTGCAAAACAATTACCTCCATCTGCATGTACAGTTTCTTTGGAAAATATCTTGAGACGATCATCAGCTGAAATATACTTTGCTTTTTTTACTTTGTCGTCCATTTCTGTTATTTTACCTCCAATGCTGAAAACTAGATTTTAGCAACCTAAATCAAAACAATGCAGCACAGACTTTGTCCCACCCCTACTGTACAGTACAGGTCACAGAAAAGCCAGTACAGACTCACTTATAGGCTGATTAAAACATTGTTGTCATTTGAACAGTAAACAAGAACGTTAAACGCTTTGGAGTATTTTTTTTTGTAAATGTTATTTCACGGGGTGTCCGCTGGGCTGTAAGGATAGAGCAGAGGAAGCAGAGGAAGCAGAAATGAGCTGTTAGTATGACACTATCGACCATAGGACGCTTGGCCAAGGACAGAGTGATGAGCCCGAAGCTTAGAATTAGGTGTAGGCTTAGAGAGGCCCAGGCTGAAATTAGGATAGAAAAGAGATCCCGACCGATGAGCTCTCCAATAATCAGAGCATCATGTTGGCCTTTTTATAGCTTCCCCACATTGTCTAGATGAAGACATTTCTGAGTCAACATAAACTCCTAAGTCTTTTTCATAGTTCCCTTCTTCAATTTCAGTATCTCCCATATGATATTTATAATGCACATTTTTATTGCCTGTGTACAGTACCTTACTCTTTTCTCTATTAAATTTCATTTGCCATGTGTCTGCCCAGTTCTGAATGCTGTCTAGATCATTTTGAATGATCAGTGTTTGCCACTCCTCCTATTTTTGTGACGTCTGCAAATTTAACAAGTTTGCTTACTATACCAGAATCTAAATCATTAATGTAGATTAGGAACAGCAGAGGACCTAATACTGATCCCTGTGGTACACCACTGTTTACCTCGCTCCATTTTGAGGTTTCTCCTCTAATCAATACTTTCTGTTTTCTACATGTTAACCACTCCCTAATCCATGTGCATGCATTTCCTTGAATCCGTACTGCATTCAGTTTGAGAATCAATCTTTTATGCAGGACTTTGTTGAAAGCTTTCTGGAAATCTAAATAAACCATGTCGTATGCTTTGCAATTATCCATTGTCAATGTTGCATCCTCAAAAAAGTCAAGTAGGTTAGTTAGACACAATCTCCCTTTCCTAAAACCATGCTGACTGTCTCCCAGGATATTGTTACCATATAGGTAATTTTCCATTTTGGATCTTATTATAGTTTCCATAAGTTTACATATAATAGAAGTCAGGCTTATTGGTCTGTAGTTACCTGGTTCGGTTTTGTCTCCCTTTTTGTGGATTGGTATGACATTTGCAATTCTCCAGTCTGTTGGTACAACCCCTGTGTCAAGAGACTGTTGCATGATCTTGGTTAGCGGTTTGTAAATAACTTCTTTCATTTCTTTGAGTACTATCAGGAGGATCTCATCCGGCCCAGGGGAGTTGTTTATTTTAAGAGCTCCTAGTCCCTTTCACACTTCTGCCTCTGTTATGCTAAAGTTATTTAAAACTGGATAGGAACAGGTTGGCATGTGGGGCATGTTGTCCGTATCCTCCTTTGTAAAAAATTGTGAAAAGCAATTATTTAATATATTTGCTATTTTTTTCTATTCATCTAAGATTTTGTCATTTATATCTGAGACATTTTACTTCCTCCTTGAATGTTCTGTTACTATTGTAATATTGGAAAAACTTTTTGGAATTGGTTTTAACCCCCTTGGCAATGTTAATTTCTCTCTCAGCCTTTCTAACTTCCTTTTTGACTTGCATTTGCAGTTCCAATTACTCTTTCTGTGTACTTTGTTCTTGGTCCTTTTAAAACATTCTGTAAAGTGCCTTTTTTCCTCTGGATAGTTTTTAATTGATCTATTAAACAATTTTGGCCATTTTGTTTTAGATTTTGATTTGTCTACTTTTGGGATGTATTATTATTATTATTATTTGTTTCTTAGTAATTGTTTTGCGCCTCTAGTACTACATGTTTGAAAAATAGCCATCCTTTTTCTGTGGATGTTTTCTCTATTTTGCTCCAGTCTACTTCTGTTTGTCTCTGCTTCATTCCGCCATAGATGGCCTTTTTAAAATTGTAAACCTTAGCTTTATTCGTTACTTTTATGGTTTTAAAAATCACTTCAAATGAGACCATATTGTGATCTGAGTTTGCCAATGGTTCTCTGACCTCTGTTTTAGTTATTTATCATTTCTACCATTTCAATTTCAGCTGTCGTGCTCCCCACCGGGTTTTCCCATTTTATATGGGGAAGTTGAAATCCCCCATTAGTATGGCTTCTCCTTTGCTACACACATTTCTAATGTCATTGTATACCAGCTGGTTTCAGCCCCCACAATGGAAGCGCGGCGTGCAGAGGAGGGGACATCGGTAAACATTAGTCCCAACTACATTATTATCATCATCATCGTCATCGCAGCAGCAGCAGCAGCAGCAACATGGACTGGGTTTACGATTTATTTTAATTTTCTTTCCATCTTGGGTCCCCAGACAGACAGACAGACAGACAGACAGAGAGAGAGAGAGAGAGAGAGAGAGAGAGAGAGAGAGAGAGAGAGAGAGAGAGAGAGAGAGAGAGAGAGAGAGAGAGAGACGGTGGATGGCCTTCGAAAACTAAAATCAAGGGGTATTTATAGTCAAGTGAGTATATTGTTTTCAATTGCTGGGTAATTAATTCATTCGCTTCGGGTGCTGAGAGGGGAAGCAACAATAGAGTGCTACAAATCAATCAAAGTGTCCTGTCAAAGAAAACGTGCTCAAATCAAAATATACAAATAGTAAATAGAAGTGCAAAACAAAAAAATGTGAAATAATGGGTCATTTCAACCCCACTGCATACACTTTACTGTGCAATGTGACCTGGAGCTGAAGTGAAGCGCAAACCACACCTCACCTAAAGGTTGCCAACCATCATGTCACAGAAGAGGTGAAAAATAAAAATGAAAAAGTTTACATAATGAGCAAGAAATAGTTATTCATATATTTCGATGCACCAAGAACAACTTTTGTTTGAGTTTGGTGCTGCCGAGAGTTGCGCTACTTTATCCTTGTTGTTTATTATGGTCCACGCCAATTATCACAATTCAGTCTTTACACAAACGGAGTGTAATTGAATGAGAACCGAAAGTAAATCCAGGTAATATAATGTGAAGTCAGGTAAAGTGGGACACCTAAGGTTGGTTTACTTTTTTATATATTGGTATGACCCAATCATTAAAGATCTTACTGAACTGTTACACGGTAAGTACTTAACAGCTAGAAAAGTTTCCATTGGTGTTAGGTCACCAAAGTGGGAGTGGCTTGCCCTATAAGGAAGTCATGACCATTTTAGGACAAGGTAAGCACATGGTAATGAGAAACCAATTACAAAACTCTTAAGGTTTTAATTCAGAAAAAAATAATGCAGTCAAGTTTATTAAGCTATATTTATGGAATTAATCAAGCACTGCTTCAATAATAATAAAAAAGTGCATTGTTGCATTTGATTATTTTTTTAAAATTAAACTTTTTTACCTGTCCCAGTTTACCAGAGTATGATCGATAAAGTGGGACAATGTTATAATGTTGCATAACTATATTTGAGCTAATTCCCATATATAAAATGAGCTTATTCTAGTTACACATGACATGTTGGTAGGCATAGAAAATGGTAGAATCAACGTAGTTGTACTAACAAAGGTAAACAAATATATATATATAGGCTATAAAAAAATTGTAATTAAATTCCACTATTGAATTTCAGAACAAAAATGACACCAAAGAGAAAGGCAGGGAAAAAAGCAGACAAGGGGGTAGTGAGGAAGCTAAATCAGTGGAGTGAGGATAGAATGAAGGGAGCTGTAGCAGAATACAGAGAGGCTGTAGACTCGGGTCTTACCGCAAACCTGCGATTTTTAGCGCGGGCATGGACTGTCCCAAAATCAACACTACAAAGAAGAATAAAAGGCATAGTAAAAGGTCATTTACGTGCATCAGGTAGAAATCCATTGTTGTCTTTGGAGGCTGAAAGTGAGCTGGCAAGTTTGATAAAGGCTAGCCCAACAAGGGTTTCCTTTGCGCAAACAGGAAGTCCAGAGTCTCGCTTTTCAGTTTGGAAAGGCCAACGGCATACCTGGTTTTTCAGAGTAAAAAGACAGCAGTGTTCTACTGGTTTCAGGGCTTCATCAACCGCAATCCTTCCCTGAGTATCCAAAAACCTGAACCACTGTCCGTAGCACGGGGGGCTGGATTAAATCCAGTAGTTGTACAAAAGTGGTTTACAGAGTATGAAAGTCTCTTGTGCAAGCTGGACATTCAACAACTTCCTTCACACATCTGGAATTGTGATGAAACAGGGCTCCAAGATGACTTTGTGTCAACAAACATGGTTGGAGAAGTTGGAAAAACAAGTTATGAGATAACTCCAGGAGAGAAAGGTGAAACAACCACAGTACTTGCTTCCTTCAATGCAATGGGCAATTATGGAAAGCACGTGAAAAATGAGTGGTTGTATGAGTCTCCTGAAAATGCAGTGATGAGAGTGTCCGATAATGGCTGGATCAACAGTGAACTGTTCATTGAATGGGGGAAAAATTGTTGCAAACCTACCAAAAAATGATCCACAACCCCACATTCTCTTGCTTGATGGCCACAGCAGCCATGTTTTTAACTTTGAGTTCCTGACCCTAATGAAAGAGCACAATGTTTATGTGATATGCTATCCAACTCACACAACACATTCCCTTCAGCCAGCAGACAAGAGCCTTTTCAAAAGCCTCAAGCACAACTGGTATGTAGTGGGTTGGAAAATGATGCGTCTCTCCAGCTGAAAAAAAATTACAAAAGGCTCAGTTCTTTTCCGTTTTTTCAAAGGCTTGGCAAAAAACCTCAACAGTTGACAATGCTCAAGAGAACAGGGATGTTTCCTGTAAATTTTGAAACAATCCATCCTGAGGTTTTTGCGCCAAGCTTGACCACAGAGAGACCACTGGAACCAGAAAATCAAGAAGTTGCAGCCCAGTGTAAAAGTGCAACACCTACTGAAGTCACTAGATCTTCTGAAGACCAAGGAATTGCATCTGGAAATCCTCAACCAGTGTGTGCTGCTGTAGAAGTGCCTGAAACTTCTACAGCAGCACACACTGTCCCTCTTGAAGCATCAAAGCCTTCGCCTCTTTCTCTGACCTTGTTGCCATTCCCAAAAGAGACAGAGGTACCAAAAAAGAGCCAAACCGCCATCCTATAATTTGACTAGTGAGGAGCATTTCACGTATATCTCAAAATCCGAAAGCAAAAAAGTGAAATCTAAAGTTAAGCACACAGGATGCCAGGAAGACCCAAGAAAAGAAGAACCAAGAAAATAAGACCCAAGATGCATGCAATGCTTGAGAGGCAAAGTATGGTGATAGAAGTAACCCAAACTCCACTGAAGAGTGGATTGCTTGTAATACTTGCAGGGTCTGGTACCATACCTCTTGTGCTGAAGGAAGTGGAATATTTGATGATACCATTTTTACATGTGGAGAATGCTGCACAAGGAAGCCTTAAAAAGGCTTGAAAATACCATATTCAATATAAGTATTTTTAAGTTTGATTTATTTTAATTCTATAGTTACAGGATTAATTTATATATATATATATATATATATATATATATATATATATATATATATATATATATATATATATATATATAAATGGTGTCCCACTTTACCTGAATCTTTTGATTCACAAGAGGAGGGGTCTTTGAGTAAAGAGATGGGTACCAGATCTCTACAAAGTAAAATATCCAATTTCTTTCACTCAGAATTTGTGGAGAATACTTCATGAATAAAATAAATTTAATTTTAGTAGGTGAAATACGAAATTGAAGCTTTGGAAAGCATTTAACCCTTATGTGTCCCACTATGTGTTGGCTATATCCCAAGTTTTTATACAGTGTATTCAAATTTTATATAAATGTTGGGGTAGAAAGATTAATTCTAAAGCGGCATAGGTTCTAAGAAGATAGTAAAATTGCGCCGCGTAACCAGTTTTCGATTTCTCTTAGGCATGAAGGAATACACCGAGACGTCGTCTTAAAAATATAAACCCAACAAATCATTAACTCGTCAAAAAACGAATAGAATTATGGACAATTTTCTGGCTCCCTCGTGTGGTTAAGGTTAGAATTGTTTTATGATAGAAGTAAGCGCACAATTATTCAGGGAGGGTGCTAGGGTGCTGGTTGTCTCTGTTGTCAATTGGCAAAGTATATTCTTCTGCACAAATAAGCAAAACCAAAAAAAAAACCTATTTTCTTTTTAAAATATATAAACAATGTGAACAGCAACTGAGCAAAATCATGGTGTCAATGGAACGTTTAATTTTTTCATACCATCTGCAAACCTTAATATTAATGGTAGCCTATAATACAGTAAGTGCAATAGAGTCAGATCTCTTGAACCTGTATGTGTCTACTGGTTATTTTGCAACCAATGACTGATGTTTACTGAGATAAATTGCACATTACAAACAGATCCATTTTATGGTTAATTGTAGTTCAATTGTGATTGGTCGAGCACCCCAGTGAAAAACAGTGTCATCTTTTAAAATTGATTATTACGATCGCACCGACTATTTTAACATTACGTTGTACACAATATGGGTGATGGTTGCTGCAGGAAATGACCTGTATCGTCCCCTCGTGGATCGCACAGGAGATTATTATTATTATTATTATTATTTGTTTAGCAGACGCCTTTATCCAAGGCGACTTACAGAGACTAGGGTGTGTGAACTATGCATCAGCTGCAGAGTCACTTACAATTATGTCTCACCCGAAAGACGGAGCACAAGGAGGTTAAGTGACTTGCTCAGGGTCACACAATGAGTCAGTGGCTGAGGTGGGATTTGAAATGGGGACCTTCTGGTTACAAGCCCTTTTCTTTAACCACTGGACCACACAGCCTCCCATTATTATTATTATTATTATTATTATTATTATTATTATTATTATTGTTGTTGTTGTTGTTGTTGTTGTTGTTGTTGTTGTTGTTGTTGTTGTTGTTTTAAACGATACATTATGGGTTAAAAAACAAACATACAAATTAATTCAGAAATAAAGGCCTACATGTATTACACATGCATATATTGTACATTGTGTTGCATTTCAAACAGCAAACGTAAAATGTGCAAAAGTGCAAAATACGTTAGAAAACAAATAGAGGTGCCCTGTTATTTTGTGGTACGCGTTAAAAAGTGGTACACCGTTGTCACAAAGACGGCCGGAGTGGGTGGCGTCAGACCAGAAACAGGAACACAATAAACAGAGAGATGGGGTTTTGGTGAGGCTGAACGCGTGATCGCGTTCAGCATTTAATAAACAGACAGAAAATAAAAGGTTTGAAACAACAAAACACAGGACACGGCACTTGTAGCCAAAATAAAAGGACAAACAAAAACGGACTAGACAGACAAAACACGGTGAGCAGATTTAACTATTACTATTATTATTATTATCTTTACCTCCGTCTCCAATCCCGTTCTCCACTCACCGAACACCAACCCCGACTGAGTGAAACTGTGCATCTATATATACTGTTGTGCTGGGATTCAATTACTAATTAATTACTCACTTGAATCCCAGCACGTGAATTCATTACGTGCAACCCCGTGCCACACATTATACACATTTTATCTGCACGTGAAGTGATGTGCCATCCTCGTGCCTAAATATAATTATACACTTTAAACACACGTGAAACACAGACCCGTTTATATCCCGTGTACCAATCTATACACCAACATTAACATACGCACGCAACATACATACACAGAACACACAAATGCACACAGGGGCGGGGCACTTTGCCACATATACCCCCCCTTGTGCGCAGCACACATGGCCTCAACGGCCACCTCCCCCCTTAAAAATCCAGCAGTCCAGGACAAAGTCTCGGGCTGGGAAGGGAGGCTCCAGTGGGCCCATGGCTGGCCATGCTGTCAGCACCCCTGCCGGTAGTGGCACGGCTGACAGCCTGTTGGTCCTGTCCTGCAGCGAAAAAGCTGCGGGGGCAGGTGGTCCCCCGACCTCCCCCTTCTTCGTAGCCGGCAGCTCCCTCCTGTGGGGCTCCGGCCACAAGAACTCCTGCAGCGAAACTGCTGCTGGGGAAAGTGGTCTCCAGACCTCGTCCCCCTTCGTGGCCGGCAGCTCCCCTTTCTGGGGCTCCGGCCACCGTACTCCCTGCGGAGGTACGGGCAGCAGAGGCAGCTCCTGCTCCTCTGCTCCGGGCGGTGGCGGAGGCAGAGGCAGCTCCAGCTCCTCTGCTCCTGGCGGTGGTGGTGGCGGAGGCAGAGGCAGCTCCTGCTCCTCTGCTCCTGGAGGTGGTGGAGGCAGAGGCAGCTCCTGCTCCTCTGCTCCTTGCGGTGGTGGTGGCGGAGGCAGAGGCAGCTCCTGCTCCTCTGCTCCTTGCGGTGGTGGTGGCGGAGGCAGAGGCAGCTCCTGCTCCTCTGCTCCTGGAGGTGGTGGAGGCAGAGGCAGCTCCTGCTCCTCTGCTCCTTGCGGTGGTGGTGGCGGAGGCAGAGGCAGCTCCTGCTCCTCTGCTCCTGGAGGTGGTGGAGGCAGAGGCAGCTCCTGCTCCTCTGCTCCTGGAGGTGGTGGAGGCAGAGGCAGCTCCAGCTCCTCTGCTCCTGGCGGTGCTGGCTCCCTCTGCTGTGGCGGCTGGGCATGTGCACGCCGTGCTGCCTTCAGCAGCATAGCGAGAGGCTGCTGGGGGACACCAGCATCCTGCCCTTCTCCCCCCCAAAAATTTTCAGGGGGTTGAGCCTGTAACTCCTCCCCTTCTGGCTCCTGGGGCTGAACCAGCAGGCATTTTCCCTCTGCTGGTGGCTTGGGTCCCAGGGCTGTGGAAGCCCCGACTTGCCTCCCTTTGGGCTGTGGACGCCCCGACTCCTCCCTGTTGGGCTGTGGACGCCCCGACTCCTCCCTGTTGGGCTGTGGACGCCCCGACTCCTCCCTGTTGGGCTGTGGACGTTCGGGCTCCCCCCACTCAGGCGTAGGACGTTCGGGCTCCTCCCACTCAGGCGTAGGACGTTCGGGCTCCTCCCACTCAGGCGTAGGACGTTCGGGCTCCTCCCACTCAGGCGTAGGACGTTCGGGCTCCTCCCACTCAGGCGTAGGACGTTCGGGCTCCTCCCACTCAGGCGTAGGACGTTCGGGCTCCTTCCGCTTGGGCTCCTCCCATTTGGGCTGTGGATGCTCAGGCTCCTCCCATTTGGGCTGTGGAGGCAAAACCAGCAGGCATTCACCCTCTGCTGGTGGAGATGGGGACAGCAGGTACTCACCCTCTGCTGGTGGAGATGGGGACAGCAGGTACTCACCCTCTGCTGGTGGAGATGGGGACAGCAGGTACTCACCCTCTGCTGGTGGAGATGGGGACAGCAGGTACTCCTCTGCTGGTGGTCCTGCTACCTGGGCTGCTGTTCCATTTATGGTTGCCTCCAGGTAGCTGAGGACAAACTCCACACCTTCCTCCAAGGTGTTTGGGGTGTGTTCCTCCTGATAGGCCTCCCATCTCTCACAGTCCATCATCCACAGGGCCTGGACGACTATGGGCAGAGACTGGGCCTCCAGCCCAGCATTCTCCAGCATCCAGTCCCGCACTTTGATGGCGTCTTCTGCCATTTTTTTTTTTTTTTTTCCTCTTTTTTTTTAAATCCAAACTGCGGTTCCTGCTCTGGCCTGAGTCCTGGAGGCGCTGTCGATCCCACTTCTGACACCACGTGTCACAAAGACGGCCGGAGTGGGTGGCGTCAGACCAGAAACAGGAACACAATAAACAGAGAGATGGGGTTTTGGTGAGGCTGAACGCGTGATCGCGTTCAGCATTTAATAAACAGACAGAAAATAAAAGGTTTGAAACAACAAAACACAGGACACGGCACTTGTAGCCAAAATAAAAGGACAAACAAAAACGGACTAGACAGACAAAACACGGTGAGCAGATTTAACTATTACTATTATTATTATTATCTTTACCTCCGTCTCCAATCCCGTTCTCCACTCACCGAACACCAACCCCGACTGAGTGAAACTGTGCATCTATATATACTGTTGTGCTGGGATTCAATTACTAATTAATTACTCACTTGAATCCCAGCACGTGAATTCATTACGTGCAACCCCGTGCCACACATTATACACATTTTATCTGCACGTGAAGTGATGTGCCATCCTCGTGCCTAAATATAATTATACACTTTAAACACACGTGAAACACAGACCCGTTTATATCCCGTGTACCAATCTATACACCAACATTAACATACGCACGCAACATACATACACAGAACACACAAATGCACACAGGGGCGGGGCACTTTGCCACAACCGTGTACTGCGCTTGTTTAGCTCAGAAAACAAGGAAACGTCATCGAAAAGGGTGTACTTAGTTTGGCCCTTAAAGTTTTATTTACTATCATTCTTTTCACAATTCAGCAAATGTATGTGATTTTAACTGATGAGCAACACATTGGGTTATCTCAAATTGTAAACGTATACTATGTTGTGGGTGAACTGTCAATAACAGCACTTCCGAATCAATGTGCCCTATCATTTTCTGAAGTTACACGGGTCATATTTTGGTAGGTGTACCACATGCTGACGATGAACCAATTTCTGGCCCCACACTGGCACTAATATACTATACAGAGCACTATGATACACCTTTGTAAAAAATAATAATAATTACATTAAAAATGTTTGTGACCAAAACGGATAGCCTACATTACCGTTCTCATAATATCTACACAGCATCCAAAATAACAATTACAAATAAAGGAAGAACTTTGTATTGCAACACCCAGGCTTAATCAGCATTTAAATAGATATGATATTTTTTAGTAGTGGAATTGTTACAATATATTATAAGTTCGTGTAATGAAAGAGGATAATTTGAAGCGAATTTCGAATCCAATTAAAACGTCTTCAATAACGATTGGCCTCCATTAGATACCACTCGAATTGTTGTGGGATTTTGCTGCAACGTTTATTATTATAAACCAGTTGGTTTGTATCTATAATACGAATGAATTAATATTGAAACGAGTAACTGCAAACCGCCCTCTATTGTTCCTGAAATCCATACAGAAAACGTTGGCCTAAATTGACCACCAGATCAAGGGTGATTAATTGCATGTTCACGCGAACTGCCCTTTAATTATTAATATGTATCATACTAAAAACGATCACTAATGCTTATGGATTGCATCATCCCTAATAGGAATAAAATACTGTCAACTTCTTGACTGGCTAACCTTCAGGGGGCGCTGCAGTAACGAGAAAAAATAACATTTGAAATCTAGATTAAAGCCAACGTCCCATATGTTTGGTTCCACAATTGTGTAATCAAAAGTTTTACACGGTTAAAAATAGCTTATATGACAAAACAACAAAGTAATGTACACGCTAGTATTTTACACGTACTAGTATGACTTGGAAAACAGTAGATTTACAGCAGTAACTGGATGGCACTGTTTTACAGGAAATTGGCAAATACAGAATGGACCCGCTAACTGCTATTATTACGAATTAGCGAGTTCTAAATGTTGTTTCCAGTGCAGTACTATTTTGTCTTGTTTGGCTCATTTGGAATAATCAGCGATTTTATTGAACATAATAGTTTGAATCATTGATTAGTTTAAAAACTCTTGTTTTATATTATTCTAGAACCTCGTAAGTAATGAAGTACCTTCTTTTTTTCTTTTTTTTTAATAGAAATTCAGTGTTTTAAAATGTGTTAACCCCGGTACAATAGTGCCATAGTAATGGATTAGAAATTGGTCTGCTGAAATGCATAACCTGCATCTGTTATCAGTTTTAACGAGATTACTTTGGGTAAGTGCAACGATACGCAAACTCATTATTCCGAAATGTTCTAAAAAAAACACACACAACTTAAAAACGTTACCTATATGGAATTCGATTCATTCGTGAATGTTTTATTTGAGGCCAAATTCACAAAACATTACCTCAGTGGGTTACATCAGTTTTGTAACAATAATAATAATAATAATAATAATAATAATAATAATAATAATAATAATAATAATAATAATAATAAACACATTTTGTGTTACACAACAACGTGGTATTGCCACGTTATTCATTACACTGCACATATTTGTCAGATCAATATCAGTCAGTAATATTTCATTTTAAATTAATACAATAGTACTGCATATAAACGTATATCAATCAATCTGAACTTCTAAAGCAATGTTGATACTGAAATTGTAAGAGAAACGCCTTTCACTATTTGTGTGACTTTTAGAGTTTCCTGCAGAATACTTTGCAATTTGTGAGTCTAGGAACATGTCGACGACAGATTTGCTGAACCAGTCACACGTAGCCTAAGTCTCAACGAAAGATGTTATTGAAGCATTTGTTGTCTGAGCGTCACTGGCTTTTTGGTGTGTTTTTTTTTTATCTCTTGTGCTTACCACAAACATCATTCTTGCCCCCATGTCTCATTGTTAAAAAGAATGTATGATTTTACAATGTTGATTAGAATGTAAGAACATAAGAAAGTTTACAAACGAGAGGAGGCCATTCGGCCCATCTTGCTCGTTTGGTTGTTAGTAGCTTATTGATCCCAGAATCTCATCGAGCAGCTTCTTGAAGGATCCCAGGGTGTCCGCTTCAACAACATTACTGGGGAGTTGGTTCCAGACCCTCACAATTCTCTGTGTGAAAAAGTGCCTCCTATTTTCTGTTCTGAATGCCCCTTTATCTAATCTCCATTGTGACCCCTGGTCCTTGTTTCTTTTTTCAGGTCAAAAAAGTCCCCTGGGTCGACATTGTCAATACCTTTTAGAATTTTGAATGCTTGATTCAGATCACCGCATAGTCTTCTTTATTCAAGACTGAATAGAAGATATTGTTATTAGGGAGGGTTAGGTTGGCCAGGGTGTCCTCGGCTCACCGCGCACCAGCGACCCCTGTAGTCTGGCCGGGCGCCTGCAGGCTTGCCTTTAAGCTGCCCAGAGCTGCGTTGTCCTCCGACGCTGTAGCTCTGAGGCGGCTGCACGGTGAGTCTGCAGAGTGTAAAGAAGCGGGTGGCTGACGGCACACGCTTCGGAGAACAGCGTGTGTTCATCTTCGCCCCTCCCGAGTCAGCGCAGGGGTGGTAGCGGTGAGTAAAGCCTAAAAATAATTGGGCATTTCAAATTGGGGAGAAAATAATAAAAAAATAATTGGCAACGACTAAATTAAAAAAAAAAAGAAAAAAAAAGTCCCCTGGGTCGACATTGTCTATACCTTTTAGGATTTTGAATGTTTGAATCAGATCGCCACGTAGTCTTCTTTGTTCAAGACTGAATAGATTCAATTCTTTTAGCCTGTCTGCATACGACATGCCTTTTAAACCCGGGATAATTCTGGTTGCTCTTCTTTGCACTCTTTCTAGAGCAGCAATATCCTTTTTGTAACGAGGTGACCAGAACTTAACACAATATTCTAGGTGAGGTCTTACTAATGCATTGTAAAGTTTTAACATTACTTCCCTTGATTTAAATTCAACACTTCTCACACTATATCCAAGCATCTTGTTGGCCTTTTTTTATAGCTTCCCAACATTGTCTAGATGAAGACATTTCTGAGTCAACATAAACTCCTAGGTCTTTTTCATAGTTCCCTTCTTCAATTTCAGTATCTCCCATATGATATTTATAACACACATTTTTATTGCCTGCATGCAATACTTTACACTTTTCTCTATTAAATTTCATTTGCCATGTGTCTCCCCAGTTCTGAATGCTGTCTAGATCATTTTGAATGATCTTTGCTGCTGCAACAGTGTTTGCCACTCCTCCTATTTTTGTGTCGTCTGCAAATTTAACAAGTTTGCTTACTATACCAGAATCTAAATCATTAATGTAGATTAGGAATAGCAGAGGACCTAATACTGATCCCTGTGGTACACCACTGGTTACCTCCATTGTGAGGTTTCTCCTCTAATCAGTACTTTATGTTTTCTACATGTTAACCACTCCCTAATCCATGTGCATGCATTTCCTTGAATCCCTACTGTGTTCAGTTTGAGAATTAATCTTTTATGCGGGACTTTGTCAAAATCTTTCTGGAAATCTAAATAAACCATGTCGTATGCTTTGCAATTATCCATTGTCAATGTTGCATCCTCAAAAAAGTCAAGCAGGTTAGTTAGACACGATCTCCCTTTCCTAAAACCATGCAGACTGTCTCCCAGGATATTGTTACCATATAGGTAACTTTCCATTTTAGATCTTATTATAGTTTCCATAAGTTTACATATAATAGAAGTCAGGCTTATTGGTCTGTAGTTACCTGGTTCGGTTTTGGCTCCCTTTTTGTGGATCGGTATTACGTTTGCTATTTTCCAGTCTATCGGTACAACCCCTGTGTCAAGAGACTGTTGCATGATCTTGGTTAGCGGTTTGCAAATAACTTCTTTCATTTCTTTGAGTACTATTGGGAGGATCTCATCTGGCCCAGGGGATTTGTTTATTTTAAGAGCTCCTAGTCCCTTTAACACTTCTGTCTCTGTTATGCTAAAGTTATTTAAAATTGGATAGGAACAGGTCGACATGCGGGGCATGTTGTCCATGTCCTCCTTTGTAAAAACCTGTAAAAAGTAATCATTTAATATATTTGCTATTTTTTTTTTCTTCATCTATGATTTTGCCATTTGTGTCTCTAAGACATTTAACCTCTTTGAATGTTATCTTACTGTTATAATATTGGAAAAAAACATTTTGGAATTGGTTTTAGCCCCCTTAGCAATATTGATTTCTATCTCTCTCTTGGCCTTTCTAACTTCCTTTTTGACTCGTGTTTGCAGTTCCAAGTACTCTTTCTGTGTACTTTGTTTTTGGTCCCCTTTAAACGCTCTGTAAAGTGCCTTTTTTTTAATTGATCTATTTTGGCCATTTTGTTTTAGATTTGCCTACTTTTGGGATGTAATTGTTTTGCGCCTCAAGTACTACATTTTTAAAAAACAGCCATCCTTTTTCTGTGGATGTTTTCTCTATTTTACTCCAATCTACTTCTGTTAGTCTCTGTTTCATACCTTCATAGTTTGCTTTTCTAAAATTGTAAACCTTAGCTTTAGTCATTACTTTTGGGGTTTTAAAAAATACTTCAAATGAGACCATGTTGTGGTCTGAGTTTGCCAATGGCTCTCTGACCTCTGTTTTAGTTATTCTGTCTTCATTATTTGAAAAGACTAAATCAAGGCATCCCCTCTAGTCGGTGCCTTGACAAATTGCGTTAGGAAGCAGTCATTTGTCATTTCCACCATTTCAATTTCGTCCGTTGTGCTCCCCACCGGGTTCTCCCATTTTATACGGGGGAAGTTGAAATCCCCCATTAGTATGGCTTCTCCTTTTGTACACGCATTTCTAATGTATAACAGATTATTTTGCTCAGCGTCTGAATTTGGCGGTCTATAGCATGCTCCTATTATTATGCCCTTTGTATTTTTGTCCATTATTCTGACCCATATTGATTCTGCATTGTTTTCTTTGTCCTGATTTAACACCTGGGCTTCAAGACTATTTCTTATGTATAGCGCTACCCCTCCGCCTCTTCTGTCCTGCCTGTCTTTCCTATACAGTGTGTACCCACTAATATTATATTCGTCTCCATCACTCTCAGACAACCAAGTTTCTGTAACACCTATCACATCGTAGTTACTTGTTAGTGCAGTAGCTTCAAGTTCTAACATTTTGTTTCTGAGACTTCTAGCATTAAGATAAATACATTTAATAGTTGTCTTACCTGAGTTGTTGCCCTTGTTTTGATGTGGTCTCCCTTCTGTTTTTTTGTTTTCTTCCCCCTTCCTTTCTAGTTTAAATGCTTCTGGACCTCCTCAAGGATCCTTTCTCCGAGTAGATTGGTTCCCTTTCTGTTTAAGTGCAGTCTGTCCCACCTATATAGATAGTCCTTGTTGTAGAATGTGCTCCAATGTTCAAGAAAGGTGAAGCCTTCCTGTGTGCACCACGATTTCAGCCATGCATTTTAATTTTGTATTTCCAGCTGTCCATATGGTCCTTTGCTAGGTGCCGGCAGTATCCCAGAAAATACCACAGTTTTGGTCTTGTCTTTTATTTTCCTTCCTAGTTCTCTGAATTTGTTTTGCAGGGATCTTGGTCTGTCTCTTCCAATGTTGTTTGTACCGATGTGGACGACTACTACTGGGTCATCTCCTGATGGAGAAGACTATTGTAGCATAATTTATAAGAACTAAAAAAAGAGAAAGAAAACAGGTTGCAAAACATTTTAAAATTCAATGTATTCCACGAGTTTAATGAACACAGTGCGTTTCCTGAATATGTTCTGTTAATGCTTCGCACCATTTGTCAGTCCTTCAAAGGCATCTGTAAGAACCACTTCTAGCATATTTTAATGAGCTGCGGAATTTATTATCTCCGTAGTCTGTGCAATTCAAAACAGACACAAGGACGTACAAATAAGAAACACGAGGTCACTAAGGGAAATAAAATTGTAATCCATACATAGAGTGTGATTAAGAATGCAAAAAGAACTGTCTCGCTTATTACATGAAACATTGGATTTAAAAAAAACAAACGTAGACCTGTATCTCAACCTAAAGGCTAATATACTGCAAATATTGTTTTAAAAATACTATCTTCCAAAATTCTGCTGGAAACACAAGATTTTATTTGCAGAGGGGGGACACGGGTGAAAGAACAGTTGTGACAGTTTGGTATAATTTGTCACAGCCATTCAATGCGACATTAGATGGGTTCACAATTTGACAGTCAAATCTAGATATTTAGAAATATAAAGGCAAAACTGGAGAATATGTTTTACTGGAGTATCTTGACGTCACGGTTTTTTTTTCCCCTCACGTCCAAATATAAACCTAATAGGCCCTATGTGTCATCATTCCCATGCACAAGGGCGGGTTTTTTTTTTTTTTTTTTAATTATTGACAGACAGAAGATATTGCTTCACACCCCGATGTGCGATTAGGTAATGTATCTTAGCAATTATATGAAATAGAAAGAACAGTTAATGTCTGCGAGGTGCCATTATCGGCTCTATTCAAGTTATTACCTATTGTTACATGTAAGTCATGTGGGTCAGATTACAGTACAGTGATCCACCAGCACTATTCAGAAGGTACAGGCCCGGAGGATGACTGGATATAGATCTATCAATCACTCAACACACAAATGTGATACATCTGTCTCTTCAGAGAATACAGATGTTAAAGAAACATTAAAACTTAGAGAAAAAGTTGTCTTTCTTTCGCCAATTCGTTTCTTATGTATGTTTGACTTCTAAAGTAAGAGAGAAGCATTGACTTACCGCACGTACAAGGTTCTTATAGTTTACAAGGCGGTGCAAAATGATGTGCATATAAAACACAGATAAAACACAGATTCCGAAGACAACGTCAATTCTCAAGTCACAATGACAGTGACAACACAATAGCAGAGTAATAAATAATTAAATAACCATAGCTTCTTTGTCAAATCAGATTTCTAATAGTCCCTACAATGTACGATTAGAATATTAAATTCTCACTGTAAGGTAATACCGTATTTTACTGCCGACTCTGTTTAATATACAACATGGCCATATACAATTTAGGGATCTGTTTTTTTGTGTGTTATTACTATGCTGCATGGTGACAAAATGCTAATTTACTTACTTTTTTTTTTTTTTACCCGGTGCTGTGTTCTCAGATGCAGTGTATATTGGTGATGTAAACCTATGGAGTTAATGAAGATAACATCAAGTCGCTGCAGCTGTCAAGGCATTTACACAAATATTCGAGTCACCAAACAGTACAAAAACAAACTAGACTTATGGCACACATGGATGCTCTGGTTGCCCTTTTTGTAATGCTGACAGGATGCGAAGACAGGGACAGCCAATAGGAGGTACTGTATCATGTTCTCCCAAAGCCCTTTCTTTCACTTAACATGGAATCTGAGCCTTAGCTAACTGTATTTTGATTTGCTCCCTAATTGACCCAAATAGAGCTTCTGATTGACAGGGTTTCTCCAGCCCCCAAGGCACACTATCAAACAGAGTAGTGAACTCATTGCAAGTAATTACCTTATTTTCTTGAGTAATCCCATTTGCTATAGTGCTTGTCCAATCGCAGAATACTACATGCTTGTTAAGCGTTTAACTTGCATGGCATTTTTACTTAATCATTATCGCGTTCTCTTTATGTTTCAGAGCCTGGGAAGCTACGCGACAATTTCACAGTGTATGATGGGCACTAATTTAAATGATTGATCAGATAATTCGAGGCCTACGAGAAGGAACCAATTTTGTTATATTAAAGTAAGAAGAAGCGATAGCCTATATACATATGCATACATTTGTTCGTTCTCAGTAAAGAGAAAACGACATCGAGTTCAGCTGGATTTGAAAAAGAACACCATGCCAGACAAAGCAGCAGAAAACCAGAAGTCGACCTCTGCGCGAGTTTCCTCGTTTTCTATTGAGAATTTGCTGGGATCAAACCGAAAAGAAAGCAAAAAGGAGAAGAATCGGGAGCGTGTAGACGATTGCAGCAAAGAGAAGCGTTTTCACAACGCAGTGGCAGTCAGCCATTGCAGTCGGATTTGCTATCATGTCTCGAACGCAGCGTTCAGTACAAAGAACCATCCTCTCAGGGCAAATCCAGCGGAATGGTACAGAAGAGAGTCACAAAACTTTACACAATACGAAGAGACTGAGAGTAAGTGTGGTTATAATCTATTACACTGCGACATAGATAGATAGATAGATAGATAGACAGATAGATAGATAGATAGATAGATAGATAGATAGATAGATAGATAGATAGATAGATAGATAGATAAAAGTAATGTCACTTTACGACTGCCTTTACTACACTACCTTATAAATATGTTTGAGGGAAAAATCTTGAAAAAGTTAACCCTAGTCTACTGACAAAATCTGTGTTTTGTATAAATGCCAATCGTTCACAGTGTTTCTTAGGAAACGCTTTCTAGAATGCTTAAATAATTGGTAGAGTTACTTAAAGCATTAGCCTAAGCAGTGTTCTATAATATAATACAACACCCACAGTGACATCAGACAGCTGAAAGATAACTTTAACAAGCTCCCGCGGCGGCTTCATATACAAGCAGGTTGATTTGCTGTTCCTCCAAATATGTGCTTGGTGGGGTAAAACCAACAGAAAACACCTAGGAAATACAGTTGCTCTGCATAACTGCGATGTGGTCGAATTGATATATCTCACAGGCATCTTGAAGGTGTATTTGCTGTTGAATTTTTTTATTGATCAGATATATTCAGGAATGTAATTTGATACAATAAATCATGACATTTTAATCATATTAGATGTAATCTATTTTCCTTGTAATGTATACGTACAAGTAGAAACTAATTTCATTTTTTGTATACATTTTTAGGTCCAAAAGAGGAGACTCATAATTTTGAAGATCCGTGTTATTCACTGACAGCAAGTGACCGGGACTCCCCATTAATATCTGAACCCGCAGACGGGCAAGAAGAAGCAGAGAGAAAACAAGATGACAGCGTGGACGATGAAAAGGAGGGCGATGTACTGCAAAGTTATGATGGCGATCAGGAAACCCCAGAGCAGAAATCTGCTCGTAAGAAAAAAACTCGAACAGTCTTCAGCAGGAGTCAAGTTTTCCAGCTGGAATCGACCTTTGACATGAAGAGATACCTGAGCAGCTCCGAAAGAGCGGGGCTGGCGGCGTCGTTGCATCTCACTGAGACCCAGGTCAAAATCTGGTTCCAGAACAGGAGAAACAAGTGGAAAAGACAACTTGCAGCGGACTTGGAAGCTGCGAATCTTTCCCATTCCGGTCAAAGGATTGTCAGAGTTCCCATTTTATATCATGAAAACTCTAGTCCCGCTACACTGGGTTTCAATGTGCCTCAAGTGTCACCTCCATTGGTTGGCTTTTCTAGTTCTGTGAATTATCCCCTTTCAGCATTCCCCCACTCTATGGCTTTTCTACGGTCACAAATTACAGGTCTTGTATAAAAAAATTAAAACTTTAAAAAGCTCCACCTTCTAATTTGGTTATTTTTAGTTTTGAATCTGAAACGTGCTATAAATAACTTTTGCATATTAATGCAAGTAAATGGTGCTGCGCACCCAAAGGAAAACACAACAGGATGCTAAAACAAACTAATGTGTTAAGGATGAATTTAAGCAATATATTCAAACAATCTGTATCATTATTAATATAAATCATTAATTCATTTCTATATATTTTTATTTTATTTTTGTAACATTATGCAATACTTATATCAGGCACGTTATATGGTTGTATTCTAATCAGCTTGGGGGGTGTATAAAATTAATTTTATTAAAAAAAAAAGTTATATATTGTTTTCAATACATCTCTATTATTAAAAATGAAAGTTGCAATAAAATAAATGAAATGAAACTGGTGTGTCATTTTTATAAATCCAGCAAGTACAATTTGGGTTAAATGTAACACCCACTTTGTTCTTAATTTGTGTGGGGGCCAAGATTTATTTATTTATTTATTTATTTATTTTCTTTTTTTAACGTAACGTTTTGTTTTCGAAAATAAATAGGCGTTCTTCTATTTCGTGACAGCTTGTGTTACAAACATATAACCTTTTAACCATCTGATTATGTTTCCTGGTAAGCAAACATATCGAAAAATTTAATATATAGAAGATATAATTATTTACAGTACATAATTGAACAAAAAGATTAAACCTTTTATTAAATGGGTCGTCTCTTTGAGTCTGCAGGTCTGGAACAATTCACCTACAATAAGCAACACATGAACTAAATACCTCACAAATACACACACACACACACACACACACACACACACACACACACACACACACACACACACACATTGCACCGTCATATATTTGGGCAAACGGTAAAAATGTATGTTCATACATATACGATAATCATGTTACTGGTACGCCCTAGGACACAGATGCACAGGCCTGCACACAGGGGCATATTCATGATAATCCACACATGGATCGCTGTTTTAAGATTCCTCCACACATCCTTTGAAACACATTATAAACACTTTCTTTTTCTTTTATGTATTGCTTTAGACTAGATTCACAAAAATACGCATTTTAGTGTAATATACATACTAAAATGTGTTTAACATCTTTAACATATTTATGTTTTTTACAGTAAAGCAAGTTATGCCTATGGCTATTCTAGAATATGATATCTGAACAGCTTCCTTAGTAAGAATAGTTTAACTTGCTTCTTGCTTCTCCTCTTTTGAATTCCATAGCTTTTATTTATTACTACCCTCTATTATAAATAACGCACACGTTATGTTGAAGAGTTAACAGGAATAACAAGACCCATTCAAATTCTTAAATATATTCACATAGGCCTACTATATGTTGGTTATATATGCCTCATATTTGTATTGAAAACAGAGCAAAATATATACAAGGTGTCTCAAATACAGTACATATTTACAGTTTGTAATACTGAACTATCCTCCCGCCATAATTCAAGGAAAGACTTTTATAGTTTGGGTATTGTGTAGTCGATGCCAGCTAGATCCTACTTGTATATTTGATATCGGTTGACTCAAAAAATAGTCCTTAGAATAAAAATAAAATAAATGCCAGCATGCAAAGAAAGCAGAACTGTTTTTTTTTTTTCACATACAGTATTAGACACGCTCGACTACACCCATTATGTTAAAACACTAACAAATATAGACCAACGTATTGTATTCTAAAGAAAATGAATTGGCGGTTGTTACAAATTAGCCAAAACGTGTTGCATGTAATATGGAACGAATCGACGTGTGTGCATAAAGTGATGCAAGCGGCATTCAATAAAAGTACGACAAGGACAAAACTATGTCTGCTTTATATTGTTAATGCAACTTTATTGTAACAGATAAACTAGATGGCACTCGAGGGACATCCTTCCACGATTAGACTAATAAACTGATATAACAACTTGGAATTTGAACTAGTGAATCTGCCAGTGTTTTGTTTATGTCGTCATAAAAAAAATAATAAAAAATCTAGTGATGTTTAAACATAAAAAGGAACGAACAATGCTGCTGGTCTTAGACCGAGGTTTCATTCTTCTTGTTTTCTACATTAAATCGTTTTGTATATTAAAAAAAAGAATACAAAACCAAAATGTGAAACACACTTACAATATAATAGTGACAAATAATTAACAATTAATAAGTTAAAAGCATTATTCGGAGACTGTTATGCCAACGTAAAATTGAATTAAACTGCTCAGGTCTAGTGTTAGTTTAAAACACTGTTTTAATTGAAACACATCATTGTCTGCTGTGATTCACTACACGATTGTTATCTAAGATATATCTTTTGTGTAAAAGTTTTATTGTTTGTATTTACCCATAATTTATTCATTTATAACACAAAGTCATCAATTCAAACATTCTAAGTTATTTATTTTAATATAATATAAATAGGTTTTCGTGTTTTAAAATCAGAGGACGCGTAAATTGATTAGACTATTTTCCTTACCGTTTGTATATAGCAGAATGAACTGTAAGATTAAACTTAACGTAATCCATATTCCAATTTTTGTTTATATCTCCATAAATGTTTTCAGATAACGCCGTCCTGCAAAAAGTATGGAATTTTAACCGGACAGGTTCTAAACATTCTGTTTTCCTGATTGCTTATAAACAATAATGCATAACAGTACATTGTATACAGTAGGCCTACCCCTTCTACTAAAAAAATATCCAACTTTTACATTTAAACAACATGTGTTAATAAATAAATGCAGCTTCTTAAAATGTATAACACATGTTTATTATTATTATTATTATTATTATTATTATTATTATTATTATTATTATTATTATTATTATTATTAGTAGTAGTAGTAGTAGTAGTAGTAGTAGTAGTAGTAGTAGTCGTAGTCGTCGTAGACTATACCAAGATTATTACAATATATTTAACTGGGTAACTTCACGGGTAAAACAATTAAAATATAAGAAAACATTTGTATGCATCACTGCATGGATGTGTTCAGAAATTGTAGGTAACCACTAGGACTAATGAACTTCAAAACGATAATTATAAGTCTGTTTGTGTTGTACATTATTGTTCGTGTTTATTTTGTTATTCAACGGCGAACCATTTTCAAGTTATACTGATACCAAAAATACCGATTGGGGTTCTTGTTTACGTTCTTGTATTGAACTTATCTCTAGAACCCCGTATTGGGGGGGTCTATAGAGAATCATACTGAGCCAAAGAAGATTCTGAATTAGTCTCATTCATACTATGAATTCTTCGTAAGGCATACCATGTGTGTAAGTGGTCCTGGGTATGCTATCTGTATTTTGCAACATGGATACACAATAAATGGTACCTACTTTTATGGCTTATGTTTTCTTTTTTGTAATCATTTGCAGCCCTAGAACGAGACCACCCAAGTAAATTCCTTTAATACATTATTATTATTATTATTATTATTATTATTATTATTATTATTATTATTATTATTATTATTATTATTAGCGCTGCGTGATTCACGCCAGGCATTTTATGACCAGTTCAAAATACAACTAAATGTGTACATTTTTTAAAGTAAGAAGCCTGAGGATTGCTATGTATTATATTTTGACGCTTAACTTCCACACTTTTCAAAACTACTCGTCCATCATATGGCTAATGTTGCCTGAATACCCCCTTACTTCATTTACAGGAGCAAAGTTGAGCAGATAAGTTTATCATCTCCTACCAGCTATCGAACGTCGCCTGTCACTCAACTCCCGCCCTTGTGTGATTATTGGTTGATACTCTGTTTACCATTTGTCCAATCGATAGCTGTAAAAACACGCTCTTCCGGTTCATTGAATAACTGCCAACTTGCCACAGCTGCAATGCTAAGCAGAGAGCAATGCTGCTTGGAGTGTCAAGACGTTACAGTTATCTGGAAACACAGCGGTAATTCTGAAAGCAAGGATTTGTGTGATAATCATCGGGGAATATGAGCAAAGAAGACGTGCAATGCCGACCTGCTTCTTTAAAATTTACAATAGATAGCATTCTCAATCTTAAACAAACAAGTAAATATCTGGAAACCTCTACTCCAAAGCGGCAAATAGAGGCAGACATCAAAAACGGGTTACAACAACTACGACTTGAACTGGATAAAGATCCGAGTGGCAGGAATGAACCTGACTGTACAGAACCAGATATAGGTATGTATGTAAGAATGTATTATTATTATTATTATTATTATTATTATTATTATTATTATTATTATTATTATTATTATTATTACGACTTTCATTGGTTGCTGTTTGGCACACTAACTGCTCTGTACTGTAACATTAATATAGTATTTCTGTCGTATCATAAATGATATCGGTAACGTTGCTGTTAAATACACCTTTTTTATACACCAAAAGAAATGCATGCTTGACCGATAACTTATAGCCTAATAGGTGTCCAGTCCGGTCCGGTTTATTCAAATGAAATGTAATTTCCTTAACATAATGAAATAGTTACATGCATCAGAGCACAAATACTGATTTTATGTGGTCTAGTTCCAAGCAGCAAAGTAAATGGTAGATATCGAATATTTTGGAGTCGGCTACTATAACTCATTATGAAATACGATTTATGCGTTGAATTATTGTATCATTTTGTTACGCAGGGCAAATACACACAGGCTGTTATAACGACACTGCACATGCCCTCGCTGTCAGCAGAGATGGTGCATTAAAACGAATGGAATCACTTCCAAGGACCGAAAGCACCGACAGCGGGGAAGACGGACCTTCTTCGAAACATAAAATCAATAAGAAAAGCAAAATGATTAAGAAGAAAACTCGTACTATTTTTTCAAAGAGGCAGATTTTTCAGCTGGAATCTACATTTGACATGAAGAGGTATCTCAGCAGCGCAGAAAGGGCCGGCCTTGCGAACTCTTTACAGCTTACGGAAACCCAGGTCAAAATCTGGTTCCAGAACCGCCGGAATAAATTGAAACGGCAGTTATCTACAGAACTCGAGGGACCAAATACAGATGACCATTTTCCTGATGCCGGAAAGACTATACAACTTCCAGCAATCTACAAAGAAAGCAATATTCTGGGTAGATGTTTGCTACCAATGCCTTTTCCTATGGTGTATCACGGGAGCAGCAGGCCTTATCTCTGTTTTGCAAGCGCCAGTAAATATTTTAATCTTTTTGATGGAGATGTATGACTTTTTAATTGAATAACTATCTGGAAAATATTCCCAATTTTACATCTAACGTTACAATCAGCATCTGATTTATTCATGACAAAAAAAGTTATTTTGTTAGAATATAACATCATTTAGTCTTTTCTTTTTCGGTATTAATGTGATATATTTTATATGATTATTTAAAACACTTAATTATCATCATTTAATAATACAACCAGATTCCCCTTCATATAGTCCTGAATAACAGCTATGTGATTACAGGTGTTTCTGAAATGTTTATTTTGCATTTGTATTTAAACATATTCATTATTATTGGTTTATTTTATGCCAATAAGATAAAGAAAAGTTCTGGTCGACTTTTAAAATTAACCATTCTTCTTCTTCTTCTTCTTCTTCTGAAGCCACATTAAATATATATATATATATATATATATATATATATATATATATATATATATATATATATATATATATATGGTTATACATCCTAAATAAAATCAAACTTTTTTTGTTATTTTCTTATTTTGTGACTTTTCAGTGTAGCTATAATGATTGCTGGTTCAGGTCATATATATCATATTATTTTCCTGTATTAATACAGAAAGCCAAAGAAAATACAATATACCACGTAGCATGATTTTTATATAATACCATGCCATTTTCTTTATATTTATGAATGTAAAACATTTCTTTGAAGCATGTCATTTATTACCTTCTCATCTTGTGTATTTTAATTATATTGTCTCGCTGAACTTTGTTGCTTGTGTCAGATTTATAACCCAGCCAGGTAACACTTACACAGTATCATGTTATTAAACAATTGAATTTTATATATATATATATATATATATATATATATATATATATATATATATATATATATATATATATATATATTCACTTAACTGTTTTCTGTGCATTTTAATAATAATAATAATAATAATAATAATAATAATAATAATAATAATGTTTTTTAATATTATTAGGTTTCTATTTAGCAAATTTGGAATACAATTTTTAAAATGAAAATCTCCTGTTGAAATGACATAACTGTAAAGCAGGAGAAAATAGTATTTATAATTTTAAAGTGCAAATAGGCAAAACTCAAGGGTGAAGTTGGACTTTTACATTGGGAGAGGGAGGCTGAAGTGTAAGACAACATAGTATATGGTCGGGCTCCGGAGGTATGGGGCCCCTCGTGGGGCTGTGAGGGTTAAACTAGACACAGATATTAATACTTAAATTGAATGAATGAGAATTGCACCTATGACACAAACAAATGAAGGAAATGTTCTAATGTAGATGAATATTCTTCCCGCACCAAATGTTTTTGTTTTTTTCCCCCTCACAACTTCATGCTGCTTATCAATATTTGTAATCCTCCAGGACCACAATAATGAAAAAGCACTCCCTTAAAACCATATACGATCAGGCCAATAAAAACATGCAAAGGATCTTACGTACACTGTATGTATTGTTTTTATCAGTGTATCTTGTAATTGACGTGTAAATATAACATAATATGACTTACCTATAACTTTAAAGCATGGGTCAGTGTGAAGAATTAGATGAGGTGGATAAAGTCTATTTTATTCGACCTTTTTATATGCATTAATTCAATAGATAACACTTTCAATTGGCCTATAAATCTAATCAACAGAAAACAGATCTTTAACAATTACATTTTGGTCTCCTTTCATTTAGATATCGAGTTGTTTATTTAACAAGCATCCTATTGTAAGTCTACATCAAATGTAAATAAAAAGACTGAAGATTAAATTTGACATATAGTTACATGACGTGCAGGTCAAATAGAGTAGAAAAATTCAACAATTCATAAATAAATAAACTTGTCTTTATTTTAAAAAATGAATAGGTATTTAAATAAGCAAATACAACCTTCGTATCTTGTAAAATGAGATTGAAACATATAAAAACAAATAAAAAAAAGTAAACAAGGTTGAAAAAAATTTGCAGTAGAGGCTACACACAATAACTAACTTAGTAAAGGAAATATAGTCCCCAATAAAGCATGGTACACAAGCTGTTGTTGTTATTATTATTATTATTATTATTATTATTATTATTATTATTATTATTATTATTATTGATGGACAAATATTATTAGTAATTCAGAACTGTGGGCCTTTGGGCAGCTACTTGGTAAGATGTGTTTTAAAAAATTAAATTCCACTATCACAGTCGTCTATGTTTGTCTTGGAGGGGTATTATTTATTATTTTGAAAGCCTGTTAAATCATTTTTGGAATGGAAAATACCCTTCCAACCAAAAAACTGATGAACTTACATCTAGTATATCACCTTTTGAATATAAATGATCAATATGACTTACACCATGCTATGCCAAATAGAAGTTAGCCCAGTATGTACGCATTTGAGACTTTCAGTCTTTAGAATTGTGCTATTAATAACAAGATGTAGTTTGGAATTCCTGAAAACTAAGCAATTAGTTGCAAAGTTACAACGATTATAACAGGAACAAATTATTGTACTCGTATAGTGTAAGTAGGGGACATAGACTTCTGTTAAACTATTTAAAAATAAATGCATTTCCCAACTGAACTACAGGTTACACATAAAGAAGTGTGTAATTATTTCTCTATCAGTGATTTGTTGAGTACGTCAAAAGCTAATGTTCCATTGGCATGAACTTCTTCACCATTTTAGCGGAGAAAGCTATTCTCCATAAGAAAACCAGAGCATAGCTAGAATCATTATTCAGGTCATTAGAAACAAGACAGTTCAGAAAGAATATAGGTATAGTAAGAGATAAGCCAAGGAAGGGTATTCTTAGGAGGTGACTAAGAGCCTGAAAGATTGTGAAGAAGCAACTGTCCATCCAATTTTCAAATAGGCCAAACTTAATGGCAGGGTTGAAAGAAAGAACCCATTAGAACAGGATAAAGATAATGAATTTTGCTATGGAGCACTTAGAATGTCTAACTGGAGCACATAGCCATGTTGTTGATGCTAAATCATTGGGATTCTTTAAGTTTTTAGACCAATCATCTCTTGTTCTTAAATGTTCTTATGTTCTAATGGAGTCACAGCATATCCTGGGATTCTGACACAGGATCAAGAGGTTATACCCAGTTTTCTCTTTCCGACAATATCCAGAAAAGCTAATCTTTTTGCAATCAGCCTATGGAATGAAATATTATCAAGGACTGTAATCCTAGATGAAACAAAAAACTGGAAATAAAATAAGTGCTTGAAAACTGTTTTTCATTAATGATGAAATACAAACCGTGGTCTATCTTCATTAATGACGAAATACAAACCGTGGTCTACTTCATTAATGATGAAATACAAACTGCGGTCTATCTTCATTTTGTTCTGAAGTCACTAAAAGTCTGTACATTTGATATGATGTGATTTTGAAACAGGAAAGTTAAATTATTTTTTAAATTAATGACTTAAGATTAAAAACAAAAAGAAATAGCGCAACACCGTATTTTAAACATGTACAACTGAAAGTTTACTACTGATAGAAAAAGTGATCCTGTCCCAGAATAAAAGACAGTAGAGTAATGTAACTTTTCTAAGGTTTTGCTATTTCTGCCCCACCAAAGTGCACAATTCCTCACGAATGCTTTGTTTGTGAACCATATAATAACGCTCTGTTTTACATAGCCATAACAGTATATTAGTAGTAGAAAGCATCATGTCATCTTAAAAAGTGCCAATATTTCTTATAATGACCCAATGGCATTTATTACCCTGTATCTAATATTATTTATAACATATTTATATATACATTTTTTATTATTTATAACCAATCCTTAGTATATAGTGTTACCACTCCATGAGTTGGAAATCCATTAATAGGACAATAATTAATAACAGATAAGACATTTTTATATAAAAAAACCCAAAGAAAACATACAATAAAAAATGATTAATTATTGTTAAAATGACAATATTATAAAGTGACAAGTGACAAGTGACAGGGACATGTTTAACCCCAGCTTGTTGTGAAAAGAAAACACTCCAGGACAAAGGTGTTACAAAACTACTTCACTTTCTTCAAGTATTATATCATTCAGCTGTTAGTTTAAATGGATTATTCAAAATGCAGCATTTACATATTTTCCACTTTTATCTCATCGTGGATTATAACATTTCCAACAGAGAGTATGGCTTGAGCATCAGCCCAACATGTGGGATACATTTTTGGAAATTGCATATAAATTCCATGGCTGCAAAAAATTGTTACTTACAGTGGCCAAAATATTTCAACCCATTCATGTGATCCCTACCATAAATGTTATTTTACCCATTCCTTAACCATTGATGTAATCCCAATGATATATGTCCTTCTTTAAACTCTTTCTGCTAGTCAGCTTAAACTGATGTAACTATTAATATGTACTTTAAGTTTAAAATGTAAAAATAAAAAATAAAAATACATTGGATGATAAGGATACAATAAAATAAGATGTAAATGAGATATTACAGTGGGTTTTTATCCTATATAAAAATATCTAAAAATTAAAATGCTTCTGAAAAGACTCCTCAAGGCACGTTTCAAAAGCCGTAGTGCACGACACAGCACTAATATTCTTCACTACCTCACCTGGTAGTACCACTGCAGGCCCTCTGGTTCAGGCTGTCACCAGTCATTTAATCTTATACTGGCCGTTTCAGAATTAAACTCCTTATTTCTTACAGGTATTGAAAACTTGTATCTAAAATTACAATTGGTTCCTCATATCGTAGTCTTGCATTTGATCTCTATAAATTCTAAACCAAGTCACAAGCCAGCGACAGCTACTGGTGTTCATCCCAGGATTCAGTGCCGTTGGTGGGCAACATTTTCCACTGTGATATCCAAGCTGGAGTGTGGGGTTTGTTCACAGAGAGTTGTATGCAAAACACTTGATTTTTAATGAAAATTAAATATTAACACATCTCATAAAATATACAATATATGGGGGAAAAAAGATATTTCTAGAGAAATCTAAAATATTTTGAGACCATAAACCAAATATTTACAGAGCAGAAATAAAATGCTATAAACTAGATCATTCTAAATGCCTGACACCTACTTTCCAATTATATTCAAATCATGTGACAATGTGACTTTTTAACTCTGTTGTACCTGTATAGTCTACATATGTACAGAAAGCTCACATTACTAATATAGAACTTAGCCCTGCTCAGAATAACTGCGAGCATTACAAGTAAGGCAAATGTAAAAAAGAAAAAAAGTAAATCAAATTCAAGTAACATTTGAAGCAGAACAGGGGAGAAAGAAAAGGATGGGCCCAGGCTCCAACCGAGAGATCCTTCCCTATGGAGTCGAGGCCTCTGGGCCCCTGAAAACACAGAATCCCCTGACTTCACGGAGAGTCATTATAGGTGAAGCCTCGCGACTGGGTCCCAGTTACCGACTGGGTTTGACCCTCAGAGGATGAAATGGGTCATACGAAGCCTTGACGTAATGAAGAAAAGAGAATCTGAAAAAACACAAATATTTGTTAGTTATGGGACTCGAGCACTAAGAGTATGATGGCCATATCCCAGGAGGATAAAGGACAGAGCCTTTTTCTTGAGGCAAGATATAGCACATGAGCTGCGAAAGAATAGTGTGGCCGGTGGTCCCCTCTGACCACAGGAAGAACCTGTGGAGTTACTGGAACTCCAGGTCGGGGAAGTGAGACTCACTATCCCTCACTATAAGGATGGACCATGACTCCCCACTGCACATGCACCTGTGAAGACAAACAAAGACAACAAAATAAATGGTCCGCTTTAAGCATGCTAGCTATAGACTGGAGTGCTGCAGTGATATTGGATGTCAGCGATTGGATGTAGGAGTTAACTGCTGAAGAGGACCAGCGCCTCATGGTCTTGATCAGGTGCTGGCTGACACAGGCTCTGGCTGCTGAAGAGGTTGCGCCAATCCTGAAGGTGTGGGGTAGAATTGGGGAGAAGACCTGCTCTGGTGATGAGAGCGGAGAGGTGGGGAGCGAACCAGTGTCTGGCAGTGAAGAGAGAGGCGGTCTAGGGAACTGAAAGATCTTTTAATGGATATGAACTTAGTCAGAGTGGAGAAGGGGAAGAGAGGAAAGTCTATTTTTGATATTTGGATGAATTGATCTTGGCGGAGTTGGTCTTGGATGCTCTCAGAAACAGGATGTAATGTTGATCTGGAACTAGAGAGAGGTCGCAGAAGCGGATGCCTATGGCTGGAAAACTGGGTGATGAGGGGACTGAGTTCTGAACTCAAAAATCCAAAGAAGGCGGTTAGGCACATTGATTCCATGGCGGTCGTCGAAAGGATTGAAACATCCTGACCTGAGAATTGATATCAGGGTATTGAGGATATTGGTGGTTATGGGGAGTCTGGAAGGAGATGCTCTTGGTGATTCCTCGGAGTGTCAGATGTACTGCTGGAATGGAGAGAAGGATTGGCGAGGGGATGGACATGCTGTGGAAGTAGAATTGAATTCCTGAAGTGTAGGTTTTTATAAATGGCAAAGTAGTTGCATGATGAGAGGGGAAGACGATCTGCCTTTACTGATGATGTGCACGGCTGACTGGTTGTCACTGAAAAATAATATTGATTTTCTGGACCAAGAGTGCCCCGTGACAATAGGGTCAATTTCAAACAGAGCTGAGGATTTGAGGTGAGGAGATAAGTTTTGAATTTTGGGGGGCCAAGTGACATAGAACCACTCGTTGATTAGAAAACCCCTGAATCATATGGATGACACATCGATAAATAGAGATAGAGCATGAGGGGCTGAGATGTAATCATTGTGGAATAATGAGAGGCTGTTCCAGTGGTGCAGCAAGGTGGACCACATTCTGATATTTTTTCTACTTCTGGGGAGATGTTAATATGAGAATCCAGGTTTTTTACAGTTGATGCAAGAGTGAGAAGGCGAGATATGAATGTTCTGCCTTGGGGAATAATGCAGATTGCGAAATTGAAGTGGCCAAGGAGAGATAACAGGTTGCGTTTAGAGATTGATTTTGATACTTGGAAAATGTTAATAAACTGACGAATGCACTCCAGTTTGTCCAGTGAGAGGCTGGCTTTGAATTTGACGGTGTCCAGGGTGATTCTGAGGAATTCTACTTGGGTTTCTGGGCTGATGGTTTTGTCTTCTGAGAGTGAGACGAATGAGGAATCACAAGTTGCAGATTGCTTGAGTGGCGGGATCCAAAGGGGGGGAAATGAGAAGAAAGTCAGAGATGTGGTTGCTGAATTTGGGGAGAGGGGGTGGCGGTTGATGTGCATGGGGCTGCCATTGTCACTTTTGGGCACAAATCAGATGAGTGCGCAGTGGATGCGCATACCCTGCATGCGTTTGCCCTGACCCCACTGAATATACGGTTGAACAGATCTATGTCGGGGGCGGACCAATCAACGATATTATTGTCATTAGCCAAGATAGCGGCTGCTTTTGCTTAGAATGTTTTATGGTATTTGTAGAACATGGTGCCCCTGTATCTCACCGATAGTTGTGCATTCAGAATTCTAAAATGTGTTGACAATGTCGACCAAAGGGACTTTTTCAAACTGAAAAAACAAACAAGGACCAGGGGTCACAAATGGAGATTAGATAAAGGGGCATTCAGAACAGAAAATAGGAGGCACTTTTTTGCACAGAGAATTGTGGGAGTCTGGAACCAACTCCCCAGTAATGTTGAAGCTGACACCCTGAGATCCTTCAAGAAGCTGCTTGATGAGATTCTGGGATCAATAAGCTACTAACAACCAAACAAGCAAGATGGGCCGAATGGCCTCCTCTCGTTTGTAAACTTATGTTCTTATGTTCTTATGCTAGATGGGATTGTCCCCGAATTTAAGCGATTGTCCATGCCATCTAATTGAGTATTAATTGTGAACAGGACGTTTGTAAACCGCTGCATGAACTGCTTCATGTTGTCCATGATTTTTCGATGAAGCTCTGCTATGGAATCTTCAGCTGAAGGTAACTGCTGGACTTCTGCTATACTTGCTGGTGGCTCTGGGGTGGTGACGTAGGCACTTGGAGCTGGTGCTGCTGAGCAAGCAGGGGTGGGGCGGTGAGTGGAGAATATTGGTTCTGCTGAGACAGACTCGCACAAAAGTAGAAATAATACAGTCTGATCACTTCCAGATGGGATTTGGATTCCCTAATCGAATTTTTTAACCCTTTGTGGCCCTATGTCGGACCAGGTCCGACATTACAATTTTCCCTTTCCGGTTCGATGTCGGACCCTGGTCGACATCATCAAAAAGACGTAAATCACAGGTCTCTAGTCGTTTTTTCTCCAGAAAAAGCAGAGAAAACCATTCAAAGGCTGAGTGAGACCAATAGGAGCTGGAAAAAAAGGGGGCGGATCTGAGCAATACACATAGCCCCGGCACCACAGAGTTAACACGACCATAAACAAATAAGATAGCTGTTTCCACATCCAGCGCTCAAAGAATATCACAGACATTCGCAGAGCTTTTTGAGATGTTATAGTAATAAAATAATGACTTGGATCGCATTATTGAGGAGTTTGGTGATAAAACGAGTGATCAGGAGATGATTTATCAGTATGCACAACTATGAAGAGGTATGTGAAAAATACAGCGAACAAGGGGTGGGGAGGGGCTGGAGATGCAGTATTGAGTGTCCTGTTGTACTGTGAAAAAATACTTTTAAACAGTGCATGTAAAATAAACAGCACATGTGAAAATAAATTGGACCTGACGCGCCTGAGATGCGCTAAATAAATGGACCGCTAAGGGTTAATAGTCTGGCGACAGGCCAGTCTTTGAAGAAAAGCTGGGCAGGGAAGGAATCCTGCCGATGCTTCCTTTTGGAACGGCATAGCTGGGAAAACTCTGGGTCAGGGGCTGAAACAAAGGAAGGAGATGCTGCGGGAGGGATTGGGATGTTCCTTGGATTCTCAGGGTCAGAAGAGGAAGAGGTAGGTAGATCCGTACTCTGTGTTGGGTCCGGTCTTAGTTCGGTAATCAATCGGGAAGTTGTGCTGCAAATTTTCAGAGCAGGTCAGGTAGTCATGCTGCAAGGTCAATGCCAAATCGGGAAGTAGTACAAAAGAAAGTTTATAGCCGGATCAGGTACTCAAAGGTTCAGGAGTCGAAAATGGAATCAGGGAAGTCAGGCAGGCAAGGTTCATTCACAATAATCAATATAGTTATTCTCTATACATTCAAAAAAGGTAACGCAAGAGAAAGAGCAGAGCTGTGACTGGGTTTATATAGGAAGTCTAGGATGATAAGCAGGTGAAATTAGGAAGAGCTAAAGCCATGGCTCCCACCCCCACCGAACCCCACTAAAGTTAACATATATATACTTACACTGTATGCAGCTGAGACACACAAATGATGTGTAGAGATGTAGATCCCTGTTGATTGAAACTTGACACTGCGGGCCAGCAGCAAAGGCGTAATTTATTCTTCCATCATTAACAGTGAATGCTGATGAGACACAGTACATTACAGTGGTCCCTTGGAACAGTGCTAATGGGGTTAAATATATATTTCTGTAACTTGGTGTATGACTTATACAGACAATTCAGACAGTACAGCCAGTGTTAAAATGTATCTGTGGTCACCACAACTGATACAGGAGTCACAACTGGGGAACTGTTAGTGGTTTTCATTGTTGGTTGTGTTTGTGTCTCTTATGTGCAGTAAATCCAGTACCACACCTTACCTCCACCGTGCAGTAAAAAAATAGCAATTCATTTCAGAAGTCCTTGCCAGCTGGCAAATTACTGATTTTAAACAAACACATAACTTATAACATTACAATTTGGAGCTTAATTTGATTACTGTCAGTACATGACTAATACATATAACAATATAATGAAAGATATAATGAATGATATACAGGCTTCAAAAATATATTTTACAATTGTATAAATAGGTGTATTCTGCCTGCAATGTCTGGAGTATTAAAAATATTGTGTAGTATAAATGCTTAATTAAAATATGTATTGAAATGTTGCATGCCAACAATAGCTAATACTTTTACTGCATTTAATCCTGTACTTTAGAGTACTGTAATCTGTCACAAGTGTTATTTAATCTGTAGTATTTTGTATTTAATTATATCCTGATGTAACTATCACTGACACTGTTATCTGCTCTGTTATTTAATCGTATTTTGTCATATACTTGTACTTGCTAGAACCAAAGTCATTGTATTTTTATCTTGCTCCTAATTATATCATTACTTGTACTGTGATTCTTGAAATGTATTTTTGTTTATGAATGTAAGTCGCCCTGGATAAGGGCGTCTGCTAATAAATAAATAAATAAATAAATAAATAAATAATAATATTTGAGACACCAGGGTATACCCTCTAACCTTAAAACTGTTCAATCCAAAATGATTCATTGAATACTTATGTAATGGCTTTGTAGCTGTTTATTGAGACACAATTGTATAATTTGTCATGGCTAGGGCGTTTGTGAAAAACACTTTTGTTATTTTAAGATACATATGGTTTAGCATGATGTTTTTAGTACAATTCCATTGAAAATGATCTGAGGGCCTACTTTTTTTTTTTTTTTAAGAATTTCAATAATGACATATCAATGAGAAATAAGATGTGTTTTCCCATAAATGTATTTGCATTGGTCACATCCTAAAGTTTTGACAGCTTCAATGAACTAATAAAAGTGGAAGTGGCAGCTTCTTATATTGGGTTTCCTCATCTTTTCCTTTAACCCCACTAATGCTCTTCTCTTGATCTGCTAATGGGGGAGGAATAGCAGCCGCCAGACTTCCTGACTCTGCTCATATGCAAAGCTTGCAAACACTGGCCCACCTTCTGTCGCCCGCCACTCTTTGCTCCTAAACCACAAGGTTCAAATGACCTTCTGGCTTTTTCCATTTTGTTGTGCCTTATTTGGCGTAGTGATTTGTCAGGGACAAAAATCTATTCAAAACTCTACCTGATCAAAGAACTCAACATGAAGACACACCATCTGCATTCATTTAGGTCATTTAGGGATATCCATGACTAAAGTCCATTACAGGCATTTTATACAGGCTATTGATTAACCCCATTGGTAACTATTAAAGACATGATACACTATTTAACCAGTGTTTCATATTTCATACAGTCTGTGGCAGGCTGGAGCCCTAACGGTGTAATGTGTGGGTGTGTATGGGGAATATTGGGTTGGCAGGTAGGTAATTAAATTCCTCCCTGCAAGAACAGGGGGATGTGGCTGAGGCCATAATTGAATACCTAATGATTAATTAGGCTCCAGCCACAGTATAAAAAGGGAAATCACGGGTGTTAATATTATATTAATGTTGGTGATAAGGTTAGTGTTGGTGATGTGCTATGCTGTGTTGTATTGGAGGGTATATGTACAGTCCTTTTTGTCTGAACCTTTTCTTTTGGCCCTTGTTCCTATTTGTTTTGTTTGTTAGTGTTTGTTTGTCTAGTTTTGTAAATAAAGTGCACAACAGCGCTTAAACCTGCAGCTTCTTGTGTCTGAGTCTCTCTCTGTCTCTCCTGACAGTAACAAGCCTTGCCAGTGACGTCATTTTAAGCCTTTTCGTATTTTATAGTCTTTCTCAGGTCTTGTCATTGATTCTGAAATTAAGGGCACTTGCTTTCAAGTATGACACATTTCAAGTCATATGTGTTTAGCCTTTATTTACTTTGCATATACTTAAAAGTACTTAAAAGTGGATGATGGTAGAAAACAAGACTGCATGTATTCAGTGTATTATTGCTAAGCATGTACTGTGTTGTCATATATGAATAAATACATAAATAAATAAACAAATACATACTTGAATAGCAAATGACTATCTAGGATATTCAAACAGTGTATTCCTAATGGCCATGTGGCTTCCATATGACTGTTCTGCCTATGTTTTAAAGGTGTGCAGCACTATAACATGAATAACAGTAATAATGCTTAGAGATTATATTTAAAAAAAGACATTTTAAAGCATCAATTAGTACTGTGACTTGCATATATTAATGTTTTAGACACACCATTCTTAATATTGCGATGTTGCTAAATGTGTTTAACCATTTCTTGGCAAATTCAACCACCTGTTGATTTGACACTTATTTATAATGCAAATGTTATTTAAACCTACAAGTTGTCTCATAAATAATGAATACTTGTCCAAAAATATTGTATTACCTCAGGGGTGGGGTTTATTGGATAAACTCCCTTTCAGCACATTTACATATAAATATAGCAGTCTGGGACTCTGGGTGCGATATGCTATGAAGGGGTGCGCACATATATATATATATATATATATATATATATATATATATATATATATATATATATATAAATACACACACTTTACATACCTACTGTATCTGCATGAAAATCTCAGAGTATGAGAATTTAAATTTTCGGCCAGTCATCAGTGATATGGAAATAACAGGCTCATGTGTGAAAATGTTAGACCACTTTGTGGTTTAATTAGGCATCTTAAATAACTTCTACAACGTCTCATGCATTTTAACATTTGTGGCTATGTGTTCCTTTTATCTTGTTATTTTAAATTACTTGCATGTGTGGCTTATTAAAGTCATCAGTTAAATTATATATATATACTCAGATCCATATGGACATCTTTTTTAACAGAGAAAAAGCACATATCAATTTCACAAAAAGAGGAGACACATAGCATAAATGATACATGGATGTGTAGGTCTCAAAATATCTCTGAGACTGAATTCTAAAACCCTGTTTGGGTGCAAAAGACAACATCTTTTAAAGTGCCCTTTAACAGCCATCGGTGATGTCTCACATTTCTGTACATTATGTCATGGTCTTTAAGGCTGTCGTCTAAAGTAAATGCCCTCTGGCTCATACAGCAATCTGTACTTAACTGGCAGTCTAAAGAGCCTAGACTCTTTCCATCTTGTTATGCAGTGAAACCTAAGACGTGCCAAAACAAGGTGCCGAGAGATAATTCAGGTCAATTCTTCATTAGTTTAAGAGGTAATGTTAAAACCTTAAAGTGTAGCCCAAAGGTGTGAACAAAGCGCTTAATGTGCATCACGTAACTTAATTAGTTTCAAGTTAAGTACATGCTTTAATCTATACATACACAAATGATATTTTGTTAAACACTACAAATAAAACAAATTGTAAAAAAGGCATAATAATCTGAAGGGGACGTAATAGTAATATAATTGGCCATATGGGGAAGGGCGATTTTTTTATTTTTTGGTGGGGGCGGTGAGGGGTGGGGGGCTTGTTACATAATATTGCTGCTTAAATGTTGTAGCTTATTAACATTTACATTGTGTATGTTTAATTCAAAATGAACAATGCACAATATTATTTATAATAGTATGTTATGCTTAATTACTGTGTTATTGGTTTATCGGCCCCCTAAACATAATTCATTATTTTTTGCAGAAGTCTCTGAGCTGCTGTCCTCACTTGTCTCCTGTCACACTAGACTTTGGTTATGGGTGATTTTAACATCAATATAGACAACTGTTTGGATAGCCTTTCTAAAAATGTCACTGCTCTTTTAGTCTTTAAATTTGAATCTGCATATCTCAGCACCTACCCACATTAAGGGACATACTCTAGGTATGGTTATTACATCATTCTATCTCCTAGTAACCTTTCTCTTACTCCACTTTCTTTCTCTGATGATTTTCTCATTTCTTTTGAAATTGCTTCACCTCTTCCTGCTGTATTGCCGCAAACTGTTGTATTTAGACCTGTCCACTTTCAGATCCAGTTAAGTTAACTAGCTGGGTTGCTGATTGGGCAGCAGTGTGGAGTAGTGGTTAGGGCTCTGGACTCTTGACCGGAGGGTCATTGGTTCAATTACAGGTGGGGGACACTGCTGTGGTACCCTTGATCAAGGTACTTTACCTAGATTGCTCCAGTAAAAAACCAACTGTATAAATGGGTAATTGTATGTAAACATAATGTGATATCTTGTAACAATTGTAAATAATAATAATAAATACTGCACTGTTATTACCAACTGATGAGGCAGTTGCCCGGTATAATTCTACTCTATCCAGTATTATTGATAAAGTAGCACCACTTTGTACCTGCACTATCAGTCTAAAATGCTTTCTTCCCGGGTACACTGAGGATCTTAAGGATTTAAAAACTGAAGGTCGCACTTTGGAACAAAAATGGAGGGCATCTAAGGCTCTTATTTCTCTAATATTATTTCCACTGGTAGAAATCGGCCAAAAGCACTGTTTAATACTGTTGATAAACTTTTAAATCCTAAAACAGATCAAACTGACACCTGTGAAAACTTTTAAAACATTTTTACAGATAAAACTTAAGTGATTAGGACCCAGTTGCCCTTTGCCATTAGTACTGCTGCCCCTTCTACTCCAGATTGTTATTCAACTACAACTGCTATTTTAAGGAATTTAACTGAGGTAACTGAGGCTGACCTAAAGGTTGTCATAACTAAACTAAATCCTACGACCTGTGGTTTGGATCCTTGGCCTATGTGGCATTGTGCCCCGCCCATGTGTGTTTTATGTGTTATGTGTTGCGTGTGGTGTGTTAATGTTGGTGTATAGGTATTGGTGCACAGGATATAAATGGGTCTGTATAGCACGAGTGATTTAAAATATATAGTTGTATTTAGGCACGGGGATGCATAATCACTTCATGTGCAGGTAAAGTATGTGAGTACGGGATTGCACAAATTAGTTCACGTGCTGGGATTCAAGTGAATAATTAATTAGTAAGTGAATCCCGGCACAACAGTATATATAGATGCACGTTTTACTCACTCGGGTTTGCGTGTTCAGGGCGAAAGAACGGGAGAGAGTGAGGAGGTAAAAGCAATAATAATAATAATAATAATAATAATAATAATAATAATAATAATAATAATAATAATAATAATAATAATAATAAGTAACAATTGCTATGAGTGCTGGAAGCACCAGCACCATACTTGTTTTATGTTTAGTGTTCGTCCCTGTTTTTTATTAAACTCACTGAGTGCCGCAGCGTCTCAGTTTCACCCACCAGTACTGCCTGTCTGTGTGTTTCTTTCTGGCCTGAGGTCACCCCTACAGCCAGCCTGTTCACAGCCTACCTGGCTTATTAGGGTGTGTTCTCCTATCCTGGCCCCTACTCTAACTCCTATTGTTAACTCCTCTTTGACATGTGGAAGTGTTCCCTCTACTCTAAACCTGGATGAAATTAAAAACAGAACATTCCCCCACACGGTCTTGCAAATTATAGGCCTATTTCTAACATTGCCTTTCTAGCAAAGTTGATTGGAAAAGTTGTGACTCTCCAGCTTTAGGATAATTTTTGTAAATATGGGCTATTGGTAAAGTTTCAGTCAGGTTTTCGCTTAGGCCATTCTGAAACCGCCCTTTTGTCTGCTGGTTTTGACACCGTGGATCATGGGATCTTACTGGAGAGATTACAAAATTATATTGGAATTACAGGCACTGCCTTAGAATGGTTTTGCTCCTATTTATTACATCAACGCCAGTTTGTCTCTCTGGTTCAGTACTCTTCTGAGACAGGTGACGTGAAGTATGGAGTTCTACAAGTCTCAATCCTTGGTCCCTTGCTTTTCTGTGTCTATATGCTCCCTTTTGGATTAATTATTAATAAATACAATTTGGGATTTCACTGTTATGCGGACAACACTCAGGTGTATATTTCCCTTCCTACAAAACCAGAGATAGAGGTGTCTTTGCTGTCTCAGCGCCTGAGCGAAGTTCAATTATGGATGGCTGAAAACTTCTTGAAAATAAATCCTAGTAAAACAGAGGTATTATTGGTGGGCTCCAAAAACAGTCTAGCTAAATCACCTAGTATTGAAGTCTCATCTGATGGTAATCTTCTGACTCCATGTAATACTGTGAGAAACTTGGGAATTATTTTGGATTCAGAACTATGTTTGGATACCCACATTAGCTCTGTTATGAAGGCCTTGTTTTATCATTTGAGGAGCACTGCTAAACTGAGACCCACTTTATCTGATAAAGTTGCTGAGATGTGGATTCATGCTCTTGTTCTTTCTCGGCTGGATTATTGTAATGCTCTGTTTGTTGGCCTCCCTGATTCTAAGCTACGTTGGCTCCAACTAGTTCAAAATGCTGCAGCTATAATGCTCACACGCACCAGCCGTTCACAACATATCATTCCCATTCTTAAATCAATGCACTGGCTTCCTGTTAAATTTAGGATTGATTTTAAAATTATGCTCACTACTTATAAGGCACTAAACGGCCTTGGTCCTCAATATTTGCAGGAACTGTTGGTGTCCGATCAGTAAATGCTGAACAATTGGTGGTTCCCAAAAATTGCTTAAAATAAGGAGGGGCAAGGGCTTTTAGTTGTTATGCGCCATGCCTCTGGAACTCTGTCCCAATTTATATCAGAAATGCTGGCATAGCTGAATCTTTTAAATCATTTTAAAAACATATTTTTTTCATTAGCTTATTTTTTAGCTGAATTGATTGGCCAATGGCTTTTTATTATTTTTAGTTTTTTTTTTACTGTAAAGCTCCCTGGGATGCTATGCATGAAGTGCGTTGTATACCAAAACATTGTATTGTATTGTATTGTGTATTAACACTTGTTCATTAAAAACTTCAAACATATATTTTAATTGGGGACAATTATCTATTTGCTGAAGCTCTTATGACTGTTTCGATAATACAGTACTACATGTGCCAAAATCATCTTCGCTAGTTGATGTTTGAGAAATATGTCCCATGCTCCTGTCATACACTCCCAAATCAGCCAATAACATAGGTATAAAAAGTTGGGGATATATTTTCCACTGACTGTAACTGTTGTTCGGTAGGGCTATACATCTGAAATCTTTATATCAGTGTTGAATAGGACATTTAATCCAGATCTTTGAACCAACCGGACGGACCCACAAGCACAACAAACCAGCAGGTGTGGTTCAGTCATTTTTTGAGTCACTTGGATCAAAACCTTGTATATTTTGCCTGGTATGTTCAAATTACTATTATGAAAAATTAAACTGGAAGTAAGTTTAAACCTTGACTAATGTAAGCCAAATGCCAATTGAATTTGGCATTAAAATGGGTTATCTCTGTGCTAACCTTTCCTTGGATTTTAACAATTGGTACTTTCATTTTGGTACATTTTTTAAAAGCCTCAATAAGGATAGCAACACCATAACAATGTAATTCTAAGGCTGGTTATCTTTATATATCAGAGGGACAGGGTTTAAAAAAATATATCTAATGCACTAAAGGAAATGAATACATCATGAACTAGGTCCGTTTAAAAAAAAAAAAAAACTTCCACTCTCATTTTGAGCAACATGAATTAAAGTTTTATTTTTTTCTAAAATTGTTTTAAAACAGACAGCATCTTGCTGCACATTTTCTTCGGTTGGATGCACACGCGACTGGGAAATAGGCATGTCTGTGCATCCAACTAAATCCAAGCTATTTTTGGCCTCTACAAAACCATTTCATTGAGATACATTTCGAGTAGCTTATTTAATAATGTCTTGCACTTTTTGGTCAGGAAAGGACCATGCTTCATGAAACATACATTACAAAAGTTTTAACATAATATGTTCTTTACTTGAGAAGTGCTTTAAGCTTGGATCTTTAGATTTAGCACAGTTTCATGGTACTTAGGAAAATCACACAATCGTGGGAATTTGAGGACACAAGACATTTTAAGAATAGCTGTACTAACATGCTTTACAAAACCTACTGCAACACATGCTCACTGTGATGAAGATTCATTTATTTGTCCGAAATGAGTTCCTACTTTCTGACTTCTGTTTTAAAACACTTATATTCAGATAACTCTTGTGATTGATATATTTAACATTATTAAAGGTATAAAACTGACAGGTGCATAGAGATAGCAAATCTACACAAAGACATAGCTGCAGCCAGGTGACTGAAACAGGGTGGTGACATCAGAGAAAGGGGTGGTGACATCAGAGAAGAGGATGGTGACATCAGAGAAAGGGGTGGTGACATCAGAGAAGAGGATGGTGACATCAGAGAAGGGGGTGGTGACATCTATAAAACTGCAGCCGCATCAAAAAAAAAAGACAGACGCATTGCTAAGAAAACAGCAGGCGCATTGTTTGCTGGAAGATACATTTTGTCCCGGAAGCTCATTTTATGCCAGAAATTACGTTTTTTCTTTTTCGTAAAAAAACCCCCAAAAAAACAAACTGATTTGTACTAGGAATTGCTAAAAGAAAAAAATATATATATAAGACATGTGTTTTACTCTGCTACTGCTTATCAGGGGGCCGGGCTGACTCCTTCTCCATCGTTCTTTCATTTTATATTTGGACCAGACAGACAAATAACTATGGTTACTAACAAGTGGCAGACTGGGACACTTTTATGCACATTCTTTTCTACTAAGGATACTTGAAACATTTGTAAGAGACCATATTCAATATCAATTAATATGCTTATAAAAGTTTTTCTGAATCTGCTGAATGCTACATAAAACCCCCTTGTTTTGTTCATAGTCTAAAGGATGAACACATTCAACTATTTTCCGCATTACTGCAGTGCCAGTATGGGTTAGTGCAGCTTTTGGATCCTCCCATTTGTTTGACCTCTTTAACCTTTCTTAATCAACTGACAAAACTTATCGTCTTCAACAACAATTTCACTAGTTCCTGCAATTTATTTATCTGTAATATTAGGACAGATTAGGCCCATAGTAAGTACAATCATTTTACATCAATGAGATATGGTTCCAGTGTTTGATATGATTCTGTTTCACCATTTTATCTCAACAGAAAGTTCTGTTGGTATTATACAAACGTACCAGATTATTATTTATACTATGCATTTACAGTGCATTATTCACACTGAACCTATACTACTTCTCTTTTACTTGTACTTACACTTGTACTTGTACTTGTGATACAGTAGTGCTATTGGGTTACTTTAGTGTTCTTTTCTTGTCTAATGGCATCCCTCAGGCTTCACAACAAATAGCTCTAAAGCCCTATAATACAAGATGGTACCCATATGACATATTTGTAAAGGTACATGGGTTGTGTTGTAATTATTTCTGTAATCGTGACAGGTCAAATATAAAAAAACAAACACTACTACACACTACTGTATATTATTACTATAAAATTGGGTCCTAAATGCTCCTTAAATAGTTCATATAGGAATACAAGATTTTCTGATGAAAAAAAAGAAAAACAGTAAGACATAATTCTGTCATTTAATGACTTTTTAAAAGCAATATCATGACCTTAATACAAGTCAAAGGTAATTAACTTAAAATGTCTTATAGGTTAAAAAACTGGAGAGGACACTAGAAAACACTAAACCAATGATTCTTATGCTGTAAATTGTATGAATACGACTGACACCCTGGGGATGTAATCATCTGTGGTAAGGAGATGTGACATCTTCACTTATTATTTATTTATTTTAACACAGTGTAACACAATTTAAACAGCCCAAAATCTCCTCTAATCAATCTATGGGGTCGATAACTTTAGGAACGAGATTGAACACCATTTGAGATATGATTCAAACCTGAATCCATTCCTAACAAATCAGTAAGACCTCAGTTACTGTATACTTGCTCAGTCTTTATGAGCTGAAAATGTTTAATCATTTTGTGCGGGTAACAGTGCCATTGTTAGTTATCTTTTTATATAATTTCTGCAGTGTCTGTAGAGCACTGATGTGATCGCTGCCACTCGGGAGATGCAGATGAACGAAACTGCCCATAACAAACTGAGATGCCGGGATTCACCAATAAATTCAAGTTGGATTTACATTGGGGTAGATACATGTAGATACATGTAAAATGAAGCTTGCACCTACGATCTAAGAAGCTACAAGAATCTATTTTGCTTGTGGTTTCTCTTAAAGATTCTTGAAATTGTGGGCTCCCGAGTGGTGCATCCAGTAAAGGCGCTCTGCGCGGAGTGCAGGATGTGCCCTATAGTCTGGAGATCGCAGGTTTGAATCCAGGCTTTGTCACAGCCGACCGTGACCGGGAGTTCTTAGGGGGCGGCGCACAATTGCGCTGCCCAGGTAGGGAGGGCTTAGATCGGCAGGGGAATCCACGGCTCACTGCGCATCAGCGACCCCTGTGGCCGATAGGGCGCCTGTGGTTCTGCAGTGGAGCCGCCAGATCTGTGTTGTCCTCCGGCACTATAGGTCTGGTGGCATTGCTGTGGATCTGCAGTGAGAAAAATGACGGCTTGGCAGGAGCACATTTCGGAGGATGCGTGTTCCAGCCTCCGTTTCCCGAGTCGGCGGGGGGGTTGAGAGCGGTGAGCCGAGCATACAGATAATAATTGGGCATGCAAAATTGGGGAAAAAAACTGGGGTAAAAAACTGGCGATGACTAAATTAAAAAAAAAAAAAATCAAAATAAAATAAAAGATGTGGGATGTGAAAACAGAACACTTTGATAAGTCAGGCAATGTATTGGTTTAGATGCATAAAGTTGATTTTCTGCACCGAACAAATTTCACCAACAGTAGTCAACAACAATTCTCTGTGCATCCGGCTTAAAATAGATATACAACAAACATTAACAAGGTGATGGTTGTTTCCAAATATCTGTCATGTCATTTAAGCAATATAACCCTGATCAGAGGGCATTGCCGTCTGGTAGTTGAACTCATTGAGAAGTTACAGACAGGGTCAACTACCAAAGTACTGCTCGATAATCAGGGTTTATTGCGATAAGAAACTGGTTAACAGTGGCTTTATTTTTAAAGCTGGACATTCCATCTGAATGTTCACAGTAGAGCTGTGGAATGGAGCTTTCTGATTGGTAGATAAAGGCTCAGAGGAGTCTAATTAAGCAAAAATGTCTAACACATCAGTCATTACCAGTTAGATAATTGACCATGGTGACAGTTAGGCACTTAAGGAAAGGCAAGGTCAATTGTCTGCAGTTAGCTGAGAACAAACTATTTAAATACAAATTAATATCAATGAACATTCTTCATGTTCTGCTATACCGGCCCACAAGAATAAGGCCTAGTTCCCCTTTTTAGCAACTGCTTTAGAGTGTATCTGTATTTAACATAATTCCTTCTAAATTAAATCAAAATATTGTTTTCTCCATATTTGCTTCATTTAGCACAAACCTACAATTTACAAATATATTCTTATGCTTGAATTAAACCTGCAGTTAGATGCACTTCTTTCATCTCATTAAGTACCAAATCACTTGCAACCCGTTGCACAATTAACAGGTTTCATGATGTTTCACTAAAGAAACTAAAACAAATACAGTCAACCTTGGCTAACTCGACATCCCACAGGGATGATTTTAGTGTCGACTTATCCAAGGTGTCGAGTTAACCACGGGTGCACATGAGTCATGGCATTAACATGCATATAAGTAACAGAACTTGCACACTTACAGTATTACAGTATTTACAAGTTTATTTTTAGTTAAATGTCCTTATGAAAACTGTACAAACTTGGTATAACTCGTATAGTTCGATTGAAATAAGAATTAATAAAATAACTAAAACCTTATTTTTATAAAAACAATCCAACCACAAACTGTTGACTATACTTTTAATTATCAACTTGTACTGTCTAATTTGACAGCTTAAATAGCAAAAGTTAAGAAATGTACATTATACAGAATTAACTCAGTGAACAAAAACAATAATAAACACCTTTCAGTATCACACAGAAATCGGGCATTGTCGATTGTTTCACATGCAAAAACACGCGCTTCAAAAGTTCTGCTAACAAACTTGTGTCGACTTTAAAGCCAATTGAACGAGAACTAAAATTTCGCTTCTCACTCATTGTGAATTGATACTGTAACCAGTTGCACTTGTTGGTTGCAAATGGATAAATGAACGATCCGTTTCCAGTCAGAGGACAGTCACGTGAAACAAGAGTGTCAAGTAGATCAGTCACATGAAACGATAGTGTCGAGTTATCCACAAGTCTTTTTAATCGTTTTTATCCCTTCGGTACTGGTAATAAGTGTTCAGTTTCAAGTAAATGTGGTGTCGAATTAAAAAATGAAAAAAGGCAGGATGCATATATTTTATATGGAGAAAATCCAGGACCAAGACTGTTTGTCGATTTAAGCGAAGGTGTCAAGTTATCCACCAGTCGAGTTAACTGTGGTTGTCTGTACTTTACTCAAAAAAGAGAGTGAATTATACCTGTATTTTTGTGAGCCCATGAAAAATAAGCATTGAAAAGGACCAAACCTATAGACACGAGCATTCAAAATCAATACATTGAATCCTAGATTGGAACAGTTTGGAAAGCGAATAAGTAATGCACAATTGCTTACCATAGAAAATGTTCTAAACACTAAACACAAAAACAAGATAATGCTAAGTATTTCTAAGGACCAATGTCCTGCAAGTGGCAAACAGAATACATTTTAATGCAAATCCTTTCCTATGTGGCTGTTGGCACAACAAATGTTGAAACAACTGTTCTAAACACATTGACCCACATGAGTCTGTGTACAGATAAAGTGCATTCGACCTCTGAAGTGAGGGTCAGGCCTTTAGATACCTTTTGCCTTTGGGCTGTTTGACTAATGAAAATACTTAGTGTGCCAAAAGGCAATGGGCCATTAAGTATTTTGCTCAAAACAGAACAGTAGAGTTCAATTATTTATACATAAACAACCTAATTCGCCTTAATTCATATATAAAGGGTCTACATTACCTTAAACTTATTTAATTACATTAATTGGTTCCACATAGTTCATAGTAAGTGTGACTAATGCAAACGTATTGGCATATTAACTAATAAGACATTACCTGCTTTATAAAATCATACACCCCTGGAAATTCCCTTCAACTGCAAAGTCCATTCAAAACAGTGACATCACAACTGATTGTGCATCTCAGCCACTTAAAGGTATTTTCTTCATCAACTTTTCCCCTCTTTTCAATGGAAATGACAATGGACAAAATAAAGGTTAATGATTAGAAAACAAATACTTAGATTTTTTAATTGTGTATTCATAATAAAGCAGTAAATAATAGATGTATATGACCGTGAACGTCTCTATGGGTTATAGCGACACTTGTCGCACTTAAACAGACCTCGGTTTTTAGCCTTAGTCTGTTACCTTCTACTCATGCCGATATTCCGCCAAACACAGATGTTCGCCATCCTATAAACCTGTATTTAACCATTCAAAAACGTTTCACAAAATAACAAGCAATTGGCAAGGCAGTTGTTATAATATAGTTCTCACAGTGCCATAGATTATTTTGTTTCCTGTTTCATTCAGCTCTCAGAATTTTCCTTCTTTTCAAAAGTATTACAATATAATCTTGTCAGCCTTTCTTTACAAATTGTGTGCAGCTGAGAATTGTAAATCTTGTCACAGGCCAATTTTGCTTCAAGACATCTCTATTTTGTAGATTATGTAGATTACACATCAGAATGCATTGGCAGATACCTTACATAAAGTACCACAAAATCGACATGATTGACTACCGATTTTGTTGATTGACTTCCGAGAAATAGGGGGAAGTTTGCAAACTTCGCCCTAAAAATGTGCTTCTCTGCAGGGAAGTTTTTGACCGACTTGCTTCCAAGGTCTCCCATAATTGTATAAATTGATAACTGATCATGATTTGTTGAAACAATCTTTTTTTTATTTTATGGAACAGCTGTGAACAGGGGGCACCGTGTACGCGAAAGCTGACGTGGTCCACTGTTAATGCCATTGCACAACAGATCTTTTCCATCATCTATCTTCCATCATCCATAAATGTAATTGATTGCACACCAGCTGCGTTAGTATACTCATGCATTCAGCACAACGACTATTGTTTTGAACAATTCAGCGATTGCATGGGGTCAGGTGTCTCGCTACGGTAAATATAATTTTAAATATATCAGGTGGAAAATAATGTTCACACAATAATTTGTACTATCGTATGTTAAATTTCGTTTAGAAAAACCTTTGTAAAATGGCCTTTTTTAGAGGGTCTTAGCAAATGGAGGTTCTATATGAATAAGGAAGGCTCAACTGGTATATTGAAATATTAAAAAGCAAGGGGCATGAATGGAGATCAGTCCCTGAAGATATTTCCTGAAAAATTCCCTAATGAGATGTATTATTGATTTGAGGCTGACCCTAAGGCCCTTACTAGCGACAGCTTCAATTAATCTGTTGCTTGAAGGACAGTCAGCTAAAAGTGAGAGAAACATCCAGCCACTTACAGACTAATTACTGAAATTGTATATAAGACTAATAACCTTTTTAGCATGTAAAGTTACCTACTCTAATGATCTGCAAAACACTGTATTCAAATGAGACACCCTTAGAGCTGTGCTTAAGGAAACTACTTGTAAAATCAACCTGGCCACAATGGGAGTGCTGCACAGCTTTATAAATAAATTATTGCTTTACAGAAAAAAAAGAAAAAACTGTCTAACAAATTGACTTAAATTAAGCCTTTCAGACGGTATTATTTTCAGCATCTGTACTTTCACTTTTTATGTATTAGTATTTTCTAAATGTTATGTATTTATGTACAGGACTGTTAGATCACACAATGTATTTTTTTTTTTTGTAATGAACTACATGTTGTTTTCTCTTAAAATAAAACTGTAGGGGTTCAAATCAGTTAAAAAAAAAAAAAAACATCTAAAACACAGCCACCCTTCACTATGTATCATACTTTGGGAATGTATTAATTAAGTTCTTATTTAAGTGATGCCATAACTGAGTAATTTTGAATATTGTCCAATACTGTATGTCTGTTTTTCACAGATCATATAATGAATATATTGTTTTACTGTATGTCAGTGTGTTATAATAGGGGTGTATTTAGTATATATTATTTAAAAAAAAATAAAATCATAGCATTTTATGATAATAGCTAAATTCACAATAGCAAAATTGAAAAAGAAAATCATCAAACATTTTTTTTCAACTTTTGAACAGGCTGACAATTCCCCAGCGTGCTTTAGTGCTAGGAATGAGCTTGTAATAAGAACTCTATGACACAGCTCATTACAACACAAACAACAACCTATTTGTTAAGATCTGCAACTTGAGAGGGGCACTGGGTATTTCAATATTCCCAGAGGTGTTTCAGATGGCTTATTGATCCATTAATTTAGTAGAATTCTGTGGCTGAAGTAATGTACAGCGTTTCAGAAATTGAAAGGGGACCAATGGATTACAGAGACCCATTGAGAAAATGTGAGAAGAGGTGAGAGCCTCTGACATACAAATAAAGTCATAGGTCATTTTGCTTTGTGTGGACTTTCTTTTTTAACGAGTTACTACAACAGACTAGACTAACTAGTACGTAAGATGAGCTTTCAATACTAATTCATTCATTTTGTTTTAGCTTTGAATGTGATACAGTGCATACATGCATCACTTCATCTTTCTGTTTGCATGTCTAATTTATTAGTATGACATTTAACTAATATTTCACATCCCATTTAAAACAGGAAGCTTTTGAAACATTTCCAGCCTGATTCTCTATGGTGTCACCCCAAAGCTAATCTGTGATTTAGACAACAAGCTCCCTGTTCTCAGCATTTACCATTAGAATTTTCACAACTGTGCAAAGAAGATAAATATGAATATATTTATTTTAAAATCAATAGGAATCTAGTTCTTAACTAGCAGAATAATTATACACATTTATATCCACATCCGATCCCCTGCATTGACAGTTACTAGGTGTCCTGGGCCTGTGATGATTCTTGTATGTCATCTACTGTAGGTTACCTGTGTGACCTACTTATTATGCGAGTTATCGAATGTGAAGGATTATCCAAAAGCATTGCTTTAGTGAACTGTGTCTCACTTTGCTTGGCTACAGCAAATATTAATAATAATAACTGTGGAACCTTGTAACATAATTAAATAAATAACACTCTCTTTAAAGCATTACAAAGACTTCCCATTTCAGCACTGCGTTAGCCTACCTACATTTTTAATGCACTCGACCCTTCACTGTAATGATAAGACATAATTTTAAACCTAATGGACTGGATATGATAAGTATGTGTCATCTTATATGGTTTCCAGTCCGTCTCCAGCATTCAATTTTAAAGCCTTCACAGTGAAGAATCATTGAAATACCCAAACAATATTATTTATAGTTCTGTGTCGGTTCTTAACTGGCCTGAAGGAGGTGGGTCTTTAACACCAAAATAATACCACAAACTAGAAAATGATCAAAATCTCCAAATACCTACATTTTATAACGGAGAGAAGTATTTTGCAATGGCAGGGGCTTTGTCTAGTTTTGAGATAACAAGTATCCAGTTTTGTCGCCATTCATTATACCGGTACAGCACTCTCAAGTTACATAAACTAAATGTATTTCTAAGCAGACTTGTCCCTTCACACACTATCTAATACATCTGTTTAGTATGCTAACAGGTTAATTAGGGGGTGGCAGGATGTGAAGGGTGTCATGTACAGAAGGTAAGGTTATAAAAATCATTACAAAATAGTGCCATCAGGACAGAAAACAGAAGTTGCTCATTGTCTACAGAGCCTTTTCAACGGCATGTGTTCAAATGACTGTACATATATTTTTGAAGGGGAAAAAAATCAATAGAACAAGCTGAGGAAAACAGAAATGTGAGACTAATGGACAGAGAATTAAGGTGCCAGACCAAGGGGCTAAAATTCATATTAATATGGACAGCAAAGACCATGCCACTCCACAGAATAAGGGCAGCGGGTCATTTTGACAGCTTATCCATTCTTAATGGAGGCCTATCGACTGGACAGCGTGAAACCGCAGAGAATATTACATATCACCTTGTAGTGAGGAGTCTCTAGGTTTATAGATTTATGTGCTTCAGCAGTACTATGAGCTAAAAACGCTTCTCCCCTCTTTTGTCTGATCAATAATTTGTTTTTAGTAGAACATTATCGCCACATTAAAATGAAGGGAAAAGAATAAAACCTTGAGGGAGGTCTATATAATTAATAAAGACAATAAAATATGGTATTTTATTTGGGCTTTGCAAGTTTTTATCTTTATTTCAATTTGTGTATTGGTGTAAGACAAATTATACCACAGTATGATATTGAGCAATATTAAGATTTACAAGTGTTTAAGTGTAATAGATATTTGTAAAGTTTTACATGTAAAGTAGTGAAGTACAACGACTCCACAGTAAAAATGTGAACTTCCTCTGCGGGCATTTAGGTGTTACATGGATAGGACAAGAGCTCTGCATCATATTATTATTATTATTATTTGTTTATTTAGCAGATGCCTTTATCCAAGGCTACTTACAGAGACTAGGGTGTGTGAACTATACATCAGCTGCAGAGTCACTTACAATTTCGTCTCACCCAAAAGACAGAGCACAAGGAGGTTAAGTGACTTGCTGAGGGTCACACGAGTCAGGGACTGAGGTGGGATTTGAACCGGGGACCTCCTGGTTACAAGCCCTTTTCTTTAACCACTGGACCACACATACTGACTGTCACGGTATACGGACTAGGACAGCCCCTCTCGAAGCAGCGACTGTCTCACTGGATTGTGGACACAGTCTCGACTGCGTATGATAGTGCCGGCTTGCCCCCACCTGGGAGGGTAGCCATGCATTCTACCAGAGGGTTGTCTACATCTTGGGCCCTCTACAGGGGGGCCTCGCTGTCCGATATCTGTACTGCTGCTAGCTGGGCTATACCGCATACTTTCTCTAGGTTCTATCGCCTTAATGTGATAGATCCTTCCTTGCCTTCAATAGGCACGAGGGTCCTTGAGGTTGCACGCTTGCACCGCTAACCTTGGGTAGGAGGGATTGAGGACGTCACCCCAGGAAGGGACCTATCGGCAGCTCTGATATAAAGAGTTCAGTAAATACCTACCAATAGGAGTCATATCCCATAAGTAATGTGTTGGTGGCCATCTTCTCTTTCAGGGAACCAGGGTTGCGGTAAGTAACCTAACGTTTGTCTTGTTCGTAGTGATTGTGCAGTCGTCAATCACAGCACTGCCGAATCAATGTACCCTTAATTAAAGCCTTAAAGGTGTCAATATAACTTTTAAAATTATTATAATGAGATGTGTATTTTAAGTATAACAGGCTTTAACAGTATGGGGCTATACTAAGAGCACAATGATACGTTACATATTGTCTACTTTAACGTAATACATATTGTAAGGTCTTGCTGTAAAATAAACACACACACACAGGGGCCACGGCCCATGCACCCTGCCCCTGCTGCTATGCTGTCTCTGCCTGTGTTCAGAGCAATATAATGGCTTTTATTACTTTTTGAAAACAAACGAATATCAAAACGAATATGAGGGAATATCCAAACATGAAAATCCTGTGTTCATCCCAGTACTACTATTTTGGTATCTATTTTTAATTTTAAATAATGGTAATTACCTTTTATCTGTTCGTGGCATGCTGTTTTTATTCACATGGGGAGACTCCCGAAGCCTATTTCGTGCAAACAGATGTAGTCGCGTAGTTCCCAGCAATTCTCCAAGTGGAGTCCACACAAGTTTGTTTGTTTGTTTGTTTGTTTGTTTTTTATCATAGGAATGCAGTCCAGTATACTGCATTTAATATTTAATATTCGGTATATTTTCCCCTTTTTTGTTACACATTTCATGCATCAATATTAGCACTATTAAACAATATAAATAATTCTCACAACTGATGCTGTCTTTGGATTTATGGTGTATAGTATGAATGTGTAATGGAGATATTGAATAGGTGTTTTCGGAGTGTTTTGGTATTTTAGACTGCAGTGAAGTTCAACGGGCGGTCAACATTTTGATTAGGCTTCATAAAGTGAAAGCTCCTGAAAAGGTCAAGAAGGACGGTAATTTGATTTTGTGTCAAATTTCGATGACTCGCCTTAGTTACGGTTATGATATAATCTCATATGAGGGGAGTCAGGAAATATACCCACTAGACTTCCCTGAAGAAAAACGAATGGCACTAAATGACACTCTTATACCATTAGAACCAGGGTCAACTGTACATATTAACATTGCTTACATTTACACGGTAACATTCCTATACAGAGTAAATAGGTATACACTGTACTACAAACACTATTTTATCTCCACACTTTATTATCTAGCTATAGCCAACATAACATATCCAATGCTGAGTCCTTGGTATACAGTACACAGAGGCAGCATACACTGTAGCAACATATGAGCACAACTAATGGTTCTGAAATGTATATATTTAAAGCAAGCAAACACCAGTAGCCTATTCAATACTTTCTTGCTTCACATTGTACTGTAAGCTATACTGCTGTCAGTGTATACGTTGAAAAACAAAAAGAAAATAACTGGTACATAAACTGGCACAGGCTTTAAAAGACTTGAAATAGAAACATACCGTTTTTTGATAGCGTAGCATTTTCTGACCTTGCAGGTGTACCACGTACCACGTTCTGGCGATGAATCAGTTTCTGGCCCTACACCAGTATGGTATGTCTGAAAATATATCATGAGTAAACACAACCCAGTTTAACAATGTATACTGTTTACTCCAACGTTCAACAATAAATAATACATACCTGTCAACACTGAGTTTTCAAAATAAGGGAGCTTTTGTGAACTGAAATATTAGTGGCATAAATTGAAGTGAATACAGTTGCTGCCGCCTAATCAGGATACTGATAAATTGGGATTTTTGCTTAAATGGGATACAACTCTGGGAGACGATTCTTGCCAATGCTATTTATTATTATTATTATTATTTATTTCGTAGCAGACGCCCTTATCCAGGGCGACTTACAATTGTTACAAGATATCACATTATTTTTTACATACAATTACCCATTTATACAGTTGGGTTTTTACTGGAGCAATCTAGGTAAAGTACCTTGCTCAAGGGTACAGCAGCAGTGTCCCCACTGGGGATTGAACCCACGACCCTCCGGTCAAGAGTCCAGAGCCCTAACCACTACTCCACACTGTTTAATTGTGATACAGTATTTTCAAATGATGAATGGAGATCGCTTTTCAGAGCAAGATTTGCGTAGCACAGTGTGGTGGGTACGTGATTATGTGATTACGCTGTGACTTGCGTAAATTGCGTAAAACCACGTTGAACTCGTGAATGATCTGGAGTCTCCTGTGATTTCTCAGGCTGCTGTTGCAAAGAAAGCTGGCTTGTCAATATCACAGGTGCCTTGCCTTGTAATAAGATGTGATTTCATTATTTGTCATTTGAAATAAATTTTGTTTAGGAAATAAAACAATAAAAATAAATTAAATTATGTATTTAACATGTAATCATAATGTGATGTGATTTCATTCTTTTTCTTTTCATTTAGAAACAAAAAAGTGTGACTAAGGTCGTCTCAAATGCCTTTCGTTTAATTGGGACAGCCGCTTATTCGAAATATTTTTACTGCTCCCGAGGTGTCCCGATAACACGGCGCCGACTGTACTTACATAAGACAAAAGCATACAATTATTTGGCAGAATGATAGACTGTGATACAGCACACCTTCTAATTGCTTTTTAAAAGGAAAAATATAAAACAGAAAAACAACCATTATTATTATTATTATTATTATTATTATTAATATTATTATTAGTTTATTTAGCAGATGCCTTTATCCAAGATGACTTAACCATGACTTAACCATGACATGCTTCACAATCAAATTCTCTCTTGGCCCCTGTGGTTCATATTGTACTGTAGTTGTAGGTGGCTGATTTGGTAGCAGCCAATACTTTGTAGTTGATTTTGCATGACAGCAAAGCATAGACAGTTGACGTTGTTACTTTCATCACACAACAAACCTAAAGAATGAGCTAAAGCACCTACTTCATAACAAGAAAAAAAACATCTAAATTCAAAAAGCCAAAATACACAACAACATGGTATTGCAACGTTATTCATTACACTGCACATATGTGGCAGATCACTAATACCACAATTTCATTGTCAACTATCTTCTATTTTAAATGAACACACCAGTGCTGTATATAAACATACATTATCAATCAATCTGAATTTGTAAATCAATGCTGATGCTGAATATGTAATAGAATTGCCTTTCACTATTTGAGTGACTTTTAGACTTTCCTGCAGAATACTTTGCAATTTGTGAGTCTGGGAACATGTCTACTACAGATTTGCTGAACTAGTCACACCATGTGAAGGTCTGTGCAAATGTAAATATTTTCTTTCTTTTTTTTTTAATTTAGTCATTGCCAATTATTTTATTATTTTCTCCCAATTTGGAATGGCCAATTATTTTTTAGGTTCAGCTCACCGCTACCACCCCTGCGCTGACTCGGGAGGGCGAAGACGAACACATGCTGTCCTCCGAAGCGTGTGCCGTCAGCCGACCGTTTTTTTTCACACTGCGGACTCACCATGCAGCCACCCAAGAACTACAGCATGGGAGGACAACGCAGCTCTCAGGCAGCTTACAGGCAAGCCTGTAAGCTTACAGGCAAGCCCTCCCTCCCCCTGGGCGGCGCTCGGCCAATTGAGCGCCGCCCCCTGGAAGCTCCCATCCTCGGTCGGCAAAGGAATAGCCTGGACTCGAACTCGTGACATCCAGACTATAGGGCATATCCTGCACTCCACGTGGAGCACCTTTACTGGATGCACTACTCGGGAGCCCCTCTGCATATTTAACTTGATCTCCGTTTCTTCTTTGACAACGAAATATATATATTAAATTGAAGTGCTGGCTTTTTGGTGTTTTTGTGATCTCTGGTGCTTACCACAAGCATCATTCTTGCTCCCATGTCTCATTGTTAAAATCAGTCCTGCAAGGTTTACATAAATTTGCCTTTTCCCAACGTTGCTTCGGATTATATGAGAATACTGTATGTTGTTGTCCAAGAAATTTGCATCAATATTATTATTATTATTTATTTTTTTTACTGGGAAGGCTTTTCGCACACAAAGCTATTGTAGATGGTCAAGAATGTGAGCTTGCCTTGTGCACTGAATGCATCCCTGCCACAGGGTTCCCCTGGGTCCTAAACCCTGCTAAGTACAGTCAGGGATTGCAGTAACCACAGACCGTACATGACTTTTTCAGAAATTAAAGGTTTGCTGACATAAAGGGGTTTAACAGCAGAGATTTGGAAAATATACAGGAGGAAATCTGTCCCGGCAAAAGTGTCCAAAAAACAGGAGAGACCCGACAAATAAGGGAGAGTTGACAATATATTGTTCAATGTTTCTTCAATTAACATAAAACATGGGGGCATTCATTATAAATTATTTCATTCAGATCAAATGCAATGAAACTTTTTGTTTTATTGACTTACAAAAATATTTCATATAAGGATATTTTATACCCTTCGCCCCTCTCAGACTCTGATCTTTGCTCCCTGCTCCAGAGCCATAAACCCACCACATGTGCTCTGGACCCTCTGCTCACTCACCTTTTCCAAGCTGCTGCCCCTGCTCTACTCCCTTTCATTTCCTCTCTTCTCAACACCCCTCTGTTCTCTGGCTGTTTCCCCTATGCCTTCAAACAGGCCTGTGTCATCCCCATCTTAAAAAGACCATCCCTTGATCCCTCATCCGTCCTATCTCCCTTCTCCCTTTCTTCTCTAAAACCCTCGAGTGAGCAGTACATCACCAGCTCTCTGCTTTCCTGTTAACACATTCTCTGCTCGACCCCCTCCAATCTGAAACTGCTCTTCTCGCCATCACTAACTCTCTACTCTCTGTCCATGACGCCTCCCTCTCCTCTGTCCTAATTCTCCTTGCCCTCTCTGCTGCCTTTGACACATTCAACCACTCTATTCTCCTGTCCTCCCTTGCTGACCTGGGACTCTCCAGCACTGCTCTTCTCCTCCTACCTCTCAGATCACACGTACCAGGTGTCCTGGCGTGGCTCACCTTCTGCCTCTTGCTCTCTATTATTAATAATAATAATAATAATAATAATAATAATAATAATAATAATAATAATAATAATAATAATAATATCATTGCATTTGAAAAAGTGTAGTGTTAGTGTCTACATTATTAATATGAATAGGTGTTTTGTTGTTAGTTTGTTTGAGAAAGAAACAATATTCACTTGACCAAAAACTGTCATTAGAAAGCTATCATAAAATCGAATGTATTTTTTATGTATTGTTCAGATATCTGCATATCAAATTATTCTTAAAATAAATAAAAATAACTATAATTTCTCTCTGACTAAAAATGTGCAATAGAAAACTAGACACATTTTCTAAAGTATTTCCACCACCACGGGCACTGGTGCATGTATCAGAGTGCTTCTACTGGTGCGTAATTGATGGGGAAAGCAAATGTCCATGTAAAAGGTGAACTAAACAATTCACTTGTTAGACACAATGGCACCAAGGGCTTAGGTTTTGACCCTGGTGTTGTGCTTTATGGTGTTCATGAGACTAAACCTGTCCATTCAATTAATTTAGAGACAGTGCATTCAGATAGCAGGAGAAGAGCCAATCTTATTCCCCATGAGAAAGAAAATTGTAAGATCTCAATAATACTAGCGATTGTTGTTCTATTCTAAAAAAAAAAAATAATAATAAAATGATCATGAACTAAAACATATTGAAACAAATAGGGTACTGAATTAGTTAAGTGAATTTGCTAAGGGTAAGAGTAAAATGAACATTTGCAAAGGTAATTAAAGCTCTAGGGGGGAAAAACACATTGAACCCAAGATGTAAATACAAAGATTGGCTAACTCTCCACCAGGACAGATAGTGGTAGACAGAGAAAAGCCAGACTGGCCAGTGCTTCATGTCCAGTTTTAACCCTGAAAGGGTTATCTGATCTAATGTACAGCAGAGCCCAGGGGCATTAAACCTTATCACCCCTGTATTATTGTGGCAGAGTGGTTGACGGTTTTCAAGCATTCAAACTATGGTCTTGGGGCGACTAATTGGGGATTAGAGATAATGGCATTTGGCACGCTTTGTGGTTCTGTTTAGACTTTTCTTGTCAACTCAAAACTACTTCCTCTAGCTTATTCTAGGTTTAAACGTCTGTTTCCTCTTACATTAAGTATCTGCACAGTCACACCAGTCCTCACACCAGGAAGACTTATTTAGGTGTCTAATCCAATCCACACACACTTATGATTGTTTGTACTGTATTTGTTGCCAAGCTTGTTACAATGTTTAGAACCTTGGTAACTTTAGTTATGTAATTGGAATGTGATTCACAGTGTGATACATAGAGGATACTGAATGACTGTTTGTATTATACGTTTTTTATTCACAGCAGGAGGATGTCTTAGTGTTGCAGGGCTGAGATTGCACTATTATTTGTGATTGCACTTTATTGATTCATTTACATTATTTTATTATTTATTTATTGTGTGCATTTTGAGTTTTGATTTATTCACTGATTTGTGTAGTTGTTGTATTTTACTTTTTGTGTGATCACGGTCGTTTTGGATTTGCTTGTTTGTTGTTTACGTACACACTCTGCAACTAATCGCGGAATTGCCCGCACCTCAACTTGATGATTGCCGAACAACGCACTAGTTTATAAAGGGCATGATTTTAGAGGAAGACACAGACACAGACAGAGAGACACATACCGAGAGGGGGAACCAGGAAGAGGAACCGGGGGTGAAACAGGAACGAGGAAGAGACAATTAAGAACGGAACCTGAGCCACGGACCGGTCAAGCACAGTTGCAGTTTTATTTTCTTATTCTTTTAGCTACAGACGGGGGACGTACTTGATTGGCAGTGGACCTTCTGCAGTGCCAAGCGGACGAAGGAGCAGACAGACCCAGGATTCTAGTGCTGCAGAGAGGCTATATGATGCTGCCAAAAGGAGCTGGCCTAGATTAATCCTGTTTGCTAAGAAATAAATAATAATAATAATAATTAATCCTGCCACTCCCTTGCAAAAGATAAGTGCTTTATTTTAAAACGATTTTACTGTAGCTATTTTAAACTGACTGTTTTGCCGGATTTTATTCATTGACTTTTACATGTGCACTGTCTGCCTTTTTAGCACTCCACTGGCCTTTTATTTTGGTTATTTTGTTAGTTATCCTGCTGCTGGTTATTACTCCTTGCACTCAGATTGGATTGCTGAAAAGGATATTTTAAAGTTGAAAGGAAACGAAACAGCGATCCGGACCAAGGAAGGACTGGGGCTGGTATTTGTATTGTGTTATTAACAGAACCATGTACTGCTAGCGCTAGCTTGTTTTTTTAGATCTTAATTATAGGTGATTTTCTTTTCTTTTTTTATCTACCTTGCTCTCTTTTTATGTTAAGTATTTTACTGTCTGGAACATTCTATTTTGGGTCATACATGTAATAAACTTTTGAACTTGATTTTATGTTTTTTCTTTCCGACTCTATGACTGTTGGTATTTGCTCTGCTCCCCAGTAAAGAGTTTACGAACCTGAAATACATTTTCCTTGGGTTTAACCTCAAAGTAGCGTAGTCCCGACTACAGTATAACAGAGAATTCTTGGCCTTGTGTCGGCCTGCCAGGCCTTAAGAGAGGGGGGGTAAGTGGGCATGTGGCACGACACTGCCAAGCCTCCAACTCTAGGCCGGCTTTAAACTAGTCATTCCGGTTACTGTGGGTCGAGTAACCAGACATCAAGGCCACCAAGAAATTGACAAGCAAGCTATGGTAGGGACGTGTCCTGTGGTGGAAGTCTGCGTAGAAGGGACTGTAATTAAATGTCTACTCGATACGGGTTCTCAAGTAACGCTGTTCAGTGAGAGTTTCTTTAACAGGTATTTTAAGAACAGGCGCATGGAGCATGTGAAGGACATCAAATGGTTGCAAATGGTTTAAAGATCCCTTATGTGGGTTATACCCTACTTGACCCAAATAGGTGGAGTAATGATCCCAGCTTGAGGTGTGGGGGCTGGTACATTAATATTGGGGGTGAATGTTGGACCAAATTGTTCAAGCAAGGAGGTAATAATTCTGTATTCCTTTCCTGTTCCCATATCTTTGCAGGGTGAAAGACTTACCCCCTTGCAGCAGGATCAGCTGAACAAGTTGCTGGAAAAGTGGTGGTCAGTCTTCTCTGAGCACAAAGAGGATTATGGATGGACAGAAGTGGTTCAGCATAAGATACCTACAGGTGACGCACCTCCCATAGATATACATATCAGCCAATGCCACCGACCCTGTATTGGGAGATGAGGACTCTTCTGGATAGTATGTTGGGGGCCGGGGTCATAAGGGAGCGCTCTAGCCCTTGGGCATTTCCCATTGTAGTAGTTAAGAAGAAAGATGGCTCATGGCATTTCTGTGTAGAGGCTTAATTGCGTTATACATAGATGCATAGATGGGAGTGAGTATGCAAGATGCATACTCACTCCCATGCATAGAGGAGTCATTGACCAGTCTAACTCAAGCCGACTGGCATTCTACGCTTGATCTTGCCTGTGGTTACTGGCAGGTCGAAGTGCTCCTAAGACCATGAAAAGACCGCCTTTACTACCCTGATGCGGTTGTATGAGTTTGAAAGAATGGCGTTCGGGCTTTGTAAAGCCACTGTGACCTTCCAATGGCTCATGCAACGCTGTTTCAAAGCTCATTTGCACCACCTAGAGGTTGTGTTTGAGAAGCTCTGTAAACACGGACTGAAGAAGTGTCATCTGTTTCAGCGACAGGTAAATTTCTAGGACATCTGGTCAGTGCATAAGGAGTTGCCCCAGATCCAGGAAAGGTGGATGCAGTGCACGATTGAGAGCCCTCCTCTACAGTGTGGTAGGTACGGTCCTTTCTGGGTTTTGTGGGCTATTACAGAAGGTTTATTCCAGGGTTCTCCAAGATAGCCAAGCCGTTGCATGCTGTTTTAAAGGGCACAACACCACGGCAGAACCAGAAGCACACTGAAGGAAACTGGGCACCTGAGTGCCAAATGGCATTCACACAGCTAAAAGAAGCACTTTTACAAACTCCTGTATTGGCATATGCTGACTTTACAGCACCTTTTGTCCTGTACACAGATGCCAGCTTGGGTTGGGAGTAGGGATGGGACGGTATAAAATTTGCAAGGTATGATAAACGTTAAATAAAACACCGTGGTGACCTTAATATCACAGTATACAGTACATCATGCAAGTTATACAATAAAGGCTTAAAAAATGAAGAAAGACTAATGTAAATCACTTAAAGTACTGTAATTCACAAAAATAAAACCAACAAATCACACGTCCTTTCATGGAATGATTTAAACATTTGGTATTTAGTATTTTACTATGCCAAATAACTTGGTACGTTTCTTTTTTATAAAGACAATCAGAATTAAAAAAAAAAACTAAAGTTGTACAATCTCAATGTTATACTACAACAGTATTAAGATCTATTATTTGCTCAATGATGTGGTGCTGTAGTTTGTTAAAACATTTAAACATATAACATTAAATAAATAAATAAATAAATAAATACATACTTTGTTTAGCTGATGGTAAATAGAATTGGAAATGATCGGTCTTATTGCTTAAAACACAAGCATGTACCACAGGTTATTATTTAAGAGCAGAGATTAGTTGTTTATTGTTTCAACCAGATAAATAAAATATGTATAGCAAAAAAGAATGTATTTTAATACTAAAACGTGTTATTGGATTTATAGCTACACGTCACGACATTGCACAAGTAAGCGTCGATGATTATTACACATGTGGAGTTTGTAAAAAAAGATTTCTTCACGTACCTAAGGAAATTGGAATACTGTTATAATTTGTTTAAACAAAACTACATTGATAATAAGTAAGCTATCCTGCTGCAGTCGCGGGTCTGTGTTCATTTTAATTGAGACATTGGTCGTGTTCTTAGATTTCTGCAGTTCTGCACAGTGCTGCACAGAATCGCGGAGATACGCTGTAGACGTCACTCAACACAGATCCTGCACAGCCCAGCGCAGCTTTGAAATGTTACTGCGGGAGGCTGGCTGCGGCTGTGAACCAAAGGGACGATGCAGAGATCATGAGTGACCTGGGAGCTAATTTTGAATGTACATTAATACGTACTTTGTATGAGTATTATGGCTGTACTAAGAGCAGGACTACTCCTTACCACCCACAGGGTAATGGGCTGTGCGAGCATTTTAACCAGACCTTGTTGAATCTTTTAGGCACTCTAAAGTCAGAGCAGCAAAGTAGATGGGCAGATTACCTCCCGGAACTGGTACATGCATATAATAACTCAGTACATGCATCAACAGGGTACCCGCCATTTTATTTGATGTTTGGCCGGCATTCCCGTCTCCCAGTAGACATGGCACTAGGGGCAGTTAGTAGACCACAGGGTGGAGGGACAGAACAGTGGGTACAAAGTCACCATGAGCGGCTTACTTTGGCTTATGGTAGAGTAAGCAATCAGGCAGCTAGAGGTGTAGACTGGGCAAAAGCTCAATTTGATAGGATAGCAAGAGATGCCCCGCTGTTATCCGGTGATCGTGTATTGGTAAAAGATTTTCATAGGCTAGGGAAGGGTAAATTGTCTAACCGCTGGGAAAGAGATCCTTATGTTTTAGATGGCCCCACAGAATCAGGTTGCCCAGTCTATAAATTGAGGCCAGAAGGGAAGGCTGGACCAGAGCGGACCATTCATAGGAACAACCTTAGTCCAGGTATATTATACCCTGAGGTAGCTGCTAGCCCTGAACCATCTCAAGCAGTTAGTGCTAGAGAGCCTGTGCCTATCTGGGAGTATTTGTTTGGTCAGGCACCGCAACCTAGACAAGTCCCTGAACCACTAGAAGCACCAAGGTACTCCCAGAGAGAGACTATAGGCAGGCCTCCAGTTTGGATGGCAAAGCTGCGATCATAGATGTATTGATGAAACCTTTTGATTGCAGATATTATTGTGAGGCCTTTCTCCACTAATTGAGAATAAAGCTTCTCTGCAGGAGCTAACAAGCATGATGCAAAGCAGATCGGCTTATCAGTGTTGTCGTCCATTGTAACTGCCCCTACTCCAACAGGAGATGCATAACTAGTGATCACCAACGGTTTTGACAGATCATAATGTACCAGCAAAGCAGCAGATGAGAGCAAGTCCTTGGACATGTGAAATCCTGACTTCTGTGGAGCACGCCTGGCCCACTTAGTCCCAATTTTAAGAAGCTTGTGCAGTGGAGCCAACACAGAGGCCAAGTCCGGTAGAACCCGGCCATAATAATTCAGCAGACCCAGGTAAGCATGCAGCTCTCTCACGTCTCGTGGCTCTGGGGCTTCCTTGATCACCTGTACTTTTTAATGAGCCCTTTTACAGACACCTTGTGCCCCAGGTATTCCACTTCAGGCCCCTGGAAAGTGCATTTAGATTTCTTCAGTCTCAGCCCCACGTCTTCTAGTCTAGATAATACAGCTTCCAAGTTCCTTAAGTGTTCCTCCTCAGTGATGCCAGTCACAAGGATATCATCCAGGTAGACTACAGTGTGATCAATTCCAGCAAAAAGTCCCTCCATGGTCCTCTGGAAAATTGCACAAGCTGAAGAGATTCCGAAGGGCAACCTGGTATACTGGAACAAGCCCTTGTGTGTATTGATAGTGACTACACTACGGGACTCCTCAGCCAACACCAGCTGTTGGTAGGCATGTGACAAGTCAAGTTTGGAGAAACGGGCTCCACTGGAGACCACATTAGCTGTTAGCTTGTAATCTCAGCAAATTCTAATTGAACCGTCGCTTTTCAAGACTGGCACAATGGGCGCAGCCGACTCTGAATAAGTTACGGGCCCAGCAATTCCTTAAAAGTCTTGATCCCAATGACTGTAGATGAGGCGCCAGTGTCCACTTCAAATTGAACGTGGCAGTTATTCAGCTGGACTGTAACCATCAGAGGGCTGGGGGACCGTGCTTGCACAGTGAATAGAGAGTATTCTGCCTCCTCCTCTCCCTCTGATGCAAGGACTTGGGGCTTGGTAAATTGATGTGCACTTAACTCAACCTTACACTTGGCAAGGGTATTTTGTTCTTGTCCTGCACTGTCCTGCAGCACACTCGAGCAATATGCCCTCATTTTTTTTTCAAAAATGACACTCAGCCTCTTTGAAACAGTAAGACTGTACTGACTGTACTGAGGGCTTGGGCCTTCCCCATTTCTTCTCTAACCTGGTCCGATGGAGGTTAACAATGACATTTTGTTGACCTCCTTTGAGCCTTGCAGGGCCTGAGCTCCTTTGTCTGCAGCCTCCATAGTGACCGCAGTCTCCAATGCCTTCTGCCATGTCAGATCTGGCAGCGCCAAGAGACATTTCTGGATTGGCTCATCTCCTATTCCCCAGACCAGCTGATCCTTCCAAACTCAGACTGGAATTTGAACCTCTCCACTACTACACGTTTGGGCTCAAAATGATTTCCCAGTTTTGACAATGTCAGCAAAAGAAACTTCAGATGGCTTCAATGGGGCAGCAGTGTGGAGTAGTTGTTAGGGCTCTTGACTCCTGACCGGGGGGTCGTGGGTTCAATCCCAGGTGGGGGACACTGCTGCTGTACCCTTGAGCAAGGTACTTTATCTAGATTGCTCCAGTAAAAACCCAACTGTATAAATTGGTAATTGTATGTAAAAATAATGTGTAAAGAATAATGTAATTGTATGTAAAAATAGTGTGATATCTTGTAACAATTGTAAGTCGCCCTGGATAAGGACTTCTGCTAAGAAATAAATAATAATAATATTCAATCTCTCACTAATCCATAAACAACACTGCCACAGACGCTTAGTAGAATGGCTTGTTTTTTATCTTCCTCAGTCACTCCATTTGCTTCAAAATAAAGATGCAGTCTCTCCACATATCTGCGCCAAGGCTCTTGATTAGGGTCATATATCTCTACTTTCCTAAAATGTGCCATTTAATTGGTTTAACTTCAGGCGATTTAACCATTTGCGGACCTATGTCAGACCAGGTCCGTCATCACCAAAAAGACGTAAAAAACAGGTCTCTAGTCATTTTTTCTCCGGAAAAAGCCGAAAAAACCATTCAATGGCCGAGTGAGACCGATAGGAGCCGAGAGAAGCCGAAAAAAGGGGAGAGAAGCCGAAAAAAGGGGCGGATCTGAGCAATACACATAGCCCCGGCACCACAGAGATAACATGGACATAAACAAACAAGATAGCTGCTTCTGCATACAGCGCGCAAAGAAGATCACGGACATTTGCAGAGCTTTTTGAGATGTTATGTAATAAAATAAAATAAGGAACGCATTATTGAGGAGTTTGGTGATAAAACAAGTGATCAGAAGAGGATTTATCGGTAGCATGACTATGAAGAGGTATGTGAAAAATACAGCGAACAAGGGGTGGGGCGGGGCTGGAGATGCAGTACTGAGTGTCCTGTTGATATGAAGTGCCTTTTAAACCTGTTTTACTGTGAAAAAAAGTACTTTTAAACAGCGCGTCTAAAATAAACTACGTGTGTGAAAATGAATTGGTCCTGACGCGCCTGAGACGCGCTGAATAAATGGAATGCAAAGGGTTAATCAGCAGTCAATATCACTTTCCCCCTTTATTTAATTTGTTTAAAAATCTTATTAGCGGTAGATGCTATTTTCTTCCTCGAACGCGAGAGGGCAACGGCGATTCTGTTTCATTCTCGGCTCTCTCGGAAGCGATCTCACCGAGCTTGCGTGAGTGCTGAGGGTTTTGTTTGTTTGTTTGTTTGTTATTTTTGCTGCGCGATCCGTTTGTTTATCTCATCACCAGTATGTTAAATCGGAGACTTTCACAGAAGACATGAACACGCCAGGCTGCAAGTAACTGAACTGTTAATTGTTATTCCAACACAGCTTTATCTATCCACTCACGCACACATGCATGCGCACACACCCGCTCACACACACACACACACACACACACACACACACACACACACACACACTTTAACCCCTTGGTTATCACAATCCCTGTGAAAGTATAGACATGTAAGTTATCCAGGAATGTTTTGAATGTTGCTACCACACTTTTTGTTGGTGCATCTAGATCATTGACGAAGCACAAAACATTTTAAGTTACCATTTGGTGATGCACAATCTGTGCAGTGAAAGATGGAAAATGGCAGAAGTAGCTGTGATCAGTACTATCAGTACCTGCCAATATAACAAATTCATCAGTCATACAAAATGGTAAATTGAATTGTTTTGTTACCTTTTATTTGCCATTGGTTCACTAAAAACTGGCCAAAAATCTGGGAAGGGTCAGTTAGGTTCCAGCAGGCACTGAGCTGAGACAAGTCTCTTGAGAAAGCTACAGTTCCCTCCTCTCTTTTAAATTTGTTTATGTGTCACAACTTTAATTAAACAAGAGAAAACTATAGACATTATAATTTCAATTTGTTTCAGCTACTACTGCATTAATAACAAAGTCGAAAGAAATGTATACATTAAATAATAATTACACTATACAATTCTATATGAAACTTAAAAACGACCTAGGTAGCTTTATTCTCTTCTATGTATATCTTTGGTGGTCTACTCATAATCACAGAAGAGCAAAAATGACATGATATAAATTCTCAGGCAGCTGCAAATTTTTTCTATTGATTTACATTCTCTTTCCAGACACTTGGCTATATGACAGTAACCTGATTCTCAGTTATTGCCACTGGAATCCAAAGGTTGTCCTAAAGTTATTTCCATCATGACGATTTGCTACCTATGCTGGGAGTGATTTTTCTGTGGAACTAAACTGCTGCAAATTATTTGTCATATCTAGAGCCCCGTGAAATTATTTTCATTTTTTAGAATTTTTTGTTTTATTTTTCACAAATGTCCTTGTATTAGATACACATTAATAAAACAACACAAATAGATATCAATAATAGTATAGTATACATCATGTTTTAACTATACATATCTTTTTTACTAAACATTTTGACATAAACAGACCTCACACAGAAAAATAATTTAGTTACCATAATTTTACATTAGCGGCAGTAACAGTAACGTACAGTCCCTCACTCTTTTTAATTAACTGCCTGTTTACAGTAAAGACTGCCCATTCCCTCTATAAAAATACAATAAGTTAAAATAAAAATATATATTTACTGCCCTACTGTTGTGGGGCTGTCATAATAATTCCACATACAGCAATCTACCCATTAACAAAAACCAATAGGAATTGTATTTCAATCACATTGTATTGAAGCAGTATACAACACTCTTGGGTTTCTCAGTACTTAAACACTAAGCAAGCAGATTCATTCATTCAAATCCATTCAAAACCAAAAAAGCATTTGCTCCAATACAAAGTTTGCACCACAAAGAATTAGCATACTAATACAAAATACAAGCAAATAAGGCATATTTTCCCCAAAAAGAATAAACAACTAATGCTTAACGACTGTATCTTTCCACTCCCATTCCAGCCAACAGTTGCAAAATCTGCACATAATTTATTTTGTCAATATCAGCTGCATATATCCTCTCATGCTCAAATTCTTTGCAGTGTTGTTTAATTGTTATGCACGGTTTAGGCATTTTAGAAACAAACATCTCTTCTCTTCCATCACAATTTTAATTCATTTAATTTTATTTCATTTAAAATGTTGGATTTAGTTTTATTTCATGCAATTTTGTATTAGCAAAAAACACAGGGCTCTATCCTTTTTGATAGTGCACTAACTAAAATACAAATGTGAATCATCAGCACAGAGTTATTTTTACCCTAAAAATAAATTCAAACTAATTTATAATTTGGCTTGCTGCAATTCCTAATGAATGAAAAAGTCAAAGCGGACTCATAAAAAAATATGAGAGATGTTAATGTGATGATGAAACGCTTTGTCATATTATTTAATGAGTTATCTTGTCATGATTATATATAGAATAATAGATGGGATTCAGTGAGTTACAGGAAAATAATTCCATCTAGGATTTCTGTGGCTTCATAAATTACGAGTAGTGTTTTCGGGTTCTTGGGACAAAGATGAGACTGTTTATTTTTGACAGAAATAATCAATTAAAAAAAATTGCTGACTGCATTTTAATACACACCGATGTCTGCAATTACTCTATTGTTGTTTACCTGAATACTTCTTGAACAGACAGCTTTAAAATCTGAACCTAGGTTTTATTTTATTTTATTTATTTATTTATTTATTTTTATCCAAATTAAGTAAACAATAATTCATACTTAACCCAAATTGTAACATTATCAAATGAAGCACATTTTTGTATTTATAAAATATTGAATGTATCTTGAATTCATATACATTTGTAAACATTCAGTAGGAAACATATTGGCTCATATACAATCATATACATTATTTCTGACACTTATTTAGGTGATTTTAGAGACTCTGATAAGCTAACACTAGAACTTCTTTACCTTAATTAACATTGACTAGAATGGGGACCGCAAAACCAGAAGATTGTTTCCTTAAATTGCAGTGATAGTCTACTTACAGACAGCACAGTCAATTGCTTTAGTGATTACTTTACTATTTTAATAAACTCTCCATTAAAAAAGAATCAATTCATGTTTAATCTAGAAAGTGTTACTTTTTAATACACATGGAAAAATGAACCATTGGATGTGTCTGTTTATCTTAGTTTTTTTTTTTTAGTTGATGCTAGGTTGTATGCAATAAGAGTATCTGTTAAGTGTTCATTGCACGTAGATTGTGTTTTAATATTTCATCAGCATTTTTTAAAGGCTGTCAAAATGGGTCAGGCATTTTACAGAAAATAAAGCACATTATGTGTTCTTGTTTAATGGTTAAAGGGGAAGTGGATTCTTTATTTAATGACCTGGGTAATCTGAAATTTACGTTTCCAAAACCATCAATTATTTAAGGAAATTTGAAATCACAGCTCCAAGCAAAAAGATTGAGCATCGGGATAGGAGTGGTTTAATTATAGTAATTATGCGATTTCAGCGTTATTTAAGAAGATGTCAAAGCTATTTAATCACGCATGGATGATTGTGTTTGACAGCAGTGTTAAGGGTGTAGGAGAACTGTAAAGGAATAGATTTTGTTCACATACAGTCCCATCACGCACTATGAATAACAGGCTTCTTCATCACACTTCCAGCTGTCAATATGGATATAATTGTTGACAAACAGAAAGCAATGTGTGCTGTCTTTATTTTCTAAACCAAACAAGTACTATTAACAGGTGACAATAGATTACATGGGATTAAATGAAACGATGATATACTCACGATAGATTACAAGTAATATTACTGTGAAGTCAGGTATCATGTAATGATTTTATAACCACTATCAAAATAATTATAAAAATACTAAATACATTTAATACAGTATAATACAGATGTAAATACAAGTAAATGCTTACAGGATACACCGTGGATGTTCATGATGTACAGTAGTTCAAATTGTAGGATAAATTGTTCAAAGCCATCCTCATGAATGAAGTAAACACTGAACGTTCCTTGTGTTCACTAAGTTCTGTAGTATACCATTGGAGTTTATGGAGTGTTATGGTTTGTTTTTTTTAAAAATCACTTTGCAACTTATCCATATAAAAAACTTATTTGATGGTAGATCTCTCAACACTTGCTATATAATTATGATAGATAGTTGACAGAGGTGTAACGGCTTGGCATCTCAGCCCATTGAATTGCAAGGGCTTGACGCAAACCGATAACTTCTTCCTTAAAAGATGAACGTTTTTCCATTCAACTATAAAGTAAGCTCTGTAATCAAGAGGTAAGTACATGACTTATGAGACCCATTCTCCCTCCACTTAACCAAAGAGTGTAAGCACAAGTAAGCATCCACCTAGACTCAGGTGTCCTGAATATCAAAGCTTTTCAGACCGTCTGGGAGCACTTTTGTGGCATGATTTTAACTTTCAGACTGTTTTTCTTGTTCCAAGCAAAAATAAAAAATGGCCAGGAAGGATGAGAACAGTCGCAACACCCCAATTCCGACAGTATGAGGAATGTTATGCAAATGAAGTGGGTACCTAATCAGCATACCCCTGTGTAAAAATCAAAAGGGTTGGATGTGGTCGGATTGAGTATTTTCTGTCTAAAATAGTTCTGCCTGTTTCAAAGAGTCCTAATGGAGATGGGAACCTATTTCAAACAGGCACTGTCTAAAATAAACCACCTGTTTGGACATCACAGATGAGCAAGTGCTATGAAGATACCAAATACAGAAGGATACATTGTAATTATGTGATGACGTTAAAGAGGATTTAGTGTCAAGCACCCTGAGGGGTCATGCATTGCCAGCATCACCCACAGCCTGTGTTATTAATTTTCATAAAGTGCAACCAGGTTTTGAGGATATTTTATGCCAAAATAAACAAATAAATAATCACATATCTATATTTATTTATGGATTCATTTATTTTTCATTTTGGCATAAAATATTCGCCAAAACCTTAAACTATAATTTAATTAATAGAGACCATACATTCAAAATTAGGCTACATTAAAATTACCTCTCTAACTTTCCTTTTTTTCTCATCATAACTTGATTTATTATTATGCTCTATTAAATGTATCTTCTCTTGTTTCTCCATATCTCCTGAAACACATGACTGTTTTGTTTTTCTCTCCGACTTTACTACCTTTCAATCCCACCTGTCCATTGATCAAATCCTGAAATGTCTTATTTGTCATTAACATATATGTTTCTCATTTAAATACTGAATAGTTATACCACCACCTTTATGTAAAAACAGAGGAAAAGTGTTTCATTTTATGATGGAGACAACGTTCGGGATAAGAGTCAGGTTAAAACAGATGGAGACAGAGAGTTTCGGACTGTCGGAAGTAGAGTTACCAGACGTCCCGATAAAAACAGGATCGTCACAATATTAGGGGTTTTGTCCTGCGTCCGATCAAGGTACTGTCGGGACATCATTTGTCCCGACTTTTAGGTAAACATTAAAAACCTTGGCGTAAAATAGGTAGTGGTGCAATCGGCACCCTAAATTTTGTATTTGATTATCGTATAGACATTTATCAACGATAATTGATGCATTGACGTTTTATTTAAAGAACAATAACTAAAAACACTGTTGTGCATAATAGTTAAACAAAAACTTATATTCAAATTAGAACAAAGGACTTGAGTTTTTAACAACTGAAAAGAATATACATGCGTCCCTTTAACATTGTAATACTAATAACAAATAGTATATTTTAACAGAAGTCATTTCTATCTGAAATATGGTTGTTCATTACTGTTAAGATTTTATGTCCAAAGCAAAGCAAAACATTTGAATTAATCTCACAAATCCTGACTAATTTAACTATCATACTAAATTCAGCTTCTTTTTATGTAATATTGCCATATAATCCAAACACAACATGCTTTGAAACAAAAGAAGGTAAATCGGTAGATTTAACAGATTTAAAACAAAACAAAACAAACAAACAAACAAAAAAAACGGATTGCTTAATTTTTAAATCAAGAAAACATGAATACAATAGGCCCACTTCTGAATTGGCTTGTCCAGCATGAATGTAGAGACCTAAAGTGTGTATCCTAGCAACACACTAATCTACCGTACTAGCACTAAAAGAAGCACACTCTCACACAGTAAAAATTTGTAATCCACGGGTTAGTCCAGAAATAATAGTCCCGTTTTTATTATACACCCACACAAAACACATACACAAGTCAGTTAGTGCGTGAATTAGTGCTACTGGTGCAAATACAATTATTGGTGATACAAGTGCAGTGCTGTTCCGGGTTTGTGCTGGCCTCTGGCGACAGCTCCGGAACCTGTTAGCTGTCTAGTGATAGCAAACAACAAATAGACAGAACAAACAAACAGTCATGATACGGATACACGAAACACAGGTCCTTCCAGGTCACTTTTCATAAACCAAAACAAAGTAACAGATAACATTGCTTTGACCCCTATTTATACCGTTACTCATGACCCCTTGGTAAACTATTGCAGCTGCTTTTTATGATCTGCAGCTGCCACATCATTTCTCCTCCAGGTCAATGAGTTAGTGTACCGAAGCTCTGTCTCTTTTCTACATGACCGACTTCCTTTTAACCCTCGGAACGAAGTGTCAGGCCAAGTAGTCCAGAGTACTCTGTTCTAATTACTTAGCACCCTCAGGTCGAGAGGGAGATTTACCACCAAGAATCATTGTCTTTCTGTCACATATCTATCCCATTACTCCCCCCTCTCGGGAAAAATAATCTGCACCAAGTTATCCAGGCATTGCTATCCTTCATTGTGCTTAACCACTTGAGTGGGGCATGGTCTGTGACAAGATCAAATGAATGTCCCAGTAGGTAGTATCGTAAGGAGTGAGTAGCCCATTTAATGGCCAAACACTCCTTCTCGACTACGGAGTAGTTGTGCTCCCGAGGGAGCATCTTTTTGCTGATGTACAATATTGGGTATTCTACTCCGTCAACCTTTTGGGACAAGACTACACCCAAACCCACATCCGACGCATTGGTGTGGAGGATGAATCTCTGGGTGAAATCTGGTATGATGAGAGTTGGGGCCTGGCAGAGTCTTCGCTTAACAGTATCAAACACCCCCTGACACTCAGCTGACCACTTAATTAAATTTGGAGCACTCTTTTTGATGAGGTCAACTAAAGGGTTAACCACTGTGGCATACTCGGGGATAAAGCGATGGTAATAACCGGCTAATCCCAGTAGCGACCTCACTTGAGTCTTGGTTTTGGGGATCGCCGAGCCGACCAAAGCCTGGATTTTGGTGACAACGGGTTTCACCCTTCCATTCCCCATTAAAAATCCCAAATATTGAGTTTCTGGTTTCGCAAACGAGCAAGTTAGCTGTCAGCCGGGCTACCCTTAGAGACTGAAAGACAGCTGTAAATCTAGCCAAACTCTCGCCAGGTGAAACTGTAAATAACCCTGTTGTCAATATACGCTGCTACATATTCATGATGTAGGCGTAAAACCTGGTACATCAGTCTCTGAAAGGCAGCAGGTGCACCATGTAGACCAAACGGCATGGTTTTAAAGTGAAACAGCCCTTCTGGTGGTGAAAATGCAGTTTTCTCTCTAGAACTGCGGGTTAAGGGGATCTGGCAGTATCCCTTTGTCAAGTCCAGAGTAGAGATAAACTTCGCATTTCCCAGTCTATCTAGAAGTTCGTCGACCCGAGGCATAGGGTAGGCATTGAACTTGGCAATAGCGTTTACCTTCTGGAAATCTACACAGAAGTGGTTGGTGCCGTATTTCTTGGCCACTATGAAAATAGGACTGCACCACTCGCTCCTGGAAAGTTCAATCACCCCAGGTTCAAGCATGTCCAATACCTCTTTGTGAACGCCACTTCGTCGACTTTCTGGGATCCGGTAAGGTCTCTCTCATACTGTGACACCTGGTGGAGAGATAATGTCATAGTCAAATAAGTTAGTTCTGCCGGGCAAGTCAGAAAAAACATTGCTGAACTCCTCAATAAGCTTACGCAGCTCTCGTTGCTGATCTGGAACCAATTGTTCCCCCATCGAAATGATTTTAGTGCTAGGAGTCTCTGGACAGGGGCCTAAATCATCCTCTACATTGCCTGGGGCTATAAATAAGACCTCCCTTGCCTGCCAGGGCTTTAATAAATTTACATGATAAATTTCACGTTCATTATTATTATTTTGATTTGTTTATTTAGCAGACGCCTTTTATCCAAGGCGACTTACAGAGACTAAGGTGTGTGAACTATGCATAAGCTGCAGAGTCACTTACAACTACGTCTCACCCGAAAGACAGAGCACAAGGAAGTTAAGTGACTTGCTCAGGGTCACACAATGAGTCAGTGGCTGAGGTGGGATTTGAACCAGGGACCTCCTGGTTAAAGCCCTTTTCTTTAACCACTGGATCACACAGCATCCATCCATTACCTGTCTAATTTCATAATTCACCTTTCCTATAGCCCGAATCACTTCATATGGCTCCTGCCATTTAGCACATAATTTTGATTCTGAGGAGGGAAGCAGCAGCATTGCCTTGTCTCCTGGTCAAAAGGTTCGAATTAATGCATTTTTATTGTAATGCTGCTGTTGCCGGTGCTGAGCCGATTTGAGTTTGTCCTGGGCCAAACGACCGACCAAATCCAGGTGATCTCTCAGTAGGAGCACATGCTCCATTAAGTTTTTGTACGAGCCTTTGTGCTCCTCCCACCCCTCTCTCAAAAGATTGAGGATGCCTCGAGGCTGTTGGCCATAGAAGAGCTCAAAGGGGGAGAACCCTGTTGAGCTCTGCGGCAGCTCTCTCACTGCAAAAAGGAGGTAGGGAAGAAGCGATGCCCAATGTTTTTGCTCTTGCGTTACAAAACATCTCAACATCTGCTTCAAGGTCTGATTAAATTGGTCCACCAAACCACCCGTCTGTGGATGATAAACAGATGTCCTGATGGGATGTATTTTTTAATATTTTATATACCTGCTGTAAAGTTACAAGAAGTGTGTCCCATGATCAGTCAAAATCTCCTTGGGCATTCCTACTCATAATCTGCACTAACTCTGGCTATTGCAGCGGCACTAGTGGACCTCAATGGAACTGCCTCTGTGTATCGTGTTGCATAATCTACCACTACTAATATATGCGTATACCCAGAGTCAGAAGGTAGCAAAGGGCCCACTATGTCCATTGCAATGCGTTCAAAGGGAGTGGAAGTAATCGGCAGTGGAACCAAAGGGGCGGGGTGCACTCGACCCAGTGCTACTCGCTGGCAGTCTGGGCATGTGGCTACATATTTCGACTCATCTGTATGATAACCTACCCAATAGAATCGAGCCAATATCCGCTCCCTTGTCTTGTCAGCTCCGAGGTGCTTGCAAAAGGGATATCATGAGGGATTATCTTTTATGACCCTTTGTAACAGATTGAGTGCCTCTTTCTTACCTTGCTCTCCTCTTCTCCATTGCTTCCTCAGCTGCATCCTTTCTCTAACTAAGCGTTCAATCTCCTGCTGCCGTCTAGACTTTCCAGGAATAGTTTGTACTTTTTCCTTCCTTTTTTCAACTCCAAACCTCTCGCTTCCATATGTGTAGATGACGTCCCCAAATTTATCCAGCTTCTTTTCAACTGTTCCACTTAACCTTTCCAACGCAAAACAGAGATCCGTGTTTACTCTGTCCCACGCAGTTTTCTCACAAGCTTTTGGCCATTTAACTCCAAGCTTGTGCCCGTTGAGGTTCTTTTCTCTCATACGCTGGATCATTAGGTTCATCCATGCAAGTCCTCCTCACGCCTATGACAGAGGTGCTGATATCCTGCAAACTGTGGTTTGCTTCCTGTCACTGGATTTCATTCGACTGACTTGAATGACTTCGTAAGAAGTACTGATCAATGCGAGGCCCTTGTCCCTTCTCCCTCAAGCATTTCATTCTCCCTTGATGAATCTTCAAACCCCTGACCGTTGGCACCTTGCTCCAGCCACAGACACAAACCTGGAGTTCCATGTTTTTGCTAACTGCAGGTGCAAAACGCAAGGAGTTCTATACTTATATCATCGGCATAAAGGATGTTATGTGCATGGCCAAGTCATCCAAGAAGTACGAGACCACTGGTGCTGAAATTAGAGGGCTACACAATCTACAGCATGGTATGTGCATGCTTTATATGCATTATATATGCATTTATAAAGGTATTGTAACACCCCCCCACCCCCACTCCAACTGAAAGTGTCCCAATTTTCACTTGCTATCTGGTCACCCTAGTAGGAACACACTTGACATTCAGGGACAGGGAGTTTGAACATTGGGCTCGTGATCGCGACCACTGCGAATCACACGTCTCGCAAAGCAGCATGCTAAAGCTTATAATTCAAAGAACATGAACATTAAATTACCTGTTTCAACCTCAGGGTGTAGGATTCTTTCCCACATGCTGACACTGTAAAGCCCAGCATACATGTGGAACACATGTCAGGAAACATTTATTTATTTACATTATATTTTATTTCATTTTTTTCTTTTTTTTAGTTTTCAAACTGCATTTTGTCCCAGGGTACTACTCAATGAAAGAAACCCTGCTTTTGTTGACCCCCTTCTTGAAAACAAGCCGGTTACTGTGTCAACAAGCTCAAACACATTTCAAACTTCCTCAATGCAGAAAAAAGTAGTCGAGCTGCACACTATAGAGGGTCAGGTTTTAATTTTAGATGCAAGCTGCATACAAGCCCTTTTTACAAGCAGTGGCCCTTCCAAGCCTCATGCCCTTTTTACAAGCAGTGGCTCTTACAATCCTCATGCCCTTTTACAAGGGCATGAGGCTGTTCGAATTCCAGAGGAATGTGTTTGCTGCAGCTCTAATTAGTAATTCATCAGCCGCTCAAAGGAGATACATTATATGGGTTGTAGAATGTTTTTATTTTGAATGTGTCCTAACATTATTGCAATTATATTTAATTTTAACTTGCAGTGTAGGCCTTTTTGTTTTTTTAACAAAGTTCCATTCACCCCAGTCATATGCCAGATATCTAATGTTTGTTGGATGCTTTTAAAACATTTAATATGTCAGCTTTTATCCCCTGATATTTTAAAAGTGCTTCTATTGGCTTTAGGAATTAGGAATTCAGAGTTTTTTATTTCTATGTTATTACCTTGTACACTTATCGCTGTCAGAGTCAATCAGCTTCACCACCTTTCAGGAAAGCAACTTTGTGTAACGTGGTTTGGTTTGCCATTGGCATTGATCCAGGATTATTTTAAAGTGCCCTGTAATAGCGTACAATAATTCTGATGGATAGAAAATACTGTTATCTGGGAAAAAAAATAACGGCAGACATATGTTTGATAATAAATATGGACCCAATGCTGAAATATTTATTTACCCAGAGAGAAATGGCTAGCTAAATGTTATGGGGTTTGAGGAAAAATTGCATTTCTATGATGGTGGAAATTCCCTAGGCCCACACCTACAGTGCTTGAATCCTTCTGATGTCATCAGTGCACCTCAAAGCCAATTACACATGCTTGATTGTCATTCTGTCTTCAATATTACACAGATGCAGTTCTGCTTAACAGATGTGACTGCATGTAGGATTAAAAAAAGTCAAAATCGTGAAGGGATATTTTCACAGTTTACCCTACAGGCCAAGAATCTACATCACCAGATCAGTTGCTCTTAAGGGGGCTGAAATACAAACCAGCAACTAAATGTATGAATGCACTGTATGTAATTAGAATTACTTATCAGGTGCAACAGGTAAAATAAAAAAAGGTGTTGTTGATTCCGCAGGGGGCAGAGCGTAACCAATACCCCACAATGTTGTTATGGGGCTGTGTGCTCTAAGGAGTGCCATCCTTCAGAAGAAAAAACTGGTACCATGTGTCGCTGATATCTGAAAAGCAGGTGTGAACCGCGGTGTCATGGATACATTCTAATACAAATCAATACAATTCTTTCCAATTCTCAAAAACAAGCATTCAATTGAAATAATAATAATAATAATAAATAATAATGTAGCACAGTTTGATAAATCTGCATAACTTATTGGAGTTCATTAAACATTAGACAGCTAACATTATACCTTAATTAGCAAAGATATATGTCCATGTACAGATTTTATGTTTTTCAATACAGTGTTGACACTAATGTTACAAGGTGCAGGTATCCTGATGGTGTACACTGTGTTAAACAAAACAAAACTAAAATAGTTTTATGTTTTTAAATCAAAATCTGCAACAGCATTTTATATTCTCATGAGAACTTCATGTCAGTAGGATTCCAGCACTGTAAAAGAAGAAAAACCCTAATGTTTCAATCCGTGAGAATACAAGGAAGTACCTGCAGGTAGATACATAGCTAGTTAAAATATACAAAGCAAAGAGTAGCTGCAAGACGGGAAACATCTGGGGCCATGGACTCTGTGACTCCATGCTTGGACTCCTGCTTTTTTTTTAATCTACATTAACGTTTTAAATTGGGGGATAACTTGCAAGCTTGTCAAATTTGCTGACGACACAAAGCTTTGGGGAGTGGCTGACATGCTTTCAGCCACCCAGGAAATCGTGGTACAGCACTGGGCAGAAATGTGGTAAATTAAATTTAATGTCAACAGAACTAGGACAGGCTAACTGAGAGAAAGACATTGGTGTTGTAATAGACTCATCGCTTTCAGCAACCAGCCAGTGTGGAAAAGATATCAAAAAGGCAAACAGAATGCTTGGGTATCCAAAAGTGTAGAGAACAAATTCAAAGCGCTTATGATGAAGTTGTATAATGCACTGGTGAGACTGGACCTAGAGTACTGTGTCCAATTCTGGTCACAACAGTACCAAAGGGACATTGTGGCCAAGGAGAGAGTTCAACAAAGAGTAACCAGACTAATGTCAAGGCTAAAAGAAATTAGCTGTGAAGATTGGCTCAAATAACTGCATATATTTAGCCTAGAACAAAGAATTAAGGGTGACACAATTGTTTTAAATATTAAAAGTTGACATAGTTAACCCTAAACAATATCTTTAGCATAGCACCTAAAAAAGGACCTGAGGATACAGTTGGAAATTAAGTGGAGACAGACCAGGCATAAGGGTATGGAATGGGTTACCTAGTCTTGTTGTTGAGGCTGAATTACTTTGATCCTTTAACACCCAACTTGACAAAGTTTGTGATCAATCAATCTGCCTGTCTTGTCTTGTCACCCATCCCTGTACAAACAGTTTTTTTTTAGCGTTGCCATTTTATTATTCTGAATGTTAACAAAAACAAGTGAAGGACTAAAATATGTAATTGCAATAAAAGGGGGATCAGTGATCATGTTAATAAAGTTAAAACAAGGTCAGAAAATGTATTTTAAATCATTGATCAACACCACTGTAGCCACCAGAGATGAAAAACACTTGATGGCTGTCTGTATTATTGTATACTCCACAAATAAGTTAAACCGAACAATTCTCCCATAAAGCCGAGTTATATCATTTTTTTAAAATGATGGATGGTATGTGATATTATGATTATGGTGAAAAACACAGTTTGGGGCCAAGTACAGCAGAGGACGATGAGCTTATTCTAAACACTATAGGCATCTGAAAACACTTTCAAAATCCTAAAAGGTATAGACAATGTCGACCAAGGGGACTTTTTTGACCTGAAAAAAGAAACAAGGACCAGGGGTCACAAATGGAGATTAGATAAAGGGGCATTCAGAACAGAAAATAGGAGGAACTTTTTTACACAGAGAATTGTGAGGGTCTGGAACCAACTCCCCAGTAATAAGGAATTACATCCTTTAATTAAATCTGGAGTTGCTTTAATCAGAAAACATTCCAGCTTAAAGCCTTACTAGCTGCATGTATTTTTCTGATAACAAGCTGAAACTCGGAGCAGCTGATTCAAATTCCGCGGCGTTCTGAGACACGGGGGAGGGGTGGAGCCCGCAGCAGAAACACAAACAAACAAAAGACAGGCAGTCTTCCCAGCGACATCATGGGAGAAGTACAGTCGTGGACAAGTACAACTCAGTTATAAGCAGTTGAAAGCAGGTTGACAGCTGCAGAAGCTAAACTAAACTTCCAAAAAAAATTGGTCTTCAAGCCAGTAATCTGTGACAACTGCATGATGTGGGAAATCCGAGAAAACCCAACAGAGCTCAACCAAGTTTGTGTAAAGTGCCTCACGATCCAGGACTTGCTCCAACGAGTAACTCTGCAAGAAAAGGAGCTGGAGGAAATGAGGCAGCAACAGGAGCTTGAGGAGCTGACACACCCACAATTCATGGAAGTCTGCACCCCTAGCAGACTGAAAGCCACCACGGAGATGGCAGAAAGTCGAAACAGCTGGGTTCAGATAGGCAGAAGCAGGGAAAAAAAGAAACTTTGTCAAACACAACCACCAGAAATCCGGACTTCCAACAAATTTGAGCCACTTCAACATTTAGATGACCAAAACCAACATTAAGAGAATGAAAGAAACAACTCCCCAGGACCCTATAAACAGTGCCGGCCAGGCAGCAAAAAGAAGGGAGGTGATTGTTGGGGACTCCATATTGAGAAACACAGCAAGTTCAGTTCGCAGTTTGGACCCCCTTACTACAACAGTGTGCTGCCTTCCAGGAGCCTCTGTCAAGCACATCACTGAGAACGTGGACAGGCTCCTAAAATGAACAGGAGACGACCCGGTAGTAGTCGTCCACATCAGTACAAACAACATTGGAAGAGACAGACCAAGAAACCTGCAAAACAAATTCAGAGAGCTAGGAAGGAAATTAAAAGACAAGACCAAAACTGTGGTATTTTCTGGGATACTGCCGGCACCTTGCAAAGGACCATATGCACAGTTGGAAATACGAAATGCATGGCTAAAATCGTGGTGCACACAGGAAGGCTTCACCTTTCTTGAACATTGGAGCACATTCTACAACAAGGACTACCTATATAGGTGGGACGGACTGCACTTAAACAGAAAGGGAACCAATCTACTCGGAGAAAGGATCCTTCAGGAGGTCCAGAAGCATTTAAACTAGAAAGGAAGAGGGGAGAAAACAAAAAAAAGAAGGGAGACCACATCAAAACAAGGGCAACAACTCAGGTAAGACAACTATTAAATGTATTTATCTTAACGCTAGAAGTCTCTGAAACGAAATGTTAGAACTTGAAGCTACTGCATTATTATTATTATTTTTATTATTATTATTATTATTTATTTCTTAGCAGACGCCCTTATCCAGGGCGACTTACAATTGTTACAAGATATCACATTATACATTATTTCACATTATACAGATATCACATTATTTTTACATACAATTACCCATTTAAACAGTTGGGTTTTTACTGGAGCAATCTAGGTAAAGTACCTTGCTCAAGGGTACAACAGCAGTGTCCCTCACTGGGGATTGAACCCACGACCCTCTGGTTAGAAGTCCAGAGCCCTAACCACTACTCCACACTGCTGCCCTAACTGCTGCACTAACAAGTAACTACGATGTGATAGGTGTTACAGAAACTTGGTTGTCTGAGAGTGATGGAGACGAATATAATACTAGTGGGTACACACTGTATAGGAAATACAGGCAGAACAGAAGAGGCGGAGGGGTAGCGCTATACATGAGAAATAGTCTTGAAGCCCAGGTGTTAAATCAGGACAAAGAAAACAATGCAGAATCAATATGGGTCAGAATAATGGACAAAAATTCAAAGGGCATAATAATAGGAGCATGCTATAGACCGCCAAATTCAGACGCTGAGCAAAATAATCTGTTATACAATGACATTCGAAATGCGTGTAGAAAAGGAGAAGCCATACTAATGGGGGATTTCAACTTCCCCCGTATAAAATGGGAGAACCCGGTGGGGAGCATGATGGACGAAATTGAAATGGTGGAAATGACTGCATCCTAACGCAATTTGTCAAGGCACCGACTAGAGGGGAGGCATGCCTTGATTTAGTCTTTTCAAATAATGAAGACAGAATAACTAAAACAGAGGTCAGATAGCCACTGGCAAACTCAGACCACAAAATGGTCTCATTTGAAGTATTTTTTAAAACCCCAAAAGTAATGACTAAAGCTAAGGTTTACAATTTTAGAAAAGCAAACTATGAAGGTTTGAAACAGAGACTAACAGAAGTAGATTGGAGTAAAATAGAGAGAACATCCACAGAAAAAGGATGGCTGTTTTTTAAAAATGTAGTACTAGATGCGCAAAACAATTACATCCCAAAAGTAGACAAATCTAAATCTAAAACAAAATGGCCAAAATGGTTTAATAGATCAATTGAAAAAAAAATATTCAGCGAAAAAAGGCACTTTACAGAGCGTTTAAAAGGGACCAAAAACAAAGTACACAGAAAGAGTACTTGGAACTGCAAACACAAGTCAAAAAGGAAGTTAGAAAGGCCAAGAGAGAGACATAAATCAACATTGCTAAGGGGGCTAAAACCAATTCCAAAATGTTTTTCCAATACTATAACAGCAAGAGAACATTCAAAGAGGAGGTTAAATGTCTAAGAGACACAAAAGTCAAAAGCGAAGAAAAAAATAGCAAATATATTAAATGATTACTTTTCACAGGTTTTTACAAAGGAGGACACGGACAACATGCCCCACATGTCGACCTTTTCCCATCCAATTTTAAATAACTTTAGCATAACAGAGGCAGAAGTGTTAAAGGGACTAGGAGCTCTTAAAATAAACAAATCCCATGGACCGGATGAGATCCTCCCAATAGTACTCAAAGTAATGAAAGAAGTTATTTACAAATCGCTAACCAAGATCATCCAACAGTCTCTTGACACAGGGCTTGTACCGACAGACTGGAAAATAGCAAACGTAATACCGATCCACAAAAAGGAAGACAAAACCGAACCAGGTAACTACAGACCAATAAGCCTGACTTCTATTATATGTAAACTTATGGAAACTATAATAAGAACAAAATGGAAAATTACCTATATGGTAACAATATCCTGGGAGACATCAGCATGGTTTTAGGAAAGGGAGATCGTGTCTAACTAAACGTACTTGACTTTTTTGAGGATGCAACATTGACAATGGATAATTGCAAAGCATACGACATGGTTTATTTAGATTTCCAGAAAGCTTTTGACAAAGTCCCGCATAAAAGATTAATTCTCAAACTGAACGCAGTAGGGATTCAAGGAAATGCATGCACATGGATCAGGGAGTTCGTTAACATCTAGAAAACAGAAAGTACTGATTAGAGGAGAACCCTCAAAATGGAGCGAGGTAACCAGTGGTGTACCACAGGAATCAGTATTAGGTCCTCTGCTATTCCTAATCTACATTAATGATTTAGATTCTGGTATAATAAGCAAACTCGTTAAATTTGCAGACAACACAAAAATAGGAGGAGTGGCAAACACTGTTGCAGCAGCTAAGGTCTTTCAAAATGATCTAGACAGCATTCAGAACTGGGCAGACACTTGGCAAATGAAATTTAATAGAGAAAAGTGTAAAGTATTGCATGCAGGCACTACAAATGTGCATTATAAATATCACATGGGAGATACTGAAATTGAAGAAGGGAACTATGAAAAAGACATAGGGGGGAAGCTATAAAAAAGGCCAACAAGATGCTTGGATATATTGTGAGAAGTGTTGAATTTAAATCAATGGAAGTAATGTTAAAACTTTACAATGCATTAGTAAGACCTCACCTAGAATATTGTGTTCAATTCTGGTCACCTCGTTACAAAAAGGATATTGCTGCTCTAGAAAGAGTGCAAAGAAGAGCAACAAGAATTATCCCAGGTTTAAAAAGCATGTTGTATGCAGACAGGCTAAAAGAATTGAATCTATTCAGTCTTGAACAAAGAAGACTACGCGGCAATCTGATTCAAGCATTCAAAATCCTAAAAGGTATAGACAATGTCGACCAAGGGGACTTTTTTGACCTGAAAAAAGAAACAAGGACCAGGGGTCACAAATGGAGATTAGATAAAGGGGCATTCAGAACAGAAAATAGGAGGCACTTTTTTACACAGAGAATTGTGAGGGTCTGGAACCAACTCTCCAGTAATGTTGTTGAAGCTGACACCCTGGGATCCTTCAAGAAGCTGCTTGATGAGATTCTGGGATCAATAAGCTACTAACAACCAAACTAGCAAGATGGGCTGAATGGCCTCCTCTCTTTTGTAAACTTTCTTATGTTCTTATGTTCTTAATGCACATATGCATTTTGTTTTTTTCCCTATAATACATCTTAATCTAATTTAATTCATTAACAAAACTGGGGGCATTCTTGTGCAACATGAAACAAAAACTCATTGTTTTAGAATGAACTTGCAAAAAAAAAAAAAAAAGGATGGTGTGGTTTGGTCTGGCAAATTTCATAATAGTGCTCACCAATATGATGTATAAGATGAGTTGTCTGCTTTTTGTCATAATAATTTTAAATATGTATTATTTATTTATTTATTTATTAAATTAAAATGATTATCAAATCAAAACGTCTATAGAAAGCACACCACCACATTTGCAGTTATCCATTTTTCTATCAGTCAGAAGGAAAATGTAATTGAGCCTTTAGACATCAATGATTTTTTTTCAGTTCCCCACAAAGTGGATGCATTCTTCTTTGTATTCCTTGTCTTAAAACTAAGGTAACCAGATTTCCAAAGCTCAGATTAAAAATAGTTTTAAAACAATACATTGTTTTTTAAGCATACTTCTTACTTGAATATAGTTGTATCACTATTACTGTTTTCACATTAAACTAACACAAAAAATGCCAACCTGACTGCTAAATAACCACTCCACCTTCCCTTTCCAGCTCATGGCCATGTTTTAACTAGATGTTATAACCATGTATTGTGATTTTTATCCTAAATTACTATCATTTCACATACTTTTAATTTAGTATAGTAACCTATATAAAGAAATATGATTCTGGAACCGTATTTTAATATGATTGCTGATTGTTAGTTAACATAAGTGCTATCTGGCACCAATGGAAACCAAGACTTTCTTATGTTTTGGGAAAGAATGTTGTGACACTGGGACAGTTGATGGGAAAAGGGGACAGTCCTGATCAAACTGGGATGTCTGATAAACCTTGAAACGCATCCCCTTTGCAGTAGGCTACTCACAGTTTCCTCAGAACATGTCTGCATCCTATAATAATATCATGAAAGTTGCCACACAGATACAATTTGTGATTTTTTCCACTTGCCAGAAGGCTTGCTTTTCCAAGACAATGTTACAATGTTACATGTCACTGACCTGTATTGCCAACGTTCTGTGGTTGTCATCGTCCCACATACTGTACTTACCTCTTTTTGCCAATGAACTTTCAATTCCCTATTTGTCATTACCAAATCTTTCCTTTCCCATATACTAGCCTGATTTTTGCAACATCACAGATACACGTAAGTGGACGTCCCTTACCTCTTCACAAGAATGGCTTCTCATGCATTCTGTGAATTAAATCTCTCAAAATTAAAATTCAACACTGAAACATTTTGTACTATTGCAAATGACCTACTAAACACATATGAAATAAATCAGAACTACAGAAATAAGCCATATATATATATATATATATATATATATATATATATATATATATATATATATATATATATATATATATAGAATATTCGTGATTAGCAAAGTTTCTACTGGAAAACAGGAGGTGCAAGAGAGCTCTAGGGATTAGTTAAGTGACACAGCATATTCACAGCAGGCCTATAAAAAACAAAATGTATTGGAAAATGTCACTTGACAAGATGGCTAAGGTAAAATGTTCTTAAGTGGTTTAATGTGTTTCTCACTGACAGTTCAGGGAAGAATAGAGACACTTAAAGTCATTCATAAATATGTATTTTTAAATGCCAGGCCTGCTTCAGAATAAATATTAAGCACTACAATGTCATTAAATAACTATCACCACACTGCTATTATTTTGTAATAATCTAGGCTTAAGGTAACAACAAAACAGAGGTAGTACCTTTTGGGTAATTTGGGTTTCCATGTAGTTTTCTTTAGGGAGAGAACAAGGCTGTGTGTTTTTCTTTTGAAAAGTCACATTGTCACGTGATTTGAATAGAGAGAACAATGCTGTGTATTTTTCTTTTGAAAAGTAACATACAATCAATCAATCTTTATTTTATGTAGCGTCTTTCTTAGGGGGCCACTGTCACAAAGCAGTAACAAGAAAATCCATAATACTTTATATACAGAGAAATGCATAATACATTAAATACAGTTAAAAAATATATATATATACAGTAAAAAAAAAAAAGCATAATACAATACAGTGAAAAATGCATAATACATGATATAGTGGCATAATATATGAAATAGTAGCAACAACACAGCAGCTAATAGTAGATATCAGACTTTAAGAGCAAATGCATGACAGAGTATCTCCCCATCCGGAAGGGAAAGGTAGGGACAGACTTTGGAGATGTTTTGAAGATGGTAGAAACTAAGATTTGACCACAGAGGAAATGTGGGCGTCAAAGGAGAGGTTGCTGTCCAGAAGTACCCAAGGCCAGGGACCTATTAAGAGTGTGCATAATTGAAAGAGCAAGATCAGAAGCACGGAAATTGACAAGATTAGTCAGCCAGGGGTCCAGGGGGCAGGTGGCAGTGGTTGATTGCAGCAGTAAGCCGGAGAGAGGAGAGAAAGAGGAGAGCGCAGGAGGGGCAACCGGAGGAGAGTTAAGGTGGTCATGTAGTAAACTGGGTCTGTGGCAGGAGAGTGTAGAATAGAAAGAACGAGGAGAAATCATGACAGGTACGAGAGGAGGAAAAACAGAAGATGGATCGATCGGTGGCTGGATGTAGGAATTGGTCAATGGTTTTAAAGAGAACATTGGGTTTACCGTTTCCAATAGTTATGATTTCAGAGAAGTACTTCACCCTGGCAACGGTGAGCGCATGCCTGTAGCTACGGAGATGGTCGGTCCAGAACTCTCTGTGAACCGTTACTCCTGACGATCTCCACTTGCACTCAAGCTTGCGGCAGGCAGACTTAAGCAATCGAAGTTCGAAGGTGTACCATGGGCAGTGTCGATCTTTCTTCACTGTTCTGGTTGTAAGCGGATCAACAGTGTCGATGATCTGAGTAAGGGTGGCATTGTAGAGGGTCACCGCATAGTCAACTGATGATGGGAGAGTACCAGTTTGAGGGGATGAAGAGACACATACGGAAAGAAATAACAGTATCAGTAGCGGAGGAAGGAGCAGGAAGATTAATATTACCAGTGATTAGGAAATGGTCAGAGAGAGATATCTGAGATGGAGAGATCTGAGAGGTCAAGACCCCTTGTGATGAGCAGATCCAGGGTGTGTCCTCGGGTGTGAGTGGGGACATTGACAGATTGAGAGAGCCCAAGACAGTCCAGGAGCATATTGAAGTCGGTCACTAGGGGGGAGAAGGCAAGTCAACATGAATGTTGAAGTCACCTAGGAGTAGGATTTTGTCAATAGAAGTGCAGACGAGGGAGAGGAATTCTGAAAACTCAGAAATAAAAGTTATTCTTAGGTGGACGGTAGATAACAGGAAGGGTGAGGGACATGGGAGAGGGGAGCTTGATGACGAGATGCTCAAATGAAGAAAAGGCTGGCAAAGAAGGAACCGAGGAAGCAAGCACTGAATCTGCAATAACAGCAGTGCCTCTGCCTCGGCCAGTGAGGCGAGGTTTGTCAGAGAGGGAATAGCCATTTGGGGTGGCTAGATGCAGCGAGTGCATGTTGTTTACAGAGTGCCAGGTTTCAGCTAGACTAGATAAGTTCACTGAGAAGCAGAGATTTGTTAGTCAGAGAATGACAATTGAAAAAAGAGATTTTTAAATTTGTAGCAGGCAGTGTAGGGGGAGAAGGAGTTAGTAGCAGTATCTGGAGCAGGTACTTAGCAGTGTTCATTCTAAGAGGAGAAAGAGTGAGCACGCTTTGTTCAGAGTAGAATGAGGCCTCTAGTAGCCATTGGGAGAGATCTGGAAAAGGTCCTCACTCTACCTGTCCTTGTTCTGACTGCCACAGCTCAGACTGCCCTTGGACGTGTGGCCCTTTGTCGGCTGGTGCTTAGAACGGCTGGCATTCTAAGACACTGTTTGCCAATTTATACTGTCCTGCAGGTCTAGAGCTGGTCCAGTTTACATGCTCTGAACACTTTAGATCAGTGGTGCACAACTTTTTTTGCTGGCAGGGCCACATTGACAATCCAAATGACTTCTGAGGGCCACTAATAAAACGTGTTTTTTTGTTGTTGTTGGTTTTTTTTTAACCATACATAACCAGATAATATTTTTTTGTTTACATCAAGACTCAAATACCAAAGTTTGTTAACAGCCTAGTTTCTGTTAAGATTTCTGCCAAACAATAACAAGCTGATAATAGTTACGTTATATAAAATGCAGGGAATTATGACCGGTGTTTATAGGTGTTTGACAGCATAATTTGCTTGAAATCACTTTTACAGCCTTTATCAGTCCTGGAGACTCACTAACAGTCCGGGTTTTTGATCCAACCAGCATCTCGTCATTGATTTTAAATTATTCGCTGCTTTACAAATTAAAACAATCATATTCTGGGACCTAAATGGACTGTGGGAATTGTTTATTGTGCACAAGCAATCTACAATTATTATGTTTCCCCTGAATATTTTTTTAATTGAAAAAAGCAAAAACCTGGGCTGTTAGTGAGAACTTATGACTGGATGGAAAACACTGATAACTTAAGTAGGTGATACTTACCAGGGATGCTTTTTCGGGATTAATGTGACGTGTTGCACTGCCTCTCGGAGACCAATTTCAGAATGCCAGGTTTTATTTTTGACGTTGCCAGACGCATACTGCTTCAAGATTATCATCCGTAATCTGATTCCGTAGTTTTGATTTGTTGAGACTCAGCAGAGAAAAGGCATGCTCGCAAATGAACGTACTGCCAAAAAGACAAGCAAACTTCTTGGCTGTCTGTCGCAGTTTCGGAAACTTTTCAGAATCAAGGCAATTGTAGAAATTGAGCAGATTTCCTTCGCGGTATTTACTGCGAAGCGAGTCAGAGCATTGCAGGTCTATAAGTTCAAGTTGAATACTCGATTCCACTGCTTTTGGGTCAGTTGAAAATGGGTCAGCAAATAACTTCAGCTTTTGAGTGTCTATGAAAGTCTGAGAATCGCTGCTCAAATGAATACTGAAGCTTCCCCACAACTTCAGTATAGGGCCCGGAGTCACTATTGTGATCTGAAAACACCTGCTGGCATGTAGGAAATTGAGAGAGATCACCTTGCTGCAGTTGCGTATAGAACAGTTTCTGAAAAGACGTGATTTGGCTGGTGAGGTCACACACAAGTTGTTCCTCTCCCTGAAGCCGAACATTGAGATCATTAAGATGGGCAGTAAGGTCAGCAAGGAAAGCAAGACCAGAAAGCCACTTAGCATCCTCCAGTAGGGTCACAGGTCTTTCTTTCTCTATCAAAAAAGATTTAATCTCCGGCAGCAGCGCCACAAACGTTTTCAAAACTTTACCCCTGCTGAGCCACCTGACTTCTGTATGATAAAGTACATCACTGTACTCAGCATCAATTTCTTTTAAATACGTTTTAAATTGACAGTGGTTGAGTCCATGAGATTTTATGAAGCTGACCATGCAGACAACAACATTCATCACATGTTGTAAACCCAGATCTTTCCCACACAGATTTTGCTGATGTGTAATCCAGTGATACTGGATGAGCTGCTTCTCTCTATCGCCCAGGTGCTGTCTGAGATGTGCAATCATTCCATTATGCTCCCCTGTCATTGACAGTGCACCATCTGTCGAAATGCCAACCAGCTTTTGCCATTCAAAACCTAAAGACTCAATTTTATCACAGAGACTGTTAAACAGGTCAATGCCAGTTGTTCGCCCATGAAGTGATGCCAGTACCGCTAGTTCTTTGTAAACCTCAAACTCATTCGTCACACCATGCACAAAAATTGCCATCTGAGCTGTGTCTGAGCGGTCAGTAGTTTCATCTGCTGCCAGGGAGAAGTACACAGACTTTTTTGCCACATCTTTTAGCTGACATAAAATGTCTTTTCCCAGATCTGACACACGGCGCTGCACGTTCATACGATTCAAACAGATTTTTTTTAAATTTCAGACCTTCAGTAGGACATATTTTTTCGCATGCTATTAATAAACAAAATCTCCATCGATGAAAGGCCAAGATGTCTTGGCAATTAATTAAGCAATTTCGTATCTTACCTCCATTACAGTTTTTGATTCTTTCTGCACCTTCTGGAAGACGTTTTGCTGGGCAGATAACTGTCGTTTAAGATCTGCAATTTTTTGTGTGTGTAGTTCTCCTGTTTATTCATTAAAACTGGAATGTTTAGTGTCGTATTGCCTCTTCAAGTTGAATTCCTTTGGCACTGCAACTTTCCCATTACAAATTAAACATATTCAATCCTCAGTCTTCAATAAAGCAGTATTTTTCTGTCCAAGCCTTGTTGAACCGTCAATGCTTAATATCAATTTTTCGTTTATTTATTTTAGTCATAACTGAATGCAACTACACTGTGAAGTATATCGCCGGCACCAACCTAGTAGTATAAGCAAAATCCCTGCTTTGATTGGTTTATCTGTTATGTCACTGATTTACATCTGGAGAACCAATGCGTTATTTAAAAAAAATGGAATATCATAAACTAATCATGATTGGATTTGCTGGTTACTATAGCTACCGCCTCAAATGAGTAGGTGTGTAAAAAAGCATTTTCTTGTGTGTTGGCGGGCCACATGAAACGTCTTAGCAGGATGGATTTGGCCCACGGGCCATGTGGAAGGGTGGTGGGCAATTCACTGGCACACACGGGAGACAGAAGTTTTATTTGAAAACACCGCACTGGTGCCCAGTTTTATTATTTTTGCTGTTTTCTTTTAGCCCGCAGAGGGCGCTGTTGTCCATGGCCTGAGTAACAGCAATGGTACACAGGACCACAGGAATACCAATACTGGTAAACAGTAAAACAAACTGGCGCACTCACAGGTGCTTAACATAATAATGAAAACAAAAGGCGAAATGAAAAGGGAAAATAAAACGGTAATAAAACTACAAAATAAAGGTGCTGCTTACGCACTGCCCCCACTGCTGCTAAGCCGGTCAGCTCGGGATCTCTGTCCTACACTGATATGCACTATACTCTGGGGTGGCTAAGGTTCCCCTATCACTACACACGTCCCCTTGGGTACGTAACAGTAGATTTTAATGAAATTGTTTATTTATTGCTGGCTGTTTTCCTCAGCCGTGCTTGCCTGTTTCAGTCACTCGCTCCAACCACTGGCCTTCTCAGCCAGCGTCTCTGTGTGTTTCTAATCACGGCCACCCAAATGCACAACCAAGCGCTGTTCTTATGGGCCGAGCAATCTCACAAGGCCCGCCTCTCAGCCACTCAGAGAGAGGGAAAGCCAACACACCCTCTTCCCCACCTCTCCGTGTCATCGCCATGACTGACAGGCGGATCTTATGAGACTGCTGCCCTCTTCCTGCAGTACCACGCATGTGCCAGATAGTCAGCACAGATCTCTCCCGTTACAGGCCGTATGTTGTGCACCTATGCTTTAGATAATTAATTCCTTCAACTAGCTAATGTAGTTACATCAGCAAACAAGCATTCAATTGTACTTACCAAATCACTATTTTTTTCCTTCTGACTGCAAACAGCAAACACAATCCAAGCAGGTCAGTCGCTAGAATCTGATTAGTCAAAGGAAAACATGTGATTTCAATGGAACAAGGAAGGATGTCTAATCCTGTCTGTTAAGGCTGCAATTCTTTTAAAAATCCATTAATTTAAATAATGTATACATTTCTACTACCCTTTTTGATTAAATGTATGATATTGATGTGAAAAAATGTTTTCATTCCTCTTCATATATTTTTCCACACTTACATCTTATGTAATCTAACCTTATAAATTAGTATAACGTAGTGAACATGGATGCACTTCTAATTAATCCTTTTATATTAACTTTATATTACCACTTTCTGTAGCAGTAAAAAAAAAAATTTCGGTAGCAACATACAATAGGAAATGGTCTTAATTGTTTGGTTTGTTATGTCTGTTTCCCCCTGCCATCGTAAGGTCTTAATAAAGTAGTATTTCTTTTGCATTTTACATGACTCTAGGGCTTACTGTTCTCGCCTGTCTGGTCTCCTCAAATCACTTAACGTTAACTGGAATAGTTCTAGGCTGCAGGTTTTGCTTCTCTGCCTCCACAAATGTCTGCCACATACTAAAATTATACAGGCGACAAATATTATGTGGACAGTAGTAACTGGAGCAAAAAGAAAAATGTGTTAAGCTTCATTAGTTATATGCACTGGGAATTGTATTTGTTCTTTAGGATAACTATTTATTTGCAATACATTAAGGAAACAGAACATTTTGGAATAGTATTGCGTTCTTTATTGGAATAATACTGTACATAGTGTAGGTGCTACAAAAAAAAGAAAAAAACATTTATTAGTTGTGTTGAAAGAAAACAAAGGTATATCTTTTTTTTTTATTTCAAAACGGATTTAATGTGAACTGTGTGAAAACATGGTGGTTAACTATGATGCTTTTATAACAGTGATTTTTCTTCCCATCAACATTGTCAGCTAAACGTATAAATACATTGTCACATCTGTCGCTGCTGCAGCATCTTGCACATACAGGTCTGTGCTACTTTCATAAATCTCAAGGCTTTCCTGCCTGGCAATGGGCTTTTTATAGCTTATTCTCAACCACTGTTGTTTATATGATTTTGATCTTCATATGGCTTCAGATTAAAACACAAAAAACTTAAAAGAAACATAATGTGCATTGTTTTTATGGAGCTGTTTCCTTATAATGACAATGTCAACTCACCTTTGTTGTTTTAATTTTTTGATTTTTTTATTTATTACTTCAATAAGTAAGCGATCTGCTCAATTCCTGCAAATGTGTACATTTTTGCAATACCGTCCCGAAATACCCATACCAGTACTTTCATCTAATCATCTCATTAAATTTTTTTGTTGTTTTTCTTTTTTTTCAGCTTTCCATTTTGTAAGACAAGTTTGAGAGTGTTTGTAAAAAAAAAAAAGACCACTACCACAGCTTGAAGCCATTCTCTATTACTGATAGACAGGAGACAGGGCTATCCATTTTTCAGAAAGACCCACGACTGGGGGAAGCATCATTTATTTTAAAAGTAAAAGTTTTTTTGTAATTTTATTATTTAGTTTAGTTTTAATGAATCATCCTCCTGTTTTGCTTTGTGTTTGCCTTGTCATCCTGTCTCTCTGCTGAATGCTATTGGTATGATTAAACAATTCATTAAACAGCAAGTCATTCATTACATAACAGTGTTAAATACTTAATTGCTTCATTATTTACATAATATACATACATCTATAAAGAATAGATGTACAATTTTGTAATTCAAGCGATTTTTTTTTTCCCCAGCATCATTTGTGAATAACATATGCATTTACTGCAGCAGCTCATCTCTGTGAATGCGACCAGTGTGATACAACCGTTGGCGAGAGGGCGAATGCAAGCTTTGTATTGTATTTGCTATACCGTATCAGACACTAACATTTAAATGAATTACAATGTAATCCTACGGCTATACTGTGCTGAATATTTAGTTTTGTCTGGGGATCTATACATTTCATGATGATGCGTCTGTCTAAATGTGCAGCTGCACAATGACCCACATTTACTGAGAAAATAGCTGCACTCTGACCCTTCAGCAGGCACGCGCACACACACACACACACACACACACACACACACACACACACACACACACACATTGTGTGCAATAATTATGTTGATTGAGTTGACACAAATTAGACAAATTATTTCTCACATTTGATATATTTATTTGCAAGAAGCTATATTTTCCTGAAATACTTTGAATTGGGCCACTCATCAGCGACCACCTATGGTAATAACACTGTATCCACATTACAAACTTCATACTGTATGCAGGGGGCTAAGTAGGCTGAATTCTAAGGGAGATATGTAACACTGAAAAATACTTTATGCTAAGGAAATGAACACAAGGATGTGTTTTTTTTTTTATTTTTATTCAATGCACATTTAATGAGGCTGCCTTTTATGCCTAAAGCAAAAAAACAGATGAATCAAATCATTGAGTATGACAGGCTGTAGGCTGAATTATTGCTCATTAAAAGGACTAATTACTTTTGCCGCTCTGATGCAAGATTTATTGGACAAAGGTACAATTTGGGTTGATAGACTAGAGATAAAACACAGAAAGAAACATAGTATGGTAAATCACCACTTGCCTGCCTCAAGCACTCATAGTTTAAATTCTGACAGCTAGGAGCACCGTAGGCCTGCGTGCAGAAAATATCTTATGTAACAGCCAGAGACATCTTTGACATATTGGTTTTATTTAAACGTTTAGTAGGTCTTAGGGCAAATTGTGTAAACAATTCCACCTAAATAACACAGTTAGGTGGACCAAAGTGCTTACAATATAAAAAAGAGGTTGTGTCATCATCAATTGGTTAAATAAATGGACATATACTGCCCATACAACCTTAAACTGTGCACTTGGTGGGGAAATGGCAGAAACATTCCACTTTGAGACCATGGCAATATTTTAGAAGTTGTGCTTGAACTTTAAAATCAATGATTCACAGTGATTTGCATTTGATTGCCTATCAGCAATAATAATACTTATACCACTCCACCTACTACAACCACTACGACTAAAAAAACACACACACACACATATATAACAAACACCCATTGATCCCGATGAGTTATGGATCATTGAATCTTCCTATGAATGTATAAACGTAATTTGTGGTTTCTGTTTTCATCCTTATTAAACAGATTTGCACATATTTTGTTAATCTAGAAATATTGCATCCTTTTGGTAACTATCACCAACTTTGTCACTGCCCACCGCTCCAACTCTCCAACTCTTTGACTTAGTGTCACAGATGTTTCCTGTAGCAACCATAGCAACACACTTCTGATACAGTTGTGAATGGTGATTTAAGGTACTGTATATCCACCAATGTGGGAAAGAAGTGTCAACAAATAGCCATCAAATCAAATTCATTTTCCTATGTAAAAAACTGCTTGGCAAAGAGGATATTGATTTTGATAACAAAGCCAACAGGCACAATAAAATCAGGAAGCAAAAAAGTACATTTTTACATTGTATAAAGGAATAAAGCTTTTTAAATTGTTTCATTAATTAAAGTCCATTGTAAATTTAATACTATTATGATTTTTTCTATTAATTTCATTAATGTTTGGACTGTTTGGTTTCACATATGCTTTTAGACAAGATTCTAAGGTAAATTAAACTCATTAGACACACTTAATAATTTAAAGGAACATAAAATTTAAGTAAATTGTGAGAAAATCCCTTATGACCATTGGCAACATTCTTGATTTCTTTAAAATACATTTTACATAAATTAATAAAGAGCAGCAAGTCTGTTATGACAACTTTGGCAGCTCTACTGTGACTATTATACCGCGATACAATGTATTGATTTTTCCATTCCAAAGCCTTTTTGATTTAACTTGACAGATGTTACTTCTAACCATTATAGACATATACTAACCATTAGCATTATAGGTGGTGTGGTTTAAGAGTCCTGAAAATGGCTGAGAACTTAGATAATGGACACAAAAGAAACCATTAAATACTTCAGGCAATTATTTATTGTTCAATATAGGTCTAAGTGTTGTTAGGCTCAACAGCAAAGTACAGACTATATATAATTTCAGACAAGTTTCATTGATCGTTTAGAAATACATATTGTAATGTTATACATGAATGTGTATTCTACTCTCAGCAGACACGTAAACAATTCCTGGAGAAGTTATAGAGTATGTGATTTCAGTATACCCAGACTGTCACACAAATAGAGTAATTGTGGTCCTGCTGCAGTGGCGGCAGAAGCTTTTTATGGTGGTTGGAAAAAATGCTTTACAGCAAGTCACTTACAGAATAATCCAGTCCAGCAAACTTTGGACTATTTAGTAAATAAAGTTAGAACACAAAAGTGAGCATTATATTTGCAGTTCACATTTCAAACCAAAATGCGCTCGCTACATTTTTAAGATACTGCCAAGGTCTTTACTGCACTGACATGCATTTTTTTAAAAACATTCTTTTGTGATAGGGAATTATCACGTAATTACACTGTGGTCTTGTAACAAACAACTTTTATGTTTGTATTTAGCTTCTCTAGCCTCCCTGGCAGCACTCAGTGGGGGCGGGATTAGCCACGCAAATTACTTCCGGTTGGGGGGCAGTTCAGTTTCAACCAAGTTCCAGTCTCTCTGCCAACAGCTTGTGCTGCTCTGTTTGATCAAGTAAAAAGGGCGTGACCAGAGTGGTATGGGCATTCCCGTTAGGTAGCTTAGCATGTCAATCTCTCCTTCTTTTTTATATATACACCCAGCACTGCTTCCGCCCTTTGTCTGTGTTTGTTTTTGTCCTCCTCCTCCACTTCCTCTTATTTCTAATACCGCTCTGTCCGCATGGGGATCCCTCTGGGAGGAGAAGTGATTTTCACTCCCCAGACCGACTATCCCATCTACCTAGTTTATTTTCAGGTTCGAGCACCTTTCTGTCCCTTCTGGCTGGCTGAGTCCCCACCTGCCGAGCTGGGCCATGCCAAGTGGTGGTGGTGGTGGGGGGGGGGGGGGGGTCTCTATTTTCATCTCTCCAACACGGACCCGAGACTCTTTATCCTAAACTCTCCACGCCGTCCAGTTGCCAGCCTCGCTGCCTGGGGATGCTGCTCTGAGTAGTTCAGTTCCCTTTGTCTTTTATGTTTGTCTTCTCATTCTCCTTGTTCGTCCAGCAGCTAAGAGACACCGCCTGGTTCCGACCTGGACTGAGAGCTTTGTCCTTATTTGTTCTGTCTCTCATTCTCAATAGCCGCCCAGCAGCCAGAGGATGCTGCCTGACCTGGTGAGACGTGAGAGTTCAGAGTGTTTCACATCGTTGTCTTGTCCAGTTCTTCACATCTCAAGATGTCCAGCTTTATGTCTCTAATTCCATGTTACACAAGCACCCCCGTTCCTCAAATTAAATCCCCCTTATTCTGCACTACTCAAACCCTTGTAAGCGACCAGTGAATTTTTTACATTACTTACAAGCTGTGACCCGTAGGTGTTTAGGAAGTTAAAGCAATATGGACCTGCACAGACATAAAATAAAAATATTAGCTGTTATCCATTGAGTTAGCCACATGTAAATATCATAAACAGAATATTAGATGTAGACTGGTTTAAAACATCCTTTTATGTGTCTGCTGTCATGTAATGCTTTCCTGCTAGTACATGTTCAGGGGTCTAATAGTTAAAAAGCATCATTTAAAATCCCTGTTTCTATTTCACCTAAAGGGGCCTACAAGGTATTTTTGGACCAACACGGTAAAAGCTTTCAAACACTAATCAATATTGAAAGAAAGGAAAAGGTCATTCGTTATGCATGCTGTTTAAAGCTTTTTTTTTTTATGCTGCCAGCATGCAATCTGTTTTGTTTTATTGCTTCTTGTGTAAAAAGCAAATGTTGTCTTGTTTATAATCTAGAATTGATCAAACATCATAGCTTTATGCCACAGGCAAATCACTTCTAGACTGAAAATAAGAAAGATTAGCTGTATTAAAAATATGCTCGTTCACAAAATATCCCATTCTACTACTTTAAAAACATATTCAGTAGGTAGCAGGTACTTTACCAGAATGGACTTGGACCAAAGTACTTTAGATGGTTTTTATCAATGGCCAATAAATTTAGAAAATCATGTAATTTAATATATTGTTTTGTATGATTTGAATGTATGTTGTGTTTAGTTAACAACACGTCATTTTGTTGTTATTGTTCGGTTTGAATGTGGTCTCCCAGAGGCGGTGCTACCAGCGTGTCCTCTGCCAGACAGCTTGTGAGAATGTGGCTGCTGCCGTTTATTGAATTATTGTTTGAGTGTTTCTAATTATTATGAGATGGTGTGACAGAAATACAATGAGTTTTGGTTGTAAATCTCCCTCCCGACCTGTGAGGGCGCTAAGCAGCAAAAGGAGACGTCTTTGGACGGGCTGGCCTGACAGCTCCCCGGACCAGGAAGTCGGTCAATCTGGAAGAAGGCGAGACTCTGTTGCAGCAACATATTAACCCGGAAGGGAAACAACGTAGCAGCTGCACATAGTAGAGACAGCTGCACTCGTTTACCAAGGGGTCATGCGTGATAGCATAAAGGGGACGGAGAATCGCAATCTTTTCCTTCGCCAGACAAGGAACTGGAAGGACCAGGAGAAAACTCCTATAAACTTAAAAAAAGAGTTTGTGAGTGTTTTGTTTGTTTTGTCACTGTTAGTAATTGTCTTTTGTTTGTAAATCACTAGACAGCTAACACGTATCCGGAGCTGTCGCCTTGGGCCAGCACTACCCGGAACAACACTACACCACAGTCACTGTGTAATTGTTATCACCCACCACGAGCACTACTGCACGCATCCGGACTGGTGACCATGTATTGTATTATTGTGGGATGGATAGTGTGTCTTTATTATTTGGACTGTAATCCATTTATTATTGTTTCCTCCGTGCTTTACACATTGGTGTGTATTGCCGGAGGTTTATTGTTTGGTCACCAGACCCGAATACAATTAAAAACGGTTTCCAACTGGATTATAACTCTCTGTGTTTCATTACTGCACTGCATCACCCCTACACCTGCACGTACCACTTATCACTTTGCCACAGATGGTCACATGTATAAAAACCCTGCAGCTTCTGTGTTCAAGGTGGGTGTTCGAGAGGAGGAACATGTGTGAGACAGAGCGAGAAAAACATAACAGAAACAAAACCGAAAGTAAAGAGATAACAATTGTTATGCATGCTGGAAGCACCAGCACAGTACTTGTTTAGTTGGTGTCACTTTTGTGTTCGTGATTTGTTTCTGTTTAAAACTTTTATTTTGCTATATGAGCGTTGTTTTTATTTAAATATTTATTTTATTTTTTGTGTAATAAAAATGGCACAGCAGTGCGCTTTTTCACCCAAGTACCTGCCTGTGTGTATCTCTGTCAGCTATCTGGTCTGGGGACGTCACTGCTCGACTAGCATGTCATAGGTGCTAATACGTTTTTCTTTCTACCAATCTCATTGAGAGCTTTGTAACAAAAACACCCCTAAAGTGTGATTCATGCTACTGATCTGAATTATGCTTTATTTGGGTGGCCCAGCATCCAGGATAAAGGCTGACTACACTCATATAGCAGGAGTTTGTGCTGCAGAAAAGTCCAAACTTGGGTTAGTTAGCACCAAGAAAACCTAGCGTCTTAAAGAATTCTAATGCCAGCAATAAGAATGCAAAACAACACAGGCCTGCATCCAAAAGAGCAGCTTTTAAAATATAACATTCCAGAGCAACATAACAGTTTAGAATGATAGCAAACATATATATATATATATATATATATATATATATATATATATATTAACAGATTTCCATTACACAAGAGTAGATGTTAAAACTTCATGCTGATTTGAACTCGGCTCTCGCCAAGATAAGCACCAACTAATACGTAGCTTTACAGTAAACTAATGTGATCCATCTGTGTCTCCATCCATTTACGTTTCCTTCCATATGATGATGTAGATATCCTTCTGTCTGGTGTTAATGGCTGAAGTGTAATGCTGGCTCCAGGGATCAGCTTATTTTGCCTCCCTGGCGCATCAGCACACACAACGGCTCAACCACAGTGCGGCCTCCCCAGCGCATCAGCATGACAACCGTCTGGATTGAGCTAAGTAACTCAGCCCAGCTTACTTACCTGTACATCAGCGTTTCTTTCTTTCTATTGTGCTTGAGATCCCCAGCCAGAATCTTTCCGTTTCAATCCACAGCCAGTTGCTGCTCCTCTCTGCTGCTTCAGATAAGTTCTTCACTGTGCGACGCAACTCTTGGCCACTGAATCCGACGTCTCGGAGAAACCGGGTTGTAGAGTGTGCCACAAATCCTCGACAACCCACTTCCACTGGGTAAACCCAGACTCTCCATCCTCGCTGTTCCGCTTCAGTGGCTAGTTGAGCATACCGCAGTTTCTTCCTCTCATACGCCTCATCTACAGCATCCTCCCATGGCACTGTTAACTCTACCAGGTGAACAAGGCGTGCTGATCCAGACCACAAGACAATATTTGGTCGAAGGTTAGTGGTGGCAATCTCAGGTGGAACAATAAGCCGTTGTATTTAAAGGGGTAGGCATTACTAAGTGCCAGAGCTTTATGTTTCCAAGCAGGAGGCTATGGGGACAGAACTTCAAAAGGAAAAGCAACACCAGTGTAATTGTTAACAAGGGACTCATGCCGTAATACGACTAAACTTGAGTCCTATGTATTTTTTCTTTATTCTTTGTTATTTTTGAAGAAGGTCAGTATTTTCAAACAACACACAGCTACCCTTATTGTGGGGAGCCTTTCTACAGAGCCATCTACAGGATCTCATCTCTGCAGTTTTAGGGAATTTCTTTCACATTTTCAGTTAAACAAACTGAGTTATCTTACGTTTCTATAGTTTTTGTGACTAGGGTTCTATATTTCATCTCTAGATTTCAGGACTGTTGATAAAATTGATAAAGCCTTACCCTGTCCCCAGGCTCTGTTGTATTCAGTTGCAAAGTTTAGTTCTAATCTCAGAAGCGTTCTAATTTACAAAATGAAGAAGGTTAAGTCGCAAAGGTTAACAAGAAATCTCATCATTAATAAATTAAAAAAGAATGGGGTTTCTAGCTTGCAGTGCTGGGCATCATTTTACCTTTTGATATTACCTAACATTTAGCTGCAAGGAAATAAATCACAGAGCTCCTTGTCATCAACTTGTGTTATTCCTCATCATCTTTACATGTATGATACTTAGTACCGGCTATTGAGTTACATCCAGCAGTGATGTCTCAATGTATCTAATAACCAGGAGCGATTGTCATAGGAAGTGTAAAACAAGTCATTGCACAGCTTACTGGGATTGGATTTCTATCAAGCACATTACTTCTCATACCCTTTCTTCATATGTCTAACAGATTTATCAGCCAACGCTATGAGAATGGAAAAAACTGTCAAAAAAGGATCATGGTTATCTGGCCTTTATCAATTTGAAATATGGTGTCTGAGTGTGCTTTGAATCCTTAATACCATATATCTAATTTGTTTTTTAATATATATTTTTTTGTATTTCTTCTCACACACATTCAACTTGATACTGTTTGCTTTTTATATATATGCCTACATTTTATTATTCTTGAAACCCTCCAGCAATAATGCATACTTCAGTTACACTGAATGTAAAAAGGCTTGTGATAAACTGACAGTTGTATTATATGCAACATAGTGAGTTTTTGTTGGTAATGGCTCAAGTTGAAATGGTACCCCAGTTTTTAACAGGATAATATGACAGATGCAGCAGATTGAGATAAGACCACACAATACATCTTCAGTCCCCTTTCAACAAACACAGAGACAGCAACTTTTCAGACCACAATTGTGGGCAAATTTTATTCCATCTTGGAAGAATGAAGAAATATTTTCATGATTTTTATCTACCTGTAATTACATTTTAAGAACAATATAGGTATTTGTTTGACTTCTGTTACTTCGTTTATTTCTTTTTTACTTTTGACAGTGTATACATGTCTTTAAAAGTATGTATGAAATGTCTGTTACAAAGGCATTTATCATGAGTATATTGTTTCAGGGCCAAGTTTGCAGAAATATTTGAGCGGGTACTCATATTATCAAAGGGTTTACAGGACCATGCATGAACTAACAGTAAAAGTCAGAATTAGGAAAGGTTACTGGAAAAAAATAATTCTTCCTTAGCGTTTTTCTTTAGCGTTACTGTCTTACAAACCCAATTTAAACAAATATTCTGTGCTTTAAAAAAAAACAGCAGAAATGAATTAATGTAACATGGTAAATTATAGACACTATAGTTCATAGTTTAAAAAAAGGATCAGGGAGATTAATTGAGTCCTGTTGTGTTTTCAGCTGTATACCAAGTGGCTTCTGATTGCATAAAGACTATTCAGGAGTTTTTTGGAGATTTGCCACTACATGAAGACAGGGGTATTCCTTGATATCCTGCCTGCAGTCACAGACACTGATGCACCAGCCAGTTGGGCACTAAAAACACTCAACTCTACCCATGTTATAAACAACTGCATGGCAGATTTCAGCTCAGGGTCTTTGGTAGAGTCTACAGGGTTTTGACCTTGTAGTGTGTTGGATTAAGGAAAACACACATTTGTTGTTAAGTATCTGATTAGGAAAAACACTTTCTTCAACTGAAGTTAATAGAAGCTACTTTAGAGAGTAATTTACCCAATAAAGTTATCAGACTGGGCTGAGTGGGCAGGAGCTGAGAGCACTGAAATTGGGAATAATATGTTATGACCTGTATGCAGTACAGTAGGGGCTCATGTCTAACTTGCTTCTAGAGAATCAGACAGACCTGTGGTGATCTGTAAGTATTTCTGATTCGCTAATAAACATGCGCCTCTCTGGATCCTAATTGCGCCAGGTCTTGTGTGATTGCCATTCCACTCAGTTTAATGCAGTTGATTGCACTAGAAGTTATCACAACAGGGTTAACATACTGGATTGATTTAGTAGGGTGTCAGATTTGTATATTTACAGGACCCCGATTGCATTACTAGTTTAAGATGTCACTAACTTAAGTCATTCTGAGTATTGAATTATATCAATGATGTCACCACCATGCGCTAAGGCTGAAATCACCTTAAGAAAAATGAGTTAACTCCCAAGACCATGAGACAAGTTTGTATCTGAAACTGGCACCTCATGAGATATTGCATATATTATTCGACAGCACTAATGAAACAAAATGCAGTTAACACAGGATATAAGAGCGTTTCATCATGGGCTAAAAGACTTATGTTGTTGGTTTGTTCACTCACTCAGAGCCCTCACATTGACTGGAAATCCTAATACTTTTATGATATGTGGGGGGTGGGAGGGTGGGTGTTGAGCAGAGAGCTTAGTCGGGTATTAAAAAAAAAAATAGGGAGAGATTTTCAAAATCACCATAGAAGATAAAATATAAATTATGGAAAAAAGGAAATACTGTATTGGTTTTTGTTATAAAAATCATTCAATGCACTTTTAAAACATAAATTCACATTTTTAAATCCCTGTCCCGCTTATATTTCAGCATTCCGACTGACTGTGGTGTCACACAGAGTGGATGATATCCAGTATTTGGTGCTTGTTCTGTGGTTTGGCCCACAATGATTCAGCCTAACAAATTGAACCCAATATGATCAATCAAAACAAACAAAACATTTGAAAAGACGAAAAAAATATACCAAAACAACTATATATAACTTTTAACATTAACTTTTACGTTGTACACAATACTGTGCATGGGTAACATTTTGATTTCATTTTGCTGTTGGGTCATGAATGGGGAATTTTACATACTGCTACAATGTACCAGATTTTAAAGTACGTACTGCATTACAGTCCATGTGTCGTCTCTTTTGGCAAGTGATATTTTCAGAAGTATATCGTTCTGAATTAAAATACTTCTTATGTTGAAGTATTTTTTTTAAAGCAGTAATAAGCCCTACTTATCAGTTTAAAATAATAAAAATTTACATTTAACAGAAATTGAAAGTATCAATTTAGGAATTACAAAATAAAATGTATGAACACTTACTGCTTAAAAGAATATTATAGTCCTAGACATATATGTTTTCTATTTCCTCATTGTAATCATCTACCCTGAAGGACAGGGATAAAGGTAATTGAAAATGGTCTAAGTAGAGCACTGAAAACTCTGCAGGGCATTTAAACAATTATCTTGGAATTTTTCATTGGAAGTGATGAAGGATGATGACAATATTCATGTTATCTTCCCTTCCTGATCTCTGATATTCAATACGTGCACTTTCTCAGAACAAAAATTATATAAATCTCCCTAATGAACAAATAATGACAAGAGACAGATTTGACAGTTGAAATTACTTTTCTAAACAATAAGATTAAAACTGGTGAAAAGGGATACAGACAGAAATGCTGGCACTACCTTATGCTACCGATTCATCACCATTGAGGTTTTAGCACTGTGGGTCTGAGTGAAAGTCTGTTTCTAGATCGACAGCTGACACATAGGTGAACCACAATAAGGTTTGTCCACCTAAGTGTTTGAAGAACACAACAACAATCTAGAATAGTTTCATGAATACCAATAATGATTGGGATTTGGGTCCATATTCTGCTGCAGTAAGGGCATTTTAGAACATCTACCCGAGAGAGAAATGGCAGAAAAACATGCATCTGGTATATATTGTAAATATATTTGAACCTCCTGCAATTTGGAAAAACAATGAACCCAAAGTATTTGATCAAGCCATTGAAAAGTTTTGCCTTATTTGCATAATTTAGACTACACATTTTCATTGTAAAGCCATGGTCATTGTTATGCCATGACTGACCATGAAGTAACCCTAGTCAACAATGACACCAAATGTCTGGGAGGAAAAACTACTGGATCTGACTTCATGTTCAGTCAACTGGTGTAGCATGGTTGGATGGAAAAGCAGGTTACGCTGCATTGCCTGACAACCAGTGGTTCTTCATTATTTGAAGACAGAATAACTAAAACAGAGGTCAGAGAGCCATTGGCAAACTCAGACCACAACATGGTCTCATTTGAAATATTTTTTAAAACCCCAAAAGTAATGACTAAAGCTAAGGTTTACAATTTTAGAAAAGCAAACTACGAAGGTATGAAACAGAGACTAATAGAAGTAGATTGGAGTAAAATAGAGAAAACATCCACAGAAAAAGGATGGCTGTTTTTTAAAAATGTAGTACTAGAGGCACAAAACAATTACATCCCAAAGTAGACAAATCTAAATCTAAAACAAAATGGCCAAAATGGTTTAATAGATCAATTAAAAAAAATATTCAGCGAAAAAAGGCACTTTACAGAGAGAAAAAGAGAACATTCGTTTAAAAGGGACCAAAAACAAAGCACACAGAAAGAGTACTTGGAACTGCGAACACAAGTCAAAAAGGAAGTTAGAAAGGCCAAGAGAGAGATAGAAATCAGTATTGCTAAGGGGGCTAAAACCAATTCCAAAATGTTTTTCCAATATTATAACAGCAAGAGAACATTCAAAGAGGAGGTTAAATGTCTAAGAGACACAAATGGCAAAATCATAGATGAAGAAAAAAAAAATAGCAAATATATTAAATGATTACTTTTCACAGGTTTTTACAAAGGAGGACACAGACAACATGCCCCACATGTCGACCTGTTCCTATCCAATTTTAAATAACTTTAGCATAACAGAGGCAGAAGTGTTAAAGGGACTAGGAGCTCTTAAAATAAACAAATCCCCTGGGCCAGATGAGATCCTCCCAATAGTATTCAAAGAAATGAAAGAAGTTATTTACAAACCGCTAACCAAGATCATGCAACAGTCTCTTGACACAGGGGTTGTACCGACAGACTGGAAAATAGCAAACGTAATACCAATCCACAAAAAGGGAGACAAAACCGAACCAGGTAACTACAGACCAGTAAGCCTGACTTCTATTATATGTAAACTTATGCAAACTATAATAAGATCCAAAATGGAAAATTACCTATATGGTAACAATATCCTGGGAGACAGCCAGCATGGTTTTAGGAAAGGGAGATCATGTCTAACTAACCTACTTGACTTTTTTGAGGATGCAACATTGAAAATGGATAATTGCAAAGCATACAACATGGTCTATTTAGATTTCCAGAAAGCTTTTGACAAAGTCCCGCATAAAAGATTAATTCTCAAACTGAACGCAGTAGGGATTCAAGGAAATGCATGCACATGGATTAGGGAGTGGTTAACATGTAGAAAACAGAAAGTATTGATTAGAGGAGAAACCTCACAATGGAGCGAGGTAACCAGTGATGTACCACGGGGATCAGTATTAGGTCCTCTGCTATTCCTAATCTACATTAATGAATTAGATTCAGGTTTAGTAAGCAAACTCCTTAAATTTGCAGACGACACAAAAATAGGAGGAGTGGCAAACACTGTTGAAGCAGCAAAGGTCATTCAAAATGATCTAGACAGCATTCAGAATTGGGCAGACACATGGCAAATGAAATTTAATAGAGAAAAGTGTAGAGTATTGCATGCGGGCAATAAAAATGTGCATTATAGATATCATATGGGAGATAGTGAAATTGAAGAAGGGAACTATGAAAAAGACCTAGGAGTTTATGTTGACTCAGAAATGTCTTCATCTAAACAATGTGGGGAGGCTATAAAAAAGGCTAACAAGATGCTCGGATATATTGTGAGAAGTGTTGAATTTAAATCAAGGGAAGTAATGTTAAAACTTTACAATGCATTAGTTAGACCTCACCTAGAATATTGTGTTCAGTTCTGGTCACCTCTTTACAAAAAGGATATTGCTGCTGTGGAAAGAGTGCAAAGAAGAGCAACCAGAATTATCCCAGGTTTAAAAGACATGTCATATGCAGACAGGCTAAAAGAATTGAATCTATTCAGTCTTGAACAAAGAAGACTACGCGGCGATCTGATTCAAATATTCAAAATCCTAAAAGGTATAGACAATGTCAACCCGGGGGACTTCTTTGACTTGAAAAAAGAAAAAAGGACCAGGGGTCATAAATGGTGATTAGATAAAGGGGCATTCAGAACAGAAAATAGGAGGCACTTTTTTACACAGAGAATTGTGAGGGTCTGGAACCAACTCCCCAGTAATGTTGTTGAAGCTGACACCCTGGGATCCTTCAAGAAGCTGCTTGATGCAATTCTGGGATCAACAAGCTACTAACAACCAAACGAGCAAGATGGGCTGAATGGCCTCCTCTCGTTTGTAAACTTTCTTATGTTCTTATGTTCTTATGTATAGTATGCTCTATTAAGCTGAGGAAAAGAAACCAAACCTGTAGTTAAAGATTAGTTTCTGAAACACATTTTACTTTAACCTATTAATATTGTAGCCAAGGTTAGAGCATTTCTGCTGCTCTTAACCATAAATAGCAATGTGGTTTGTTAGCCATTCTCTAAACAAACATAATTTGATTGCAATTGTAGTTCAGGAAAGTACAATACTGTCATATTTGTTTGTGATTTTATTGTACCTTTTTATTTTGCTAGTATTCTAAATTTAGAATACAGTATCTGGTATCAAACCGCATATTTTTCTATTCTATTTCTTTTGATTGCAATAGATTTCATATGAAGATCAACACTTTGAAATAGAGTCAATGGCCAGAGGCCCAATAGTTGCCTATAAACAGCCAAAAAAAGAAAGAAAAGAGGTCACTGGTAACATTTTGAATTTGAATGCATGATCAAAGCACAGGAGGTGAAGTCTAGACGTTCTAGGTGTGGAGTAGCAAATGGAATTCATTAGGACCATTCTCCTCTGGTGCCATTGTTCAAGCCTGCTCTTCTTCATGCCAGTCTGTGACTGATTTTAAACAAGGTGCCCAAGCTCCTGTGGCAATGGGATATGGCTTACAAGACATTGCTTATTCTAACAATCCAGGTTCTCTGCCGATCACATTAGTTCAAATTGACACATTCATTAACCTTGAAAGGGCTTTGAAACAAATACCTCAAACCAGCTCTTAAACTTCTTTGAAGGACATGATTTTTAAAATAAGTTATTAATCTTTCAAAAACAATGTTGTGAAATATGTGGCTGTATTGTATGACACATTTTGGCACAATGGAACTTGTTTTACCTTTTCAAAGTGCTCTGTTTTTTAAAACATATTTTTGCGTTTGTTGACAACCTATAGTATTCAAATATAACAATATATAATTTTTCAACATAACAGCAAACTGATACCTTGAACAAATTAGGTTTAAACATACCTTAAGAAAAAAATGAATTTTATGAATAGGGCCCAATATGAGCAATAAGAAAGTTTTTCATCCTTATTTCTATTAAAAAAATCATATTAATTTTCTGATTAATTTTTTTCCTTAATTTTGAATAAACATACTGAGCAAAAGTGTGTGTGTGTGTGTGTTCTATCCATCACATGCATTAATTTGTTTAGTCACTGCAATATATATATATATATATATATATATATATATATATATATATATAATTTATTCATGACTAGAATGTGCCAGGTTTTATTGTTTAAAGATCAGTGTCTGACAATTTATTTTTTAAAAGTATTTAGGGGGTATTTTTTCATTCAAAATGACCTGAAACTACAACTTGCTAATTATTGCTGGATATACATTAACATAAGGCCAAAGTAATTTTTTGATTGAGAGCTGAGGATGGCAAAAATAACTGTTATTATTATTACTATTATTGTTGTTGTTGGTGGTGGTGGTTTTGTTGATAATAATAATAATAATAATAATAATAATAATAATAATAATAATAATAATAATTTTTGTAATGAACAACCAGAGTTGTGGTAACGCTTTATTGTAATAATATTACTTTTGTCAATAACAAGGTAATATAAGGTGTTTCATTTTTAATCTGAGTAATAATACTACAGTTGTTTTCCACAAAAAAGAAAGTTTGTCTCGTTACTTTTTCTCTGTTGTACACCTACATTATTGGTCTTTTCTTTAGGAACCCCGACACAACAGACTGCTCAACACCGATGATGCAATCTCTTCTGGGATGTCTCGCGACAATAAGCCGTGAGGCAATCAAATCAGTCTTTCTGAGCCTTGTCATTGAATAAGGCTAGGTACAAGGAACAAAATGATGTGTATCCCTACATGCCAATTCTGATGATACACTTCAAAATCACAGGAAACACAGCTTCAAGAGGAGGCTTACTTGACTGTACGTACCACTTAATTATGTTTGCTTGCTTGCTTCCACAGTGGTGACTACATTTATTGCATCACTCCATCATTCCTACGTTTACTGCTTTATCACCATATAGTTCGTTTTTCTATAGACTTTTTTTGTTGTTGTTATTGTTGATTTGCTATTCATGGTTTTATTGAATTCTAATGTTTGTATGATTTTCTCTTCACAATGCAAAATTACTGAGTCAGGAAATATATACAGTACGTTTTTTATATACCAAAAATGAAGTGGATTTATACAGCAAAAATTGTAAAAACCTGTTTGACACGTTTAATAAATTAATTCCCAGACGTATACAGTAGTTCAAAAGTAAGCAATAGTCACAACAACTGTTTCGCAGGACAAGACAAGAGAAAGAAATATAACACATAATATGTAATGAGTAATAAGTAAGGACATTATATATTTTTTTCTGAAGAAACAAGTAGTGAGTATATGTGTCCAACTCTGTTAACAACACAGAATATATTTGTATAATAATTATACCAGCTAATTTTATTTGAATTTCAGATTCTTAACATTTTCCTTTTCACCTTAAACTCACACAAGCATGGTTAGATTGAGGCACTTATCTTAGACAAAAGAAGCCGGTCTGAATCATCTTTTGTACTTATTATCTTTTAATTGATAAAGTTACATAGAAATTGTTCCAAAAGAAGTGCTGCCCTTTATTTGTTTAAGATGCTAATATGGTTGGCCATGTATCACAATAATCTGGAATTATATTTACTGATAATATGTGTTGGGGGGTCAGTGTAAATCTATTGCCAGGACTATAACCCCCTCACCCCCCCTTCACCGAACAATTCATGCCAACTTACAAATTAATATTAGTTTCCAAATTGACCACACTGAGTGTTCGAGTAAGTGTTCCTTGCTCTCTCTATTATAATCTCCCAAGAACTACTTCCTGAACTCTCTCTTCTGATGTTAGCTGTATGAAGGACCACCATGACAGTTCATGCCAAAACCCCAGCGCCACTTTTTCACAGAACAAGGCCTGGAGTAACAATTAGTTCTAATTGCTGAATGGTTGAGGGCTTTGAAGGCCCTGAGTTCCTCCCAAGGCTGAGGGACTGATGAATCCAATGACTTATTTGACCTTTCGTTAGCAACTGAGAGTAGATTAATATTTACTAAGCAGAGGTCTGCATGGCTAGAGTAACTAAACCGATTAAAAGATGAAACTGTTACAGTAATATATGTTGATTATTAGTGGCTAATAATACTGTCTGTCAATAACAAATACAAATACAGAAATGTTCTAACAATATAATTTACATATGTTGAACTTTGACTTGGGAGAAAACGATAATAACACAAACAAAAAAGAAGAAGAAGAAAAAAAGTTAAACCCACAACATAATTCATGGAAAGTTAAAAGTTGAGGCTCAAAAATCATGTAATAATACCCACATGAAATGAATTACCCTGGAAAGAACGGGTAGTATACAAACACTTTCTTTGAACTGGTGAACACAAATTGATTCAAGGTGATGAATTTGTAATCAGTTATGATTGATGCAGCTGAAGTTGTGAAAAGACAGCCTTGTGTCAAGTGCACTTTCCTTGGGCACAAACATGTTTAATTTTATCCACGAACATTTTTGTACCTTTTAGACAGGAATAAAGAAAATAAAGTCAACTGCTACGTTTAACTTATATTGAAACAGATGCAGGTTCAAAGAAGGGGAAGTGTTAGAATATAGCTTTTGGCTGCTTGAGCCCTATAGGTAGATACAGGGCAGATCCTATGTTGAACGATTACAATAATGAATAGATGAATAATGACTTAAGAAGTAGGTTCCCAGCTTTAAACAAAAAGACTGTGAAGTAAAACAGAAACATGTGGTGAAATATTACAATTTCAAAGCAATGAATATCACTAACACTCTCAAGTTTCTTTTTGGCATCCATTGAAGTAAATCATAAACATGCTTCATTACACAATAATGTACATTTGTGTAGCTTTGGATCTAAAAGAAAGCTACAAAACACGTCTGTGCAACAAGAATAGTTGTTCTTTCTTGTGTTTATTGAGTTTGACATACTTCTGTATTCTATAAGATTTAAGCAGAACACAGGAATACAGATGTGTTTACCAGAAGAATACGTAGAAGTCATAGAATTGAATTCCTGAGTTATTCTTTTCAAGTTCCGTAACTTCAATGGGTGTTTATCCGGTTTTTATGGATTCCCTCCATAGTCTTTTGGGGCAAAAATAAACCAGGTTTGACATACGAAGATCAACATTTTCAAAGAAAAGGCTACGTCGAAGAAAGGATATTCCATCATTACAGTGTTTGTTTTTTTCAGGAAATCCATAAAACTAATTTTTATGAGGCGCTACAAAGTGAGAGGTTGTAAAGGCTATCACTATTTAATCAGCACAGCTTTAACCTTTTAAACATTTAATCTTAATTACATTTAGATTTATGATTCTCCTTGCTTAAGAGTAAAAAAAAGTGGTGCAGGAATAAGGATGGATCATTTATTTGTAATGATCCTAGAATCTTTAGATAGGGCCGTCTGCTAAGAAATGAATAATAATAAATAAATAATAAAGGCCAGGGTTTCTTAATGGTGCCATTTAGAGTAGCATCTCCTACAGTCTGTTTTTTATTGGGGTTGCTTAGTGTTAGTCACTGGGGATGAACATGGGGTTGCTTGCTGGAGCTTCATGGTGATCATGGGGGCAGGATGTTAGTGCAGAGAAAATACAAGAGGAAGGAGGATTGTAGTAAGATAATGGTAGCCTTCAGCTTTTCAAAACAAATGTATTGGTACACAAAACAATCCATGTTGATACCACAATAAACAAACTGAGAGAAACAAAACAAAGAGTAACCTGAATTTAGTAAGACTTTAAGAGAAGCAACAAAATATCCGTTTGACCCTTGACAGTCTGTTAAGGAAATTGATAGTATTATTTATTTCCTAGCAGATGCCCTTATCCAGGGCGACTTACAATTGTTCCAAGATATCACTTTTTTTTTTTTTTTTACATACAGTTACCCATTTTACACAGGTGGGTTTTTACTGGAGCAATCTAGGTAAAGTACCTTGCTCAAGAGTACAGCAGCAGTGTCTCCCACCTGGGACTGAACCCACGACCCTCTGGTTAAGAATCCAGAGCCCTAACCACTACTCCACACTGCTGCCCAGTGTGCAATTTATCTTCTGATGTTTATACTGTACATGTCAAGTTTCTGACGTGAATTTGAATTTTTTGAAACATGAAAATACAGTAACCAATTAAAACATGTTAGTGGTTTTGTAAGTTGTTAGTAAAAAAAAAAAAAAAAAAAAGGATAGTGTGTAGATAGCATTCCACATTTTTCTATGAGCTTAATTAGATGCACCTGGGATTGTGATCGCTCTCGTTTGGGTAATTAAGCTCAGGTGTGTCCAATTTAGTTCATTGCACAACCTGGAAGGACTCAATATGTAATGGGAGCCTTATTTTTTTTCAATCCCTGAAGTATAGACATGGTGGGATTCAAAAAATAAATAAAAGAAAAAGACAGTCCAGGCCATACCAGAACTTTGGAATATCTGCCGATAAAGCACAAAAAGAAAACTACATAAAAATAGACTGGTCTAATGTCAGTGTCCTGCTCATTGAAGAATATGATTTTAAATGGACAGGAGTCAACCACATTAAGCCCCTAAATAATTTATGGAAGGCTATAGGGACAAATACAACTTTACCTACTGTATTACCAAAAAACTAAAGCTCAAATCAATGTCTTCCTAATGAGAGCATGTTTGCTCGTATTTATTTCAGCCCAGATTAAAATGAAATGCACTCGTGTATTCTCAAAACAACTGATTCTGACCTTGCTGTATAGGTACTATGTGTTATAATAAGCAGCGGTTCATTATTCCTCCCTCATGAAAACACATCCTGAAAATCGTAGACAACACACATTTTGTGCATGGTTGTTGAACAAAAAGTAATTTTCTTACTGGCAATTCTGAAAGCAATTTGTGTTTGTAAATAATAACGCTAATCACCAAAAACCTTTGCCAAGCATTCCCATTCTTATAACTGTAACCTGGATGTTTTCCACCACTTTGTTCCCTCTGTACTATAATTCATCAGCATTTGGTATGACTTACTCTCTGAATAAACTCAATAAATAAAAAATAAATACCATCTGATCTCACATTCACTAAGTACACCTTTTCATCCAATTCATGTTGCCATGGGGATGATCAAATTCATATTATATGCATGCATGGGCTTTAGTGCCTTGGAGCATAAAACAGAAATACATTCTACTAAAAATGCTAATTTTATATTTTTAATGTAGAGCTTTTTTGTATAAGCTATACCTTAAGTGGTAGAGAGCACTTAAAGAAAACTGAAGTGGCAATAAAACCCCTATGTTAATATACCACTTATTTTTACCCTGCATAGTGATTTTCCAACGTATATAATAATTACTGTGTTGAAATTTTGTACCGATCATTTTTTAAAAGAGTGGAGTTTATTTTATTCTCTTTCCTTTTTTATATACATATTCATATTTACAGAACTGCTTATGTTGAAAACAAAAATGCCTGAGCATATTGCATCAGAAATGTAAAAATATATTTAGTAGCCACTGTCTCTGTGCAAGCTACTAAGCTGAGACTTTTGGTTGTGTGTGGACTGGAAAGAAAAAATGCATAAGCTAGAGATGTGCCAATATTTTTTGCATGCTGGTATGCAAAATGTCTTACTTTTTATTTCTCAATGTAATTTAAGATAAACATTTGTGAAGTTAGGCATAATATATACTGTATATTTTTTTTTCTGCAAAAAACAACCAGTATTGAATCCTTTTCTGATTTTTCCACACCGGGGAATTTCATAGAATCATGGTGTTGGATAGAAGGAAGACACTCACAGCACAGATTACTTATACTGTAAACATAGGCATAATGATTGCCTTCTATCTGCATGGGGTATCTGCCAAGGGAGGCTAGAGGATGACATTGCTGTGAATAAGAAGTGTCATCTCATTTAATAAATAACAAAGTTAGAGTGAAGCACATGTTGAAACAGTCTAGTTTTTCTGCTGCCACGAAAAGCACACTATACTAAAATGATGTCAGTCCTTCATGTTCAGTATCACATAAGCTACGTATGCCTTTGTCACACAGTGTCAAGCTCTGCAAGGTGGCATACAAGGATTTTGACCTCAGAGTTGGAGGCCACTATTTACATATTGGATTATCTGTTCTATTCATAAAGGCATTGACCTGGACACATTTTGTATGTCATGGTGTTTACAGTACAGTATTTATACTTGTGGGACAGATTGCAGGGCTTGAATTTCATTTTTGTGTGCTGGGGGGAGTTCCCCCCTATGCTGCAGCCAATGGGGGGATTCCATTGAGCTTCTAAGCTTTCCAACGATACTGCCCCTTTCAGTCTAGCTGCTACAATGACGGAGCAATAGACACAAAACAAAACCTAAGCTGTTAACTCACATGGTGAGAAGGTTAACACAGGCGATCGTAGTTCCGGCTAGGAGTACTGCATACACACACTGAATACATCTTTGGAAAGCCCTGAGTCTGTACTTTAAACAAGCCATGAACCAGGTAGGTGGCCTTTACAGTGCCTGAGTAATATGTGCCTAACCTTCAGTGTGCTGGCGCCCCAAAATGAATGGGGCTGAGTTTTAAGAGTTAAAGGGAAAGTTACCGCTTGCAAAACATCACCTAGATCAACCAAAACCAAAGAATCTCAAGAACCAAAGTTTTAAAGACTCTTTTAAGGAATGTTTAAACCCACAATGATCATTCTCTTTATTCAGACCTAGAATATCATGTTCCCCCTCATCAAGAATTTTGTTTACACTTTATTTTGTATGACATAAATTAATTATATGCATTTTTTTAAGTTTGACTACATATTAATAAACATTCAATTAGATATGCAATAAGGGTGATTTTGTGTAGCCGCTATTTTGCAGCCATTACAATGTTTGGCTAATTAGAGAACACTGAGTAATTAAAAAAAAAAAAAAAGTTTGTATTACACTTGCATGATGGTAATAGAAGAAACAAAACTAACTGAATGTGCCCCAAACTCTCTGTGCATATATTCACCTTTCTCTGCTCTCCTAAATGAGGATTGAATAAGAAAATACTATCTTAGCTTTACCCCAGCCTCACAATTCAGCCTGTAATATTGGTGACAGATCTTATTCCCTTTTTTCAGCTTTTGCACATGACTATCACACAAGTTATGCTCCATGATCATACACACCACTTACTTTGCTTACATTGTCTGAACTGTAGTGTTAGTGGACACTAACAGTTAAATGTGTTGTATAGAAATGTCTACTGGTGCAGAGCTGACACATGTGTTTGAAAAATAGTGTGAAAATTGCAATATATTTCACTTGTGACCATTTACAGTTCTTGAAATTGTAATCTTGAAATAATTCAAGTACAGATCCCCAGGGTAAAAAGCTTTTGCATTAAGTCAGCACATTCATTCAGGTCAGAAATGTTGGCCACAGCATTTGATTCAGCTTCAGTTTTGTGCAGGCATTTGAAATTGCATTCTCAGCTTGTTTGACCTAATGAGCTATACATACTTTCCATAATATATTGGAGAAAAAAAATAAAAACTATGGTAACCATGGCAATCTCAGATGTTAATAATTTAAAGTGCTCGGCAAACCATTTTCTTTGTCAAAGCTTCTACATTGATTGTTTTTTTGGATAGCAGCCTTCTGCGCCAGACAAAAAGGATAGAATACCATAGATGCAAGCTTACTAGTTTAACACACAGACAAATCCTGTTTTTTTGGGGGGTGGGTTGTTTTGTTTTTAAGTAATTAGCTTTTGCTCAGTCCTGTCATTTCCATAAGTGCAGTTTGTCTTAAAAAAAAATGAGCAAGAAAAACAAGAACTGAGGCTATACATGAGGTCATTGCTTGCTGAGGCCTGGATTACCACACCAAAGGAGCTCTGAGAAGCATGTATTGATCCAGACTGACAGTTCCTGCCACATTAAGCCTCACTATGGCTGCTATTCAAGTGCTTAAAGCTGTTATCATAAATACGTTCCACTATCTTTAAAGAGCATTAAAATTGCTTCACACTGTATAAGATTTATTGTCACATAATTAGCTCAATGCAACCTAACAGCAGGTCACTTTAGACTGCTAATACTAGCTTAAAGGTCATATGCAGATGATTTCATCTTAATTAACTTGTTAGCCTGAAAAGACAGCAATGCATATTCATTTTGTACACCATATGTGTACAATGGCCATTTACTAGTCTTACCTGCCTAGTACTGTTAATGATAAAATAGCCTGAGAATTAACTTGAACCAAATAAGTTGGATATTATCTTGTTCCAGCTTATGAGCTATTTCTGTCTGCTATTTCTGGCTGGCTGTATTAAAAGACCCGACCCATACCTAGGAATTATAAATGTTTGACAGTCTGTGTGCACAAATATAAAGCAAGAGCAGAAGCAAGACAGACCCAGAAACATCCCACCATGGGGAATATACAGTTCCGGAATGAAATATCCAAACAGAGCAGTTATTATTCAAGCATTATCGCTTCACTGCCTGCATAAACTGCTGACCTGAAAAACAAAATCATTGTCTGGATACCTCTCATAACAAAAAGAACCATCATGCTCTAATCTGCTACAATTCAGATATGAGTATTTGATATATCAATGATATCATGACAGCAATTGCTGCATGGCATCTCAGTGTCACATCCGGTTGAAGCGAATCTGATCGCATGATTCGTTCAGACCGCATGCATGTCCACTGCGCTGTTTGATCACAATCCCCTTTGTCATTTGAGTTTCATTTGAAAGTCTGACATAAACTGCAAAGTACAAAACGTGTATATTTAATTATAAAATCATTACTTAATGATACTTCAGTGTGCAGTGTGTTTTATTGAAGGAAGTTGCATAACAAGTAAAACCTTGCTTAAATGTATATTGTAGCTGTCGACAGACTTGTTTTTGATTTCTCTATATTGCTGTGAGTTAAGGCAAACACTATTATACATTAAAGACAGTTTCTGGCATGATATGATATGTTAGATGAGTTATTATGGTTTAAATTGTCCCCACCCCCACACTTTTAAAGCCATGCAAAACAAGGTTTATAAACAGTATTACTGTTCCCCCTTTTATTATTAATTAAAATATGTAACTATTTTAAATACAGTTGATATCTTTTTTATAGGCCACGTGTTTTGATTGTAGGTAGACCTATGGAGTTTGAAGCACAACATATAAAGTAGCAGCAGCTTCATAATATGTTTTTTGAAATGTCTGCATTTACCAAAACAAATTCTTAAAATAAAAAGCAAATAAATAAATAAATAAATAAATAAATAAATAATATTGCTAATGCTAATAAGATGTAAGAGGCTCCAGTTGTTTCACTTTTACATGGTATAACATATAAATTTGACCACCTATATATTTCTGACCTCTACCTTAACCCTGCCATTATATTATCAGTGTTAAGGTCTTATCATTGTTTAATTAAACTTTTTATATCTTACACAAAAAAAAGAAAAGCTGTGAAAGCACGAAAGCCATCTCCTCAATTTTTTGAATGAAGTTCTTTCAGAAGAAATACTTGCCGGTCTTTATAGCGAAGTGCATGCCAGGTAAGGTTTGTGGACAGTATTTCATTAGATAATAACTATTGAACATGTTCATGTTTTACCACCTGCTACTGCCTCTTCAGCCTGAACAAACCACTAATTAAGAACCCAACATACTGTAATACATATGCATTCTAAAATGGTTTTATTTTAAAATTAAACTGCAATTACTGAAGACAATCAACAGAAAATGATCCACCCAGGCTTGTTTTTAATATTGTAAGTATGTTTAACACCTATTTTTGACGAAAGTGCATATAACACCTGCTTTGCAAAATTCTGTCTTTTAGTTGATGTCTATTGATACAAATTTCGACAGATAACATTAGTCAACGTGTGAAACAAAAAAAAAAAACACTTTACAACAGCATATCCAACAAATGACAGATTGATTTATCATGCACACCCTCAATGTATCAAGCTAGAATACAGTATGCAGTAAGAAATCAATTAACCAAAGATTAAACTGCTGAAGCTAGGCACCCCTGAATTCAGAAAAATAGCCCAATACAGCAAACTGACAGATAAAGTAGTTGGATGTTACTTACATTTTTTTCCCCAGCCATAAGCCCTCAGGCTTTTTTACTTCACATAAATCTATGTCGCATTAAACCCCACGTTACCTTTTCAATGATCACTCAAGTGTTTTTTCTGCCCTAAATGTTCATTTGTCTAGATTGCTTTTTTTGTTTTGTATTTTTGTTTTAATTCTGCTGAACTTTATAATATGCAAAGTTGTGCTGACTGTAGTACATGTTCAGTCTGTGAAGAGATTGAATTATGTGGTGATCATAGCAGCAACAGGCAGCACATTTGGCAAAACAGCAGTATAACCTTTTCCCTCTGTATAGATTTCACATATAAATAATTGATGGGTAAGTAGGAATTAAGTCATATGTTACTCAAAGCTAGTGTTGGATGTTTAAAAGTTTCCTATTAAGTTTCAAGTCTATTTGAGCTTACCAAGGTTCCCACTTGGCAATATACAATAAAATGACTTCATCACATTGTGACAAACTAATTCGGTTTGATGAATATTGAAAAGCCGACTGAAAATCATAATCCTACAATGTTTGGTATTTCCTTGGAATCATCAAGAGGAATGGTAGTTCCTCATGCCAAATTACAACGAAGCGCGAGAACTGCCAGTGATCGAGAGGCTAGTGACTATCTATACCGCATGGGTACTTTATGTGTTTTTGGGGGTATTGGGGAGGCAAAACTAAATCAGCCAAAACCACCACTCCAAAAAAAGTCAATACCTGTCATACAGTAAGAGAAATAAGTTGCCAAAGTAAGGTAAAAATGTCTGTCTCCTCTTTTTCTTCTGCCATATTTTTACAGACCCCAGGCACTTTTATCCACGCATATGTATATTAGAGAACATCCGAGTATAATGACAATTAACTTGTTCTGTCAACATGGAAATATACTAGGGAACACACTTATTGTGACATCTGTATCATTTATATAAAATGATGTGTTTCTGTTTTAAAATAGAACATTTGCCTGCACAAAAAATCTTTATATAATAAAAGGTCTGGTATACGTGGTATTTGAACCTATAACCTTCACTTTACAAGCATGTTCTGTTAACTGGCAGTGCTACACGATTAGTTGAGAAAAGCAGTATTCTGAAAGATGAAGTCAGCCAGCTGAGAATTCTCCAGACTCCTATTTGAGATTTTTTCGAGTAATCATTCATCTTCATAATCCTCATTCTGAGATTCTGATCTTGAATTCTGAAAATTTTTAGTTTCCTGTCAGTGTAACACTCATTGTGGTCCCTATTGGCACAAGGAAGTACGGTTTCCTCTCTCGATACTGGTTGATGAGAGTAACGCTATTTGTGGTCCCCACTGGACAAAAAGGAACGTTCATTTCTGAGAATTAGGTATACTGAAAGTAAAAGTAAAACATAAATAAATAAGCATTAATATAAATATTGAAAGAAATGAATACATAAATGAATACATAGACGTTTATGTTTTTATTTATTTATCTTGATATTTTTCACTATCATATAAAAACTGACATTTAATACTGTATGAAATGAAAATAAATATTCAACAGCTCTTGTTCAATTATATATTAGTGAAGATTTTTGTACATAAAGGTTGTCATGCTTTTATATATTTTTACTTTCAAATTAAAAAATATATTGTAACGACTCGGACAATTGCTTTGTTGCAAGACTTGCTGTCTGTTCAGTTTGTCTGATCTGTCTTTTATATATGTTACATGTATTGTAAGGGGAATGGGACGGGTGACGGCCATTAGAGAATGGGGGGAATGTGTGTTGTTGTTTACGGGGGTTGGATAGCATTTGATAATTGAACACCGTCTCCCTGAGTTAGGGCTGCCACCTGTCCAGGTTTGATCCAGACAGTCCGGGAATTGGCATCTGTGTCCGGGTGGCAGGAATTAACAAGCCCAGACACCCTGATGGCCGTTTTTTAAGTGAAATGCATCAGAAACACCAACCTTCCTATAATATTTTCATTGACATACATTAGTTGCTTAAACGGTTTCCAGAAAAATGTTCTGTTTATACTGATCTGTACATTTTACTTTGTCCCCAGCATCTGAATAATGCTGAAGACAACAAACATATCCACATGATGCAAACAATCCAAGTGAGGGGTTGCAGTCACATGACCCCAGCAGCCTACATACTGGCGGTATTTGCAACCACAGAGCAAATACCTCCAGTCACATGAATTAGAAAGATATAATCTATGATGTGCCAGATACTTGGAATTTGTGACCTCTACTGTGCACCACCGGTGAGCGAGCACACTTTGACGTGATTTGACCAAGTTTCTTTTTTCCTTTTAAGAAAACGTACTTACCGGTACATGTTACCATTGCTGCATTGGTTGGCTTGAACAACGCAACAGTCAGCATAACAGTCCTGTGCCAATGTGGTGACCCTCTGCTTTCTGGGACGTGGCCTGTCCCTCACAGAGCTGGTTTCCTGGTCTGCTGATTTTTGAAGCAGAACATCTCATTCTCTAGGCAACTTCTCTCGCAGACAGATATATATATATATATATATATATATATATATATATATATATGTATATATATATATATATATATATATATATATATATATATATATATATATACAGACGTGCTCAAATTTATTGGTACCCCTTGTCACAAAGACGGCCAGAGTGGGTGGCGTCAGACCAGAAAGGAATACACAGAGACGGTGGTTGTGATGATGAGCCGAGTGCAATGGCTGCACTCAGCGTTTAATAACAAAATAAAAGGTTTAAACAACGGAATACAAAACAGGACATGGCACTTGACGCCAAAATAAACAGACAAACAAAACGACTGACACTAAACAAACGGTGCACGGACAGACAAACAAACATGGTGAGAACAAACACTTATCTTTACGATCTTTTGCCACATATACCCCCCCTTGTGCGCAGCACACATGGCCTCAATGGCCACCTCCCCCCTTAAATACCCAGCAGTCCAGGCCAAAGTCTCGGGCTGGGAAGGGAGGCTTCAGTGGGCCCATGGCTGGAAATGCTGTCAGCTCCCCTGCCGGTAGTGGCACGGCTGACAGCATGCTGGTCCCGTCCTGCAGCGAAAAAGCTGCGTGGGCAGGTGGTCCCCCGACCTCCCCCTTCTTCGTAGCCGGCAGCTCCCTCCTGTGGGGCTCCGGCCACAAGAACTCCTGCAGCGAAACTGCTGCTGGGGAAAGTGGTCTCCAGACCTCGTCCCCCTTCTTCGTGGACGGCAGCTCCCCTTTCTGGGGCTCCGGCCACCTTACTCCCTGTGGAGGTACGGGCAGCAGAGGCAGCTCCTGCTCCTCTGCTCCGGGCGGTGGCGGAAGCAGAGGCAGCTCCTGCTCCTCTGCTCCTAGTGGAGGAAGCGGTGGAGGTGGCAGAGGCAGCTCCTGCTCCTCTGCTCCTTCCGGTGGAGGTGGCGGAGACAGAGGCAGCTCCTGCTGCTCTGTTCCTGCCGGTGGAGGTGGCGGAGGCAGAGGCAGCTCCTCTGCTCCTGGCGGCGCTGGCTCCCTCCGCTGTGACGGCTGGGCTGGTGCGCGCCGTGCTGCCTTCAGCAGCATGAATAGAGGCTGCTGAGGGACACCAGCCTCCTGCCCCTCTCCCCCAAAATTTTTTTTAGGGGGTTGGGCCTGTAACTCCTCCCCTTCCGGCTCTTGGGGCTGAAGCAGCAGGCATTTTCCCTCTGCTGGTGGCTTGGGTCCCAGAGCTGTGGAAGCCCCGACTTGCCTCCCTTTGGGCTATGGACGCACCGACTCCTCCCTTTTGGGCTGTGGACGCACCGACTCCTCCCTTTTGGGCTGTGGACGCACCGACTCCTCCCTTTTGGGCTGTGGACGCACCGACTCCTCCCTTTTGGGCTGTGGACGCACCGACTCCCCCCTCTTGGGCTGTGGACGTTCGGGCTCCCCCCACTCAGGCGTAGGACGTTCAGGCTCCTCCCACTCAGGCGTAGGACGTTCGGGCTCCTCCCACTCAGGCGTAGGATGTTCGGGCTCCTCCCACTCAGGCGTAGGATGTTCGGGCTCCTTCCACTCAGGCGTAGGACGTTCAGGCTCCTTCCGCTTGGGCTGTGGACGCTCAACCAGCAGGCATTCACCCTCTGCTGGTGGAGATGGGGACAGCAGGTACTCACCCTCTGCTGGTGGAGATGGGGACAGCAGGTACTCCTCTGCTGGTGGTCCTGCTACCTGGGCTGCTGTTCCGTTTATGGTTGCCTCCAGGGAGCTGAGGACAAACTCCACACCTTCCTCCAAGGTGTTTGGGGTGTGTTCCTCCTGATATGCCTCCCATCTCTCACTGTCCATCATCCACAGGGCCCGGACGACTATGGGTAGAGACTGGGCCTCCAGCCCAGCATTCTCCAGGAACCAGCCCCGCAGTTTGATGGCGTCTTCTGCCATTGACTTTTTTTTTTTTTCCCCAAAACAATATTTGTAATCCTTTATTTTTTTAAAATTTTTTTTTTATTATTATTTTTTTTAATCCAGACCCCTCCTGGTCTGATGCTTGGAGGCGCGGCTATCCCACGATGACACCACGTGTCACAAAGACGGCCAGAGTGGGTGGCGTCAGACCAGAAAGGAATACACAGAGACGGTGGTTGTGATGATGAGCCGAGTGCAATGGCTGCACTCAGCGTTTAATAACAAAATAAAAGGTTTAAACAACGGAATACAAAACAGGACACGGCACTTGACGCCAAAATAAACAGACAGACAAAACGACTGACACTAAACAAACGGTGCACGGACAGACAAACAAACACGGTGAGAACAAACACTTATCTTTACGATCTTTTATATTTACTTTACTCCTCTCTCTCTCTCTCTCACCCGTTCTCCTCTTCCGAACACCCAACCCTGACTGACTAAAAATGTGCCTATTTATACTGTTGTGCTGGGATTCAATTACTAATTAATTATTCACTTGAATCCCAGCACGTGAATTAATTCTGTGCAACCCCGTGCTCACATATTACATTTAACCAGCACGTGAAGTGATTTGTGCCCTCCTCGTGCTTACATACAAATCTACACTTTTTAAATATACGTGAAACAGACCTGTTTATATCCCGTGTACCAATCTATACACCAACATTAACATACGCACGCATACATACATACACAGAACACACAAATGCACACAGGGGCGGGGCACTTTGCCACACCCCTCCACAAAAAACGAAGAATGCACAATTTTCTCTGAAATAACTTGAAACTGACAAAAGTAATTGGCATCCACCATTATTTATTCCATAATTAATAGAAATCAGACTTTGCTTTTGATTTTTTATTCAACATAATATTGTAAATAAAAAAAAAAATGAAAATGGCATGGACAAAAATGATGGGGCCGCTAACCTAATATTTTGTTGCACAACCTTTAGAGGCAATCACTGCAATCAAACGTTTTCTGTAGCTCTCAATGAGACTTCTGCACCTGTTAACAGGTAGTTTGGCCCACTCTTCCTGAGCAAACTGCTCCAGCTGTCTCAGGTTTGATGGGTGCCTTCTCCAGACTGCAAGTTTCAGCTCTTTCCATAGATGTTCGATAGGATTCAGATCAGGACTTATAGAAGGCCACTTCAGAATAGTCCAATGTTTTGTTCTTATCCATTTTTGGGTGCTTTTAGCTGTGTGTTTTGGGTCATTATCCTGTTGGAGGACCCATGACCTGCGACTGAGACAGAGTTTTCTGACACTGGGCAGTACGTTTCGCTCCAGAATGCCTTGATAGTCTTGAGATTTCATTGTGCCCTGCACAGATTCAAGGCACCCTGTGCCAGGCGCAGCAGAGCAGCCCCAAAACATAACCGAGCCTCCTCCATGTTTCACTGTAGGTATGGTGTTCTTTTCTTTGAAAGCTTCATTTTTTCGTCTGTGAACATAGAGCTGATGTGACTTGCCAAAAAGCTCCAGTTTTGACTCATCTGTCCAAAGGACATTCTCCCAGAAGGATTGTGGCTTGTCAATATGCATTTTAGCAAATTCCAGTCTGGCTTTTTTATGTTTTTCTTTCAAAAGTGGAGTCCTCCTGGGTCTTCTTCCATGGAGCCCACTTTCACTCAAAAAGCAACGGATGGTGCGATCAGAAACTGACGTACCTTCACCTTGGAGTTCAGCTTGAATCTCTTTGGCAGTTATCCTTGGTTCTTTTTCTACCATTCGCACTGTTCACTCTGGGGTCGATTTTCCTCTTGCGGCCTACAGTTCCATGGACCTTAAACTTCTTAATAATATTTGCAACTGTTGTCACAGGAACATCAAGCTGTTTGGAGATGGTCTTGTAGCCTTTACCTTTACCATGCTTGTCTATTATTTTCTTTCTGATCTCCTCAGACAACTCTCTCCTTTGCTTTCTCTGGTCCATGTTCAGTGTGGTGCACACAATGATACCAAACAGCACAGTGACTACTTTTCTCCATTTAAATAGGCTGAATGACTGATTACAAGATTGGAGACATGTGTGATACTACTTAAAGAAACTAATTAGTTTGAAATATCACTATAATCCAATTATTTATTATCTTTTCTAAGGGGTACCAACAAATGTGTCCAGGCCATTTTAGAATATCTTTGTAGAATAAGCAATAATTCATCTCTTTTCACAGCTTCTTTGCTTTATTCTATGACATACCAAAGGCATGCAAGTATACATGATAAAATAGCTTTTAATTTCATCACTTTTCAGGAGGAATGAAGCATTATTTCAATGAGCTGTAAGGGTACCAACACATTTGAGCACATCTGTATATAAAGCAGGATTTGAGCCCTAACTAATCATACTTTCACTCCAACTACATAACCACTATGCTACACAAATTCACATCTTAACCCTTTCAACAGACTAGGCTACTATTTACATTTACCCTTTCCAAACGGCATTACATTGCCTCAATAAATGTTGAACAACTTTGCTATTCCCGTAATGTGTGTGTGTTATAAAGTGAAAAAAACACATTGGAAATGTGAAAAAAACGCCAAGTTATCAAATGTGCCCAGCCATTTATAGTAGAGATCTCAAAAACACAAGCCAAGTTTCAAGAAACCATTGGGGCAACCTTGCCCAGCACAAAGCAAATAGGCACAACTGTAAAACTGATGGGGGCCAAGGTTGCCCCAATTGTTTCTTCGTGCAACCTCAAGGACACTTGTGCCTAATGAAGGCATAGAGAGATCTACAATGTTAAGTCGGTGGAACCTGGTGAATGTATGCAGAGTAGCCAAGCTAGCCACATTACAAATATCAGTCAACGATGCTCCTCTAAAGAGGGCCCATGACATAGTCACTCCTCTGGTAGGACAGCAGAACACTGTCAGATTATTCCAGTAAAGTGTAATTTAATACAGCAATCAGTATATAATTATTATGTGGGTATGTATTTATTTGTTTATGTATTCACTGTTCTTTTTGTTTTACTCTTATCAGCTATTTTTTTTTGTTTTTTTCTTAAGCACGGTAATGAATAGGTTTCTTTGAAAATTCCTTTTCTAAAAAGGTTCACACTCCAGAACACATCGTCAACATGTGCCAACATTGATCTCTGTACCGGTTGCAGCTTCTCCTTTCTCGATCACTGCAGGTCAATGGAGCATAGACAGAGTAAAGGAACACACACTCTAACTAGCAGAAGCTTTTAAAATTAGAGACAGGTATGACACTAATTTATTTGTTAAGCAGATTACTTAGTTCCTTCTTGTTGTCTGTGTCTGTGTTATCTGTTCTTATCATCAGGGTCAGCAATGAATCAAGACAGCCAAGGTAAGCCTCAAGGTGCAGTGCAATCAGCCTTAAACAGCCACTCAAACATGTTGTTTCAAATCTAGTTCTGAGATGCCGGATGCTTCTTTCAGTGAAATCTGATCAGGAGTCATTTTTGCCTCAGGCCTCGTGGGCCTTCTGTTTGCCTGTTCCTTCTTTCTGCTTCCTGAAAGAATGGAACATAATGACCCATTTTTCAGTTTGGGGTTTCTGATACAATGTCAGGTACCTGGCTGTAACCAAACTCTGGGAACTCTTCTATCCACTGGGATTAACAGCATTTCTTTAAAAAACAAAAAAATCATCCTGTCCGTAGGGTTTCTACACCTGTCGGCTAATAAAAAAATTGAATTACTGGTACATTACAATTGGTGTTTAGAGAGACTTATTTCACTTCCAATAGAGCTTTGAATAAGTTATCTTTATTTTGTCTAACTGTCTACCTGCTTGGCTTATATCTGTTGGCATCAAATGAATCATTTCCTTAATCATTATCACAACCCCAATTGCTGCACATTCCAAAGGTATTCAATTACCTATTCATGTTTTTAAACTAAACTAAGCAAACATATTTAATACTAAGTAATTCTTAAATTACCACTTGGGTATTTCCATACTTTGAAAGGCTTGCCAAGCATGTAATTAAAATGCAAACAACTCCATTATGCCCTAAACCCATCTTCGCATCTTTTGTACATGTTTATTTGAAACATAAGCTATTTGTAAGATGGAAGCAGAATGACCTAAAGTGTGTAATTTCACTCAAGAAATGTTGGAAATCTGACATGGCTTTTATGACACCAGGTTAAATTAAATTTTCCCATTGATGAAATTTGTAACATGGTAATTACATGACAATAGCCTCAAAGCATTGGCAAATACACCTAGACTTTTATCTCACTACTAACTGTTTGTGTTGTGAATACAGTGCCAATCATTTCTTAGACAATAGAAATACACTTGGGTATTAATAGACAATCTGAATGAAATTCTCACTGGCATATCCTAACCCATTAGTCCTAATCTTAAACTACTTTACCAAGATTAATGTTAATTGGGGTCTGTGAAACCAGACATTTTAAGTGAATTGAAGAAAACATTTTAACTTGATTGTATTCTGAAATGCCCCACCTTACACAGGTGGGGAGACTTGGGAAGGCAATTTTGATGTTGAGATGTGCCATGCAGTCAGAAGTGAAACTCGGGCACAACAGTTACATACATTATGAATTATTTACTAGGATTAGTACTTATAGTACAACACCACCCCTCTAAAACTCCAGTAGCAGTTTTATTTTTGTAGGTGTGCACTGCTCCTATTACTGTCCACTGCTGGCAGTCCTGCTGCAATGTAATAAACTGAATTCATTTCTTGCCAGTTTAAAACATGCACACAAGCTTACCCAGCTGCACCGTAAGTGAGAAAAAATGACGAGAAGCATTTCTACACCCTTTAATGATGTAAGCGACATGTATTTATGCTTGGATGTATTAAAGATGCTCACTAAAAATGAAACATTAGTGGAGAATCAAAGATCATTGTTGATTTCAGGTGAAAATGAGTACATGCAATTCTTACAAACATTTGTGGTGCTATGCTCTTTTTGTTCAAAAGAAAATGTATGCAAATTATTTAAAGTGTTTACTTGAGAAATCAAATGGATGTGGTAACGCTGTACTTTTCTTCTTGGTAATTGGGTTTTAAAAGTTTACCCAGACTGCGGCAGAGATGGTTGCAGGGGTGACGCCAGACCAAGGAAATGAAACAATAACACAGAACATATGGGGCAAACTGAGGCGCAAGGGCGCTCAGCTTTTTATTAATTAAACAAAAAACAAACAGTTGAACAAAATATACAAAGAAAAGGGCACTCTGGCCAAAGTAAAATAAACACAAACTATACACTTTTAGTAAAACGAGTACCTGGGTTTGCTTTCTGGTAGCATTCACTCGCTCTTAACTCCTCTTAATTCTCAACTCCCCTAATGAGCTGGAGTGGGTCTTTTTATATTCTGTGCCTGGAGCCTTAATTGCCCATAAGAATGCTTCCAAAAAGACATGTTAATAGTTTATATTTATCAATTAACAAAATGCAAAGTGAGTGAACAGAAGAAAAATCTACATCAAATCAATATTTGGTGTGACCACCCTTTGCCTTCAAAACAGCATCAATTCTTCTAGGTACACTTGCACACAGTTTTTGAAGGAACTCGGCAGGTAGGTTGGCCCAAACATCTTGGAGAACTAACCACAGTTCTTCTGTGGATTTAGGCAGCCTCAGTTGCTTCTCTCTCTTCATGTAATCCCAGACAGACTCGATGATGTTGAGATCAGGGCTCTGTGGGGGCCATTCCATCACTTCCAGGACTCCTTGTTCTTCTTTACGCTGAAGATAGTTCTTAATGACTTTCGCTGTATGTTTGGGGTCGTTGTCATGCTGCAGAATAAATTTGGGGACAATCAGATGCCTCTCTGATGGTATTGCATGATGGATAAGTATCTGCCTGTACTTCTCAGCATTGAGGAGACCATTAATTCTGACCAAATCCCCAACTCCATTTGTAGAAATGCAGCCCCAAACTTGCAAGGAACCTCCACCATGCTTCACTGTTGCCTGCAGACACTCATTCGTGTACCGCTCTCCAGCCCTTCGGCAAACAAACTGCCTTCTGCTACCGCCAAATATTTCAGATTTTGACTCATCAGTCCAGAGCACCTGCTGCCATTTTTCTGCACCCCAGTTCCTGTGTTTTCGTGCATAGTTGAGTCGCTTGGCCTTGTTTCCACGTCGGAGGTATGGCTTTTTGGCCGCAAGTCTTCCAAGAAGGCCACTTCTGACCGACTTCTCCGGACAGTAGATGGGTGTACCAGGGTCCCACTGTTTTCTGCCAATTCTGAGCTGATAGCACTGCTGGACATCTTCTGATTGCGAAGGGAAGTAAGCATGATGTGACTTTCATCTGCTGCAGTAAGTTTCCTTGGCCGACCACTGCGTCTACGGTCCTCAACGTTGCCCGTTTCTTTGTGCTTCTTCAAAAGAGCTTAGACAGCACATCTGGAAACCCCTGTCTGCCTTGAAATTTCTGCCTGGGAGAGACCTTGCTGATGCAGTATAACTACCTTGTGTCTTGTTGCTGTGCTCAGTCTTGCCATGGTGTATGACTTTTGACAGTAAACTGTCTTCAGCAACCTCACCTTGTTAGCTGAGTTTGGCTGTTCCTCACCCAGTTTTATTCCTCCTACACAGCTGTTTCTGTTTCAGTTAATGATTGTGTTTCAACCTACATATTGAATTGATGATCATTAGCACCTGTTTGGTATGATTGTTTAATCATACACCTGACTATATGCCTAAAAAAATCCCTGACTTTGTGCAAGTGTACCTAGAAGAAGTGATGTTGTTTTGAAGACAAAGGGGGGTCACACCAAATATGGATTTGATTTAGATTTTTCTTCTGTTCACTCACTTTGCATTTAGTTAATTGATAAATATAATCTATTAACATGTCTATTTTTGAAAGCATTCTTACTTTACAGCATTTTTTCACACCTGCCCAGAACTTTTGCACAGTACTGTGCATATAATAAATTTGTATCCACAAGGGGTGGGCATCCCGTCACAAGGCTTATTACAGGTTTGAATCACAAAGTATTACATATACTTTTAACCTTTTAGACTACTACTGTTTGTTGTTTCCATAACATGTTAACTCTTCGTTTTCCAGATAGAACCTCATAACTGTATAAATGTGTTTATGCAACAAGTGACTAATTTAGAGTGTGGGGTGGTATATCATTTATAATTATTGTGTGCAGGTGTGTGTTCTTTTGCTTATATTGTTATTATTAAGAGATTTTTTAATTTTGTTATGTGATTTATTTTGATTAATGTATTGTTTGAATATGTGTGCGTAGTGTTTATTTTTTTCTTTGTTTCACTAATCACTAAAGAAGGAAGCTGGTAGTCAACGAGGTGCAAAAGCAGGAGGAGAGGATGAGGTGTATAAAGGCCATTTCCCAGGCCAAACAGGGAGAATGGATGAGATGGGAGAGTGTGGAACAACGCAAGATTGGCTGGCAAGACCTATGGTCAATGGAACAGAGCAGGATCAGTTTCCTCATCAGGTCAACATATGATGTTCTCCCATCACCACAGAACCTAAACCTCTGGGTAGGAGAGGATCCCTCATGTCCTTTGTGTTCATCACCTGCAACATTAAGGCACATTTTGACAGGATGTAAGGTGGCTCTTAGCCAAGGACGGTCGGCCATGCTTTTTGAACTCCAGCAAGAGAATTGTAGAGGTATGACACAGGCCTGGTTTTTGGGATGGAACCACATAACAGTCTCACGTTTTGATTGGTCCTTGTCTGTCACAGGAATATGACGTCAACATGAGTGGGAAAGCTGGAGGCATTTTTAACATTAACAGAGAGAGAGAGAGAGAGAGAGAGAGAGAGAGAGAGAGAGAGAGAGAGAGATCTGCTTTCCAGAACCTTTCAATTAAAATATAATGTGGTATTTTGCTGTACTAATATAACCAACTATGGGTGATTAATACTTTATATAGCTAAGTCATCTCTGACAGAACATAGACTTTTTATGTCTTACTGAAACCTGGCATAAACAGAACGACTGGTTTTGGCTAAACCAGCTTGCTATTTCAGGCTACGGTCTTCTGGAAAAGGCTCATGCTTCAGGTCGTGGTGGCGGGTTGGCTGTTGTGTATCGACTTGCTTATAATGTTACAACTGTTGTTCTCCCTGCCTTTATTACATTTGAATGTCTAGCCTTTAAATTAGTCTGCTGTACTTGTGGTGGTGGTTCTGGTTTACCATCCCCCAAAACATAATACTTCATTTCTGAATGAGCTGTCTGAGCTTTTAATGTTTTTACGTTCGAATTATGATTAGATCCTGTTATCAGGAGATTTTAATATTCATGTTGATTCTCAATCCTGTTCTCTGTCAAGAGAGTTTCTGTCTCTTCTGGACTGTTTAGGGTTCACACAACATGTAAATGTCCCTTCTCACAATGGTGGTAATATTCTTGATTTAGTTATTACTACACGCCTGTCAGTTACTAATCTCCAAGCTCTCTATTTAACAATTTCTGATCATTTGGCCATTTTGTTTAATTTTGATTTACCAGTGCCTGCAGGAAAAGTTAAGTGCACTGTTAAATTTCGCAATGTTAATTCTATTAATCCAATCGCCTTTGCTGACAGTTTGTTTCTACTCCATTTTACGACGATCCGACTCGGGTTCTGGCAGATATGATGTGCAATGTGCTTGATATCCTGGCCCCTGAGAAAACAAGTTTGGTTTCCTATACCCAGTGTTCTCCATGGTATAATGATCAGTTACGCTCCATGGAAACTGCAGAGTGTAGACTTGAACGCAGGTGGAGGGATACTGGCCTAACTGTTCACTTTGAAATATGGAGTGAGCATAAAACTATATAGGAATGCTCTAAACTCAGCCAGATTGCTTTTTTTATTCTAATCTCATTAGAGAGGGCTCTGCTAATCACAGGCATCTCTTCTCGACAATAAATTCCATGCTACAACCTAAACGTGTTTCTGTATCTACTGGTTCTAGGGAGCAATGTGATAGGTTTCTTGACTATTTTCTAACTAAAATCGATAACATCATACAGGAACAGTTTCTGCCCCGCTTGCCGTTCTGCCCCCTAATATATTGGCTTTTAACGGTACCTGTTTGTTCTGTTTTGCTGTGGTTACTTCTTCAAGGCTGGCTGAAATAATCACTAAAATGAAGCCTACCACTTGCTCCCTAGATCCAGTCCCTACAACACTCATTGTGTCACATTTTTCAGTTCTCAGCCTGGTGGTGACTGGCATAATCAATGAGTCACTGAGTTCTGGAGTAGTTCCACCAGCATTTAAAATATGCCGTTGTGACTCTTTTGATAAAAAAACAAACCTTGATGCAGATATTCTTTGTAATTATAAGCCCATCTCTAATCTGCGCTTCCTGTCTAAAATCCTAGAACGCGTAGTGGCTCAGCAGCTACAGAGTCATCTATCGGAATGCGATATTTATTAACCTTTGCAGTCAGGTTTTAGATCAAGACACAGCCCTTGTTAAGGATGTTAATGATCTCTTCATGGTCGCTGACTCGGGTACACTGACCATTTTGGTCCTATTAGAGCTTAGTGCTGCATTCGATACCGTAAACCACGCCATTCTAATTAACCGCTTGGAATGTTGTGTGGGTATTACTGGCATTGTCTTACAGTGGTTCCGATCATACTTGTCAGATCGTAGGCAGTGTGTTTCTATGGGAGGCTATACATCTGACCCTAGCCCGGTATCTACAGGTGTGCCACAGGGCTCTATTTTAGGACCCTTACTTTTTAATATCTATATGCTGCCACTTGGACAGATCACACGTCGTCATGGTGTGAGTTTTCACTCATATGCAGATGACACACAATTCTATTTTCAGACTACATCTGACACAAGGTGGCGGTTTTGGCTCTTGATAATTGTCTGACTGAGATTAAAACTTAGATGCAGCAAAACTTTCTACAATTAAATAGCGATACAACCGAAGTAATGCTACTTGGCTCTCCTCCTTAGCATAGTGATTGATGGGCCTGAAGTTAATCTAGCTCTGTAGTTAGGAATCTTGGTGTGGTCTTTAACCCTAGCCTTACTTTCGAGTCACATATCTGCAATTTCACCAAGGTATCCTTTTTTTCACCTTTGTAACATTGCTCATCTGCGCCCCATGCTGTCTGTGCCTGATGCAGAAAGGCTAGTTCATGCCTTTTGTTTCTTCCCGGGTCGATAATTGCAACGCGTTGTTTGCGGGTGTCTCCAAGGCTCCTATTTGAACCGCTGCTTGCATTTTAACTGGCACTAAACTGGGTGCCCATATTACACCAGCTCTTGCATCTTTACACTGGTTGCCGGTTGAGAGCAGGATTGATTTTAAAATACTGTTGTTAACCTATAAGGCTCTGAACGGTTTAGCCCCATGTTACATTGCTGAATTGCTTACACGTTACACACCCGTACGTAATCTACGTTCTTCATCCTCCGGTTTATTGGCAATACACAAAACTAAGCTTCACTCCATGGGCAATAAGCCTTTTTGCCGCTATGCACCCAAACTTTCGAACAACCTTTCAGGGATGCTAAGACCGGTGATGCTTTTAAAAAACAGTTAAAGACATACTTTTACGTTCAGGCATTTTATCATGATTTGGTTTTTGATTTTTGTAATTTCTTTTTATATTACGTATACTCTTAATATGCTGTATGTATATATAGTTCTATGTGTTTTTGGGGTTTGTACAGCGCTTTGAGATGCGTGCATTTAGGCGCTTTATAAAATAAAGATTATTATTTTTATATATATATAATTCTAGTCAAAACAGATATAAGAAAATGTAGACTGAAACCAAGTGAATCAGAAGCTTAACCACAATTAGTGTGACGGTTAAACCTTTATTACTGTCATTTCAGTGCATTGACCTCTAATTGTTACTGTCCTAGAAAGAAGAATAGAGTAGTCTCCGTGTATAGGAACACCTCCTAAGAGAACACTTTGCCTAAGGGAACACCCTTGTGGTGTAATGGATTTTTTCCATTGTAAATGCTCTGGCTAAAGGAACAGGAACTTTGCTTAACAGAACACCTTCTTGGCACCGAATGAATTCACAATGGATACAGTGCTGTTTTGTAAAAAAGCGACTTGCCATCGCGAGAGTGTTTTGAGGGACACTGATTGGTTTATTAAATCTTTCCAAACCGCCATCATATCATTGAATTTTTTGTATTCTGATTTCCACAAGTGCACCTCATTGCCATAAAATGCATGTAAACAAACAGAAAAATGCGCCGCTGTTTCTCTTGCTACACAAAGTTGGAAATTGTTGAAGCTCTTGAATAAAACCTGAATCAGAATGGTGTTTCCCATTCTGGTGAGTTGCTTCACCATAATAATGTGCATGTCTTGCATATTGCTGCTGCATTTTATAACATGTGCAGGGGTGCTAATTCAGTTTGACAGTTAGTTTATTAATGTTGTTAACCCTAAGTAATGGCCATTATTTTTGCCTCTGCCATTGTGATGCACCAAAACACACCCGCCAGCTAATTTCATAGTATTATTTGTTTATTTAGCAAGCGCCTTTATCCAAGGTGACTTACAGAGACTAGGGTGTGTCAACTATGAATCAGCTGCAGAGTCATTTACAACGTCTCACCCAAAAGATGGAGCACAAGGAGGTTAAGTGACTTGCTCAGGGTCACACAATGAGTCAGTGGCTGAGCTGGGATTTGAACCAGGTTACAAGCCCTTTTCTTTAACCACTAGACGGCACAGTAACATATACTTGCCTATTTTTTGCTTTTACTTATTCAGTTCATTTCATGTTGATGCACATGCGTCATGACACATAATACATATGTATTTATTTATGTATTGATTCATGATTCAGGAGGCAGTGTGGTCCAGTGGTTAAAGTCCAGGGCTTGTAATCAGAAGGTCACCGGTTAAAATCCCACCTCTGCCACTGACAGTCACCAGTTCAAATCCCACCACTGACAGTCAACAGTTCAAAACCCACCTCTGCCACTGACTGACTCACTGTGTTACCCAGAGCAAGTCACTTAACCTCCCTGTGCTCCATCCTGTGAATGAGATATAATGCACAGTTCACAGCCTACCTCTGCAAAACACTTTGTGATGGTGGTCCACTATGAAGGCGCTATATTAAAATAAAGGCTAATGACCAAATGTCTCACATTTGTGCATTGTAAATCTTCAGCATGGCATTTTGTGTCACAACCAAAGTGTGATTTTCTATAGAAAAACCCAAGGTCCTAAATGCTTTAAAACAGAATGTTATTTTTCATCAAACTACTACATATTTGGAGTACAATATCCCTCAACACCATTGTGAATTGTTTTATACTCAAATTTACCAGAATGTTTGTTGTTCTGCATAAGTGGATCACAATATTGTTCAGTACCATGTTGAACTAGTTGAAATTGCTCAATTGTGCATTACTGTAAGCTCATTCATGATTCTTTTCTTAATGGAAAATGTGTATGCAGAAATGCATATATTCTTTGACATTAATGATTATTTTGTTAATTGACAATTTACATGCAGGAATAAATACATTCTTCGATGATATCATTTACCAATATGTTGACATTTACCGGTAAAATTTAAGATTGACCAGATTCTGACTTTAACTGTAACACATATAAAAGGAAATTACTTTTCTTTTTTTTAATATATATATATATATATATATATATATATATATATATATATATATATATATATATATATATAAGAGACCACCTTAACCTAGTTGGGCCTGCTTTGTTACAGCTCAGCAGTTTTTTGACAACAATGCTCTTTGGTTTTGTATAGAATCACGCATGAACTGCCACATTATTTTTGCTCCATGGATTTGCTCAAGTTTGCTCAAGGTCTGTAGCAATGAAAGTGGCTTATTATCGCCTACTGAACTAGTTGTCTGCACATGTACAGTCCAGTAATTGCTGCCATTAAACAAGTAGATGGAATTGGAGATGACACACAACCATTATTAGAAAATCAAGTGCTATTTTTGCAATTATGTAAGTTTGGTTGAGCAAGGCGAACCAGCCTTGTGATTCCTTAAAGTGAGTTCATAGCAAACAATGGTACTTTTACAAGTTCCACACAATGGTTTTAATCAGAATGAGTTGAATTAGGAAGTCCTTTTTTATAATAAGCCAATACAAACTATGCAGATGATGGTTAAATTTTATGAAATCTGTCTCCCATAGCTTTTCACAATAGTATAATTAAACAATAAGAAAAAAAAATGGAAATGTGGAAGCCTATAATTACTATTCAGCAATGATAAAATGTCCCAAAAGGAGAATAAATTAAACATAAATGAATTTGAAATGTATTTGAGGGGGGAAATCAGCTCAACCATGGTTATAAAAACAAAAATCCTACTGGAGGAAAAAAATATATATTTTAGGTTTTATATTAAAATACTCCCTGCTAGTCTAAAAATCAGATGTAAATTACAGCAGCACATACCACAACTTAATTATACAAATAAATGGTTTAACAAACAAGCTCTTTATTAGCAATCAGAAGTACACAGAAGGGCTTAAGAAAGGACACACAACTGCATATTCCTACTGCTAAAAGAATAAACTGAGCAGACTCACTGAGCTGAAATGAAGCATTATGAGCAATCGCCTACCTTCAAACAGCCTGACATTAATTTGATGTGGCAGCTGAGAGCAGCTCCATACAACTTTCTCAGCCTCCCTAAGTAATTTGTGACCATCTCACATGGGTAGCTGGGAAGCACTACTACCAGCCAAGCAGAGTTCAATCCATTGCAAGATTGTTCTGAACTTTGAAGCATGTGAACCTCTCCTCAGAACTTTCTCTCTCACACCTAGAGTATGCCACAAGCCCCCAAATTTGCACTTTGATCACTGTTCACTGTGTTCAGTTTACCTTTCACATTGCCCAGTCAGATGTATTTGAACTGAACAGTATCTGGGCTTGTCTTTTAAAACATGCACATGCTCAGTTTTGGAGTTGCTATCCGTGCACTTTAAGTAAGCAAACTATTTTGGTGCTCTTATTTCCTGCATTTGGAGGGTTGTCATGTTCTGTGGTATAGATTAAATAGCAACGTATTTATGGACAGGGGGAACTCTGTGTTTAGCTGCTTCAGAAAGCAATTTTATTTCCCTGGAGGCAAAAAGGTCTGTAATTATTTGCTTTTAACTACAATTACAAGGAGAAATCTGACTTGTAAAAACATTCACAGGAACTGTTGTATGGGGTTTATTCATACCTATTTGGGATATTTACCTCACTCTGTTTCACTTCTGTCAAAGGAAATACTCATTGTGGTGCTTTTGGGGAGAGAGCATAGTTCTCACAGAATACAAATAACTTAAACAACCTAGTAGTGTTATTTTTATCTACCAGTCCCTCTGCCTATTTGTGTTGTATTATGATATAACTCACGTGCCCTTATTTCATTGACTATACAATCTTTTAAAACACTTTTCATGTTTGACTATAGTGTCCTCAATTTTGATCTCAGCTTTCTGTTTTTAGCAAGTCTGCTTGAAATACCGGTAGTGGTTTGAGAAAAACGATCTTTGAATAACAAGACAAACAAAACAATTGTTTTTAATATTTAATATTGTTAGTCCATTATTTATCAATAGATAGAAGTACAGGTGTTTGGGGGGGGGGGGGGTTGCTCGCAATAACCTGGCCGATTTATTCATTTGAAAGAAGGCAGGGAGAGTTATGGAACGACTGTCCCTTCACACAGTCATGTATCATCTTAGATTCCTCTGTTCAAACTCAATTTGAAACTACACATGTTTTAGTAAAGTGTCATTCTGTAAAAAAAAACTGCACAAGCTTGTCAGACTTTATCACTCTTAGGAAGCCAACTGCCTCCTAGTGACAGTCAATTTTGCTGTATGAATCAATTTGTCTCCACTGACGGAAAATAATTGCAAAGCAAACAGATTACCTACACCACACTGAAGGCACTTCACTCCAGGGACACTGGCTGTAGCATCAGCAGGCTTCAACATAAAGGCTTTACTGCCATTATGCCTTCCTCCAAAAAAGATCTCTTGCCTGGAAACTAAACCAAGAATAAATTAGAAAAAATGTATATACATTTGCATTATTACCGTACTGTATATTCACTGTGGTTTTTTTCAGATCTCAAAGCATATTGCCTTTGTTTAGCGTGGTATTGTATTTTATGTAAAGTTAGTTTTCTCTAAAATAAAGAAATACTTCCTCAAGTGAAGTGACCCCGATCAGTAGTAATACAAATCTAATTAATTAAAGAAGGCATTTGTCAAATTGTCATAGCTGGGTGTGCTGAGTTAGTGCTGTACTTTATTGATACTGGTTAATGGTAACCACTCCATATTACAGGGTGTTCCATATGGGTCCTAACTCAGTAGTAGGCAACGTCAGGCCTAGAGGGCCAATCCACCACCTGTGTAACATTTTTGCTGCCAAGCTACAGAGAACCCTCCTCTGCTTCTGTTCCATGGTGAAAATGAAAACTTTATATTGCTCAATTAGGTTTTACAACCACATAACATTAAATGATTTATATAATCTAAAAGAAAATACTTTGGTCCAGCGATAAAATATAGATTTCAGACAGACTGTCAGAAAGCTGCAGCAACTGAGTTTTTGACAGCGTTGCAAGAAACAGCACCATCAAGTCCCATTAGCTAAAAAAAAGTATACGATATTTTAAGGATGATGCTTTCTAAAATGTTTTTTATACACGGATACAGGGTCTACTTACTGTTATTCATGGTCTCTATGGTGACTCACTGAGGACATGAACAAAATAAAAATGTGTTCTGTCGAGATCCTGAGATAATTTATCTTGTAATCTCAGCATAACAGTTTGAAATGTCAAGATCCTGAGATAATTTATCTTGTGATCTCGACGTAACACATTTCTATGTATTTATTAATTTTTTTCCACTGTCCTTACTTAATGGGATTGCAGTTACCTTCAACAATCATTTGCACTGTGCGGCACCTTATTTTGTTGGTGGTAAGCCAAAACATACTGTGTAATTACACAACTTTTCAGTCCCTAATTTCAGAGCCGATCAGCTGTGTACAGGAAGCAAAGGGATTATATACAATTTATACAGGGTTATAATATAAGTGGCAGGCTACCCTTTGTGTTGCCACATACAGTAGATACTGCATTGTATTTACTCAACACCAGCAAGGTATTCAATGCAGCAGCAATAATATACCAGTAATGTACAAAGGTGTCTTAAATCTAATGGCAAAGAATAACCAGGGCCTTCTTCACCCTATTTGTTAGTAATGCTCTTGCAATTAATGAATGTAATTTGCTCTTGTAGCCCACTAAGAGCGTGTAGCCCACTAAGAGGCTCCTTTATTGTTCATGAATTTTAATGTGACAGCGCCTTATTTTACTTTTGCTTCTAACTTTTATTTACTGTACTTTTTATTCTAACTTAGCTGCAGTCCCTGCCCTAAATGAGTTGAGTGCTGTGGGAGTGCTCTTTTTTTCTGTCTGCAGTGAGAAAAGACCCAAAGCAGATGGTTCAGGTGTCAAAGTCTCTTCTAACCAACCTGACCCCCCATGAACAGTGGATAGCTGGAGATTAGTACACCAGGAGAACTCATTTTCAGAAATATACACAGAGAAATAAAAAAGCTTCTAAGTTTGCATAATAGTGGAACTTCTACAGTTCAGTCTGAGTTTATATTAAAGGGTACGATGGACACAAATTATACGATTGAACGACAATATGATAACCCTTAATGATCATGACAGTGCCATTCCACAATGTGTTCCCAATTGGAATATTCTAAGCTTATTACTCGAAAGCGAGTGTGACAGGAGTGAAAGGGGTCCCTCTTGTAATTCGCCCTCCCGACTACTGGCAGCGCTGTGTAGGAAGGACCGAGACAGAGGAGAAAGGCTGAGTCATGGTTGGGGCAGAAGCCGCAGTGGTGGTGGCCATCTTAACTTGGGGCAGGACCTCATGGTCGAGCCACATTATTGCAATCAGCTGTGCTGCGCTCAACGATTGGCTGAGGTGTGGCAGTGCACTGGTTGTAAAGGTGGTGCTCGGCACTATTTAGGCTCTGGGGTTCTGCCATTCGGCCTCCCTATCCTGAACTGAGACGGTTGTGCTGTGTGAGCTCTGTGAGTATTTTTTTATTTTTTATTTGTTTGTTGTGTTTGTACCCAGACTGAGGATTCTCAGGCCGTCTGCCTCCAAGCTTGGACTTTCCCCTCCGTGATCCTTGGCATCTCCAGGAAGTCACTTTTCTGTTCTGTGTGGATTATTGTTTTCATTGCAAGCCTCTGCTTACCATAGCTGGTAACAGAGCCAGTTGTTTGTTTTTTGTTTGTTTGTTTGTTTGTTTGTTTCACTGCAACTGTGTGGAAACCCACTGCTCAGGACTTTGTATTTCTTTTGTGTGCTGTAAATAAAATCCAACCCCAACTACGTGCTTCCTGTCTCCTTCACTTCTGGGTCATGTCACTTCCTCCCATAACCCACCACAGGGAGATACATACATAATGCTACAAGTATAACAAACAGCATATAGCTGTGATGAAAATGTTGGTCTCACGTTTTGATGTATACACTGCCGGCCTCTTTATTAAGATATGTCTACCCAATTGGATTTGGATTTAAATAATAACAACAACTTGAAACAAACCATGCAGCTGCTTCACAATAACTTAAGACCCTGAATGCATCTCGGGCAGGCAGCAAGTATAGCTACAAAGTTGTGTGGGGTGATGCGCTGTACCGGGGCTCATGGTGGTGGTCTGTCGCTGTAAAGGTGTCCTGTGGTGATGGGGTTGCTCTGTATTAGGTCATGTGGTGGTGGGGTTGCGCTGTACTGTGTCACGTGATGGTGTGGTTGCACTGTACTGGGTCACGCGGTGATGGGGTTGCGCTGTACTGGGTCACGCGGTGATGGGGATGCGCTGTACTGGGTCACGCGGTGATGGGGTTGCGCTGTACTGGGTCACGCAGTGATGGGGATGCGCTGTACTGGGTCACATGGTGATGCGGTGGTGGGGTTGTGCTGTACTGGGTCACGCGGTGATGGACGCGTGGTGGTGGTTTTCACGGTAATAGATGCGCTGTAGGGTCTGGATACGCGCTAGGTTGCCATTTAAAATGTGGAAGTAGCATATACTACTAACACAAGTTATGTGTTATCAACAAACATCATATTTAATGTGGCACTTACCAGGCCTTAAACAGAGTACATCAGACAAAGATCAGACAATGTCCCTCCTAAATACAAAAAGACTAATGTTGTGCTGAATTTTAAGTGGGCTGTAATTTGTGATTTACTGTCCTTATTTCAGGATTTTACATTTGCACACCCATAAATGACATAATTTATCTTGATACTGATTACTGGGGAAAACAATCCCTATTTCTAATTCTAATTGATATCAGTGTAAAAGTTGTCATTTTGGAATCTATCTTATTTATTCAAATCCAACGACAGAATGACTTGGTATATTCAAATTTACAGGTTATGCTGCATTGCTAAGGATATTTGAAATTTATCTAAAGTAAGCCTTTCTCTTAAAGCAGCTATTTACAACAATAATGTTTTAAACACTTTCTTTTTAATACATTGTACTTGCTATAGAAACATGTGTTTATTTCACTCACAAGTATGGCAGTAAACAACCCACTCGCCCCATTCAGGGTCTTGTCCATAATTTAGCCATCCTTGGAATGACGTCAATACTCTGTGTATTCTATGTCAGTCCCTTACTGTCAGTTACTGAATAGAACCTCTACATAAACCGCATGGTAACCTAACATATTGTACAGTCAGTTTAAAATAATATTTCTTATTGGATTTTAACACCGTAAATAAATAGTTTAACTAACTGTAATCAATTAAGGCAAATGATTGTCATCAATTAGCATGTGTTCAAGATGTCTTTATAACTCTTCTAGTGTCGCTGAACAATGATTGTCATCAATTAGCATGTGTTCAAGATGTCCTTATAACTCTTCTAGTGTCGCTGAACAAGCCATCAGACGTTTCTGCAAAGTGGAGATTAAGGCAGGAAGCTGTGTAGTTAAATGACACACTCACGGTTCATAAAGCATAGCTAACTGATCTAGAGAAAAATGACATCGGAGCCTAGAGGTATGCATTAATAGATGCTGTAAATGAAAAAAAGAGATTAAAAGGAATACCTTACTCTGCTGGCAAGGAAAGTTAATATGCAATTAGGTTTAAAGCCCCCTTATTATATACAAAACAATTTGAATTTTAATAAGATACTAATGTAAACGCAACCTTTTTTTTATTTTGACCTCTTGTTTTTTTGTATCATGTAATGAAGCATTGTGGAGTTTCCCTTAGGAATGCAATGGCATAATATATTTTGATGTCTATATGCAATCATTTCAGTATGATACACATAAAATGCATATGGGCAAATTCTACTGTATAATCAATAAATATTGAATTGCCTCTTGTAACAAATCTGGGCTGCAAGTTCCTAACATATAGCTTTCACTAGCCCAACCAAGCCAGAACTCGTTTAAAGGTTAGTCACCGTTACCATCATCGCAATCTCCAGACATATGATAGTCTCCACTATATCCCTTGTCTTCAGGGATCCCCTGCCAGGATGATTATTCTGCAGGTACAGTACAATAAACACAGAACTACTTCATTTGGCCTTTGGCATCGCTGCCATTATTTTATTTTGGGGTGAAGGTGTTAATGTTATTTGTATTTAATATAATGCACAAATGAGACAAGTGTGACTTGGCAGCAGTTTCACATACAGCAGAGTCATACAAAAATGAAACAATGATTCCTTTGTCAAAGAAAATGCGAACATATAAACATTACTTCACAATTCTATAATTCACAGACTCCGTTCATTCAGTTAGGCTGCGTTCACAGTCAATTGTACATTTTTGTCCCACACCACAAAAATGTAATTTCTGGGAAATCTTTTATGTCAACTGATAAAGCTTGTCTACAGCAATTTCTGTGGCATCGATGATCCGTGTTTTTTTTTTTTTTTTTTTTGGAAGAAGTGTCTGTTAGATTAGGACAGGCAGACAAAAGTTAATCTGTTATTCATGGAGGACATTCAAATCTCAGTTCAAAGTTAAGTGTTTTTGTCTCATGGAACAAATGGTAAACCACATGTTGCCTAGCCAAGTTTGAAGTACAGCATTAATTGTAGACAAGCATTGATTGATGATTTTATATGAAGGACATTTTGTCAGCTATCAATTGGCATAAATATTTACAGTTTTCCAGAAATGTATTTTTACAGCTTAGTGTTGACACTGACCGATTAGCTCCTGATCTTGCTGCCTGGATCTAAGGTAAATAGGTCTCCCATTGGTTCATTTCAAGGATATTTGAATGCTTGTTTAGTTGCTATGACGAGACTGCTTTCTAACGGAATGCTAGTGGACTGAGTGGATGGAATGCAGGCACATTGGATGAAAAACAGATCAAACAAGTCCTGGTACCCAGTACCGGCATTAAAATAAGTCCTGGTACCCAGTACCGGCATTAAAATAAGTCCTGGTACCCAGTACCGGCATTAAAATAAGTCCTGGTACCCAGTACCGGCATTAAAATAAGACCCGGTACGGAGTACTGGTGAGTACCGGCAGAATTTCACCCCTGGATTTGCACATTAAAAGACATCCCTGCTAGATAGCACACTAAATTAAATTTTCTAGCCCTGTTCAGTTCCTTTTGACTAACGACTGAACAAGACATTTTTGACTCAATTCAGTTGATGTGATTTTGGCGCCTCCATATGGATACTAAGTTGTATTCATAGTGACCATAGATAGGTAGAAGAGATACTAAAGTAAAGTGGAATACTTTTTTTAACATATGAATCCAAAAACAAAGAAAAAATAAATGAGGCATGAGTGTAATTTATGAAAAATGTAACAAAAAAAAAAAAAATGAATACAATACTTCTGCAGTATATGATGTTATTCTACAAAAATGTTCTCTTTGCTTCAGAAATAATAAACTAGGCGTATATTAGTTTCAGAAAGAATCCTAGCATCTGCTCTTGTTCATCTACAAAGCTTCCTTTATTAACTTCATATTTGGAGGTAATCTTGATACGCCCGGCTGATGCTCATTTAGCCAAACTGTTCATCTGAAATGATTCCCCAAGGACAAACTGGCAAGCTTGTTCACCACAGAAACCTTGCTTGCTGTGGGATAAAAAGTAATATTGATATCAGTATACACATTACAACAAAGCATAGGTTCCATAGCGCACATGTAACGTGGAATTCTGTAAGAAACTAGATGGTAACTTTACAAGTAAAGTTGTGGGGCTTGCTTTAGTTTTTTAAAAGTATTTTGTGGTAGTGGAAGAAGTTTAAAAAGTTTTACTTTTTAAAGCAAAGCAGTTACATACAGTCAAAGTTAAATTTATTAAAATAATGGGTCTGATTACTTTGATAGACTCCTATATCAACCTTATTACTTTGGACTGTGGGGCAGTTAGATCACACATTTCATCAGACACGTACACTTTGATTGGTAGAAGATATTTTTGAACTGATTTCAGATTTGAATAGCAGAGAAGTAGAGGAAGATTTCATACACTCTAATTTTTTGTCTAACTTGTTGGGAAAGAGGTCAAAGTAGCTGATTTGTGTCAAAAGTCACACTGTTTACTCATTGTCTCATGCTTAGAATGACAATTAATTCAACAGTGGGAAGTAGCCTACTGAAAGACGTTGATGCGGTTACTAAAACAGCTGTACCTCTTGATTGGTAGACACCATTGCTGTTTTGATATTTGAATAGCTGAGAAGTAGAGGAAGATTTCATTTGCTCTAAGTATTTGTCTAACTTGTTGGGAAAGTGGTCAAAACGGCAGTTATTTCTAAAAGTTCACAGAAAACGTAGTTGGTGCGGTTACTAAAACAGGTGTACCTCTTGATTGGTAAAAGTTATTTCTGTTTTGATTTCATATTTGAATAGCAGAGAAGTAGAGGAAGATGTCATATCCTCTAACTTTTTGTCTAGCTTGTAGGGAAAGTGGTCAAAATTTCAGTTGTTTATAAAAAGTTAGAGAACATTTAGTTGGTACGGTTACTAAAACAGGCGTACCTCTTGATTGGTAAAAGTTATTTCTGTTTTGATTTCATATTTGAATAGTAGGGAAGTAGAGGAAGATGTCATACTCTAACTTTTTGTCTAGCTTGTTGGGAAAGTGGTCAAAGTAGCTGATTTGTGTCAAAAGTTATATTGTTTACAGTAAATAGAATGTTGAAAGTCTGGGAGTTTTTAAACAATGGCGAGCTTTAGAATGTTGGAAAAAGTCCCATTAAAGTGATTGAAGATAGACAAAAAAGGACAAAAGCTTAATAGTTTAAAAAGTACATAAAATATCAAAAAGTTGTATACAAGCACACTATTCCAGACCGGTCTACACGTTTTAAAGTTTCAACGGCGTTTCTATACAAACGATTAGGGGTAGATTAGAATTTTCCTATAGGAACTGGTCAAAATTCAAATCCGTTAAATGAGTTTTATTATATTATATAAATTGTCAGGATCAAAAACGTTTGTTAGTTACGACGTGGCACTGGTGTGTAGATATGGACCTGATGGAGTCAAAATACACTCAAATGGACAAACTTTAATATCTAGATAACTGTACTTGTAAACACACACATTCTCTCTGTAAATTGCTGATTATTAGAAATTATGAAACTTCACTATATTGGCACTAGATTACATTTCAAAACTTCGAGTCGTGAGCAAAGGGACACAAATTCACAACATTTCAGACTACATATATCTATGGTTTACTGTAAAGTTAGTTAGGTGTATACTGCCCTCTTCTGTTCATCAGGATACAGCAACATAACACTGGCTGCAGTGCTGTCAACTTTCCAAGGAAGTTTTAGTGTTTAATAATTATGGATGCTGTTGAATGATATGTGCAGAGATGAGGGGTTTGGTTCAGTTATCATTTTAATAATAATTAACATGGACTTGACTGGTGATCGCCATTATAGTAGTAAATCAGAGAACAGGCAGGACCTGCGAACCGGAACTAACACCAACACAGTACGGTGGCCCATTGATACATATTTAGTTGGAATGTGTGCTTACATGAATATTCTACGGATGCCAAATTGCTGGTCAAAAAGTATAGAAATCCCTTTTTCAATTATATCATTTATTGACTGGAATATCAAATGGTAATGGCCCACAGTTATGAAAGACATCTAATAATAACCCACTTGAGGGTAATCAGATAATACCTCAGGTTTAATTTCTGACCCTTTAAAATAGAGGTTTGGATGTTTGTATATAAATTAGGGGATTATGAAAATTGTATATCGATATCATGCACTTATTTCGATATCAATAATATCGAAGTCTTCCAAATCACAGAACCATAGTAACAATTGTAATATCAAACATATTGTAGTGTTTTCGGGTTCTTCTGGGACAGAAATGAGACTGAAACTGTGAGTAATGAAGGCTCAAGCCGTTTACTTATTTCTTTATTTATTTTGAGCAATTATTTTTATTCATTTTCCAATTTTTCTCCTAATTTGGAATGTACAATTATTATTCAACCTGGCTCACAGCTGTAACCCCAGAACTAACTCGGGAGAGGCAAAGATGAGCACTCACATCCTCCAAATGAGTGCCATCAGCCACTGCAAGCCCACTATGCAGCCATATTCAGAAATGATAGCCTCTGAGGACCAAGCAGTTCCGAACTGCGTACAGGCCGGCCTGCAAGCGCCTGCCCAGCCACAGGGGTTGCTGGTGTGCGGTGAGCCAAGGACTCCCCAGCCGATCTAACCCCTATCCTGCCCAGGCAAAGCTTGGCCAATTGTGTGCCGCCCCCTGGGAACTCCAGTCCACGGTCAGCAGTGGCATAGCTTGGATTCAAACCGGCGATCTCCAAGCTAGGGCGCTGGATGCGCCACTCGGGAGCCCTCAAGCCATTTAATTTTGTACAGTAATTAAATCAAATCATAAAGTGAGGGAAGGGAACTGGGAGTCAACAATGAAATAAATTCATTACAAGTAGTTTGTTTGCCTTTATCCTTCCCCTATTTCTCTCACTATCTATCCACACACACTTTTCCATGTACCCCCTTATATCCCCTCGCTCCCTCCACCCCTTACAGACCCCCGCCCCACGTCCTCCATGCCAAACCTGCACCCAGGTTCCCCCACAACATGCAACCCTTGCACGCACACACACCTAATGCAACCCCCTGCACGCACACACACACACAAAACATGCAACTCCTGCACACACACACACAACATGCAAACCTTGTACACACATACCACCATGCAACCCCTTGCATGCACACACACCCTCTACACTATCCTGATCCCCACCCCCCCGCCCCCAGGATCGCTACAATATATTGTAACATGCACAGGGGCTCATACACCAAAATACGAGCTGAGAGTCCCTTGTTAGCCCTATTCTGAAGGGCAATCAGCAGTCTGGATGCCGATTGGTGGGTCCCCATAGGGCTCTATGGGAAGTGATGAGCGGGGACACAGGACTGCTGCTGGTGGTTGTTCAAAGAGACTCAGGGAGAAGGGGGCCGGGATTTAGCGGGTGTGGTAGAACTGGGGGGCGGCCATGTTAGGAGTGGTGAGTTGAGTGGCGCATAGGGACAGACTGTAAAGGAGCCCCATGTGTATTTAAGATAATAAAAGATTAGTTACGGCATGGTTGTGGCCAACAGCAACCCTGCAATTGTTGTTACAGCACATAGCTGTTTGTTAATGTTTGGTACATTTTGTGCCTTTGTCAGTGCCAATAAACTGGTGTTCAACCCTGTTTTTTTTTGTTTGTTTTTTTATAAATTTAGTCATCGGCAATTCTTTTACCCCCGTTTTCTCCCCAATTTAGTATGCCCAATTATTATCTGTATCCTCGGCTCACCGCTTGCAAACCCCCGCCGACTCGGGAAACGGCGGCTGGAACACGCGTCCTCCGAAACGTGCTCCTGCCAAGCCGTCATTTTTCGCACTGCAGATCCACAGCGATGCCACTAGACCTATAGTGCCGGAGGACAACACAGATCTGGCGGCTCCACTGCAGAACCACAGGCGCCCTATCGGCCACAGGGGCTGCTGATGCGCGGTGAGCCGTGGATTCCCCTGCCGACCTAAGCCCTCCCTACCCGGGCAGTGCTCAGTCAATTGTGCGCCGCCCCCTAGGAAATACCGGTCACGGTTGGCTGTGACATAGCCTGGATTCGAGCTTGCGATCTCCAGGCTATAGGGCACATCCTGCACTCTGCGAGCGCTTTTACTGGATGCGCCACTCGGGAGCCTCGGTGTTCAACCCTGTTTAGCCTCCTTGTCACTGTGATTTCCAAGTATGTTACAATATAGACGTTACCATAATCTGGGGCTATTTTGGACAGTTTTGACACATTTTTTGTAGTACTAAGTTTGTGATATATTTACAGGTGTACCTTAGGGCTATATAATAGAGTTGAAACATTTTTGTAACACGTAACTTAAAGACCCTTTTTTATTTAAAATGTGTCAAATGTTCCAGGGCTTTGTGGAGTCTTTGGACACCCCTTTAAAACTGTGACCTAACCACTTTAAACCGTCCTCATTTCAACATTGGACACCTGAGAAAGTTAAAAAAAAAAAAAAAAAGAAGAAACAGAAATAGTGGAGTTTGTCCTCAGGAGAAAATAAATTGTGCTTTTTGGCCAAAAAATCAAAACAATTTTGCTGTGCTGGCAGAACTATAAACCCCTGAACTATTTTGTTTTCTTTCATTACTCAAAAAGCTGTAGAGAACAAATATAAACTGAGTAATGTTAACCTGCAAACAAATATTTGGGTCAAATATTTTTTTTTTCTTTTTAAGTTTCACTTAAAAACAGTCCATCAACAACCTTCTTCAAACTGGACAGCACCTCTTCGGTGAGTTCTGTATAATCATGGTAGCTTCGAGCACCAAGTTTTCTTTTATACGTTTGAACCATTTCTACCATCTCTGCAATCTGATTGCCCTTCAGCTATGAGGATTTCCTAGTCTGAAATTCTTATCGCGAGATTTAATGTTAACACCCTCACATGATCAGTGACGAGATGAAAATCACATATGTGGTAAGTAATGAATCGCTGAAGCATGCACATATCTCAAAATAATGCCAAACGGATGGCCAATGGTCCGTATGCAACATGCAAATAACAATACATCAGAGCAGGAGAGGGAGGAATGAGAACGATTGAGAGACAGCAAAGTACAATTGCAGTAAATAAGCCTATGAGGGTTAGCCAGAACGAGCGCTGGGTAGTAGCTGTGAGAGCGACTGGAGTAGGAACGAGAATAGAGGAAGCAGGTACTGAGTCTATAGAGGTGATATAAGCACGGGGGTTCATTATTTTGGCGTGGTCTCAGCCGAGTGTTAAAGAGAATAAAAAGTGGATATTCCGTTTGCACCTGTAATCCCCGAGTCTGTCCATTTATTCTATTTAAAAGAAAACAAGAAACTCTGTGTGTGTGTGTGTGTGTATATATATATATATATATATATATATATATATATATATATATATATATATATATACAGTTGTAGTCTAAAGTTTACATACCCCAATGGAAATTTATAATTTCTAGAAATTTCTCGAAAACAAAGAATTTTAGGAAAAAATATTTTGTAGCAAAAGTTTTGCTTTTGTGGATGAGGAAAAAAAGTTACAATATATATATATATATATATATATATATATATATATATATATATATATATATATATGTCTACAATTATTTACTTCAGCAATTTTTTTGCAAAACTCCAAAAATGTTCATTCAAAAGTATTCATACCCTTTGATGCTATGATAGTATTGTCTACAAGGTGCAACAAATTTCAATATGATAATGCGGAACCTGATTCTACAAAAGTCTAGAAAATGCTGGATTGTAGGTGAACATTCTTAGAGATATAAAAGGTTGTCATTACCAATAAGTCAATATGGGAAAAAGTAAAGAGGTATCTGAAGACCTTAGGCAGAAAATGATTTATTGCATAAAGCTGGAGAAGGATACAAGAAGATTTCCAAGCATTTGAGTATCCCAATTGCAACTATTGTTTCTATTATCAAGAAGTACACGACTCATAGTACTGCCTCACAACACTGCCTTGGTCTGGAAGAAAGAAGGTTCTTTCACCAAGAACAAGTAGAATTGAAAACAAATTTCTATGACATTTCTGGTTTCCCCAACATGTTGGGAGCAATAGACTGCATGTAATGCATGATTTATTTTGTGTTAACGGTATGCTAAAGTAAAAAGAAAGTATGCTAGGTATTCATTTGATTTTACTACTGTACTGTATACTGTATAGGCGTACTGTACAGCTTTATATTTTTTTCATAATGTAATGTGTAGCCTACCCAAAACATATTAGTGCTATTTCAGATCAATGATTTACATTTAAAATGCATTGAGCACTATAAATGTATGTGTGTATGATTTTATTGTATGGTTTTTAAACCTGACATCTCCGTAAGTGAGACAAACATGTCTGGTTTAGCAAGGGGCTACTGTGTGATTATGAAAAGATTTTTGGGGGTGAAGGTTGGAGCCCCACTTTAGAATCTGATAGGATTAAACTGCCTTTCATTTTTTATATATAAAACAGTCTTAAAATAGGTAAAATGAAGACGGAACAGAATGCATTGTACAGATGACGTTTACATTTAACAAAAACAATGTTATTTTGATTCTTGCACCCTTGCATGTATAGACCTTATCCTTCGGGCACCCTCTGCTGCAGCAAACAGTGTGCATCTGGAAGAAACAACATGTGATATAAATGCTCTTAAAATTTAATTCCTCCTTAGAAGCCAGGTTGGTTGATTGTTGCCTAGTAAGGCGAAGTATGACCACCACCACGGCTTCTCCTGCGTCTCCGCTTCAGGCTGTCGGCGTCCACTGCGTCTATACTCATCAAACTGATTGTAAGGATCGAATCGATCATAGTTGTCCTGAGGAATACTAACAAATCGATTCGGTTCCACCACTCTCTTCAGTGCAAAATCCACACGCCCAGCTTTCATCAGTCGTGATGGTAGACGAATCTTCTTCATGACCTTCGAGTAGCCTCGAGCAGAAGCTGTGATTATATGTACTCCAGAGGGTAATATCCTCCAGTAGTCTCCATCCTCAGCTAAGAGGAAAAAAACACAATAAATATCTTTCTAACATGACACCGCCATCATCACTTCATTCATGAGTGAGCTTGAAAACGGGACTAAGAATTGTATTATTATTATTATTATTATTATTATTATACTATGCTGAGTTTAAATAATACCTCCATAGAACAGATATTTTAAAGAGTATTTAAAAAAATACAGAAATACAGACAGCCACAAATAAAATATTTTTGCAAACTTACTGTATTTCTTTATAATGTACAAATTATATTTTTGTGTGGTAAACTTCTATCTAAAGCCCTCCCCCCCACACAAACAATATATTTTTTATTGATGCAATAGCCTCATTAATTTGCATTCCCTGGTATGAATAGCCAATGGTACCCAAAAGCTTTAGTTTGCCTGCCCTCTCTTTTTAAACATAGATATCTTAGAATTGTCATAGAAATGCTGATAAAATACCAGAACATAACAAACCTGTTATTACAACACTAATACAAATATTAATGTACATGCCTGTCTTATTTGACAAGTCAGACAGCTGTCCTTTGAGCACTTTTGATAAAGTCTTGTCACAACTGCAAAAAAGAGTTCTCTATATACATGTAAAAAGTGTAACATACATACAGTACATATGTATAAGAGTCAGACCCCCTCCTTATAAACCCAGATTCTAATACTAGATAATTACTTGTACTAAAGATCTCCAGATATATGTGACATACATATGTAAATAGCGGATAAAATGTTCATAGAAACAGATATTTTAAAAGTGTCTGGAGCCTCCAGAGTTGTGTACTGTGGATCGAAGGGTTACCTGTGGTCACATCATGTCGTATTCCTCTTACTGAGATGCGTGCTCCTTTGATAGCTTTACCAGATTCATCCGTTACTATTCCCTTTATTCCTCTATGCACCTGAAAAAGCAGCACAGCATCATGAGAAGTGTTTTCCCTTTTTTTTACCAGTTTTGGCAGTTTTTAGTGAAAAATGCCCCACTGAGTCATTCTGTGTTGCTAATAGATTACATTGTTTGGCTTACTGCGGCACTGCAGCACTGCTATATGACGCACTAGTTCACACCCAGCCTCTGCCAGACTGAGTAGAGTAAAAAGCCCAACAAATGACCCACATCAGTCTTTCTGTATTTTGTCATCTCTCCGGACAGTTCCTGAGGGACAGTGTTCAATGGATAAGTCTGTATGTATTTGTAATTGGCTTAAAACTACATACCGTCTCCATATAGGTCAAAAGCGCCTCCTTGTTTTCCTGCCAGGCTGTATAAAGTTCACTTTCACCAGGGAATTTATCACAGCCCAGTTCCACCGTTATCTCAAAACAGTTAGTATGCAGGTAGTTAAAATCTGCCATTCCTAGTAGAAAGTGACAGTTTTATGTTCACAGTTTTTTTTAAAAAAACAACAGATAATTAGCAATGAACACTGCATGTATACAATATATCATTCATTCAGACAGAGAACACCCAGGACTAAAAAACCATATATGGCTCGAGGAAAGGGTCTATATTCCTAACCACTGGCATGATGTCTTTAACTTTGCAAAATCAAATGTTCAAAACAGAATTTTATTCAAAAATGTTTTATGACATGCATTTATTGTAATCTGGCTTTTGTCATACCCCCTGGAAAGCTGTACCAAAGAGCTCCATTCACAATGCCTTTTTTACTGGCGAAGGCCCCACCACATCTGTCATGTGACTGATCAGACATAACAGGGTGTTGGTCAGCATACGCCTTTGCTAACAGCTTGAACACCTGGGAAAAGAAAAAGATAAAAAAAATTTTACTGCTTCGCCCAGTTGTGGGAACTGTAGCGACCTTGTGTAGAATTTGACATCTTTGCTTTACGTTGGCCTGGATATGTCACCTGTTCATCAGGAGTCGGAGAAAACATCTTTTCTTCTTCTGGATGCCTCGAAAAATCATAAGGATAGGAAACAACCAAATCTCCTCCATGTAAACTGGCAGACAACACGAAGGGTATTGACCGTATCCACTTCATAACAGCATACGTCTCAGGAGCCACCTGTGTTACACAAAATCCATACCATTGTACAGCATGCATTTTCACAACGTTTTTCAATTCATTGAGTCTAATCGTTTATCATCTAAAACTTTTTACCTGTATTTCTAAAAGGATTTTATAGCTCCTCTGTAAACCACAAACAGAAAGCACACAGTGTCATCTGGTGGATCTATATATCAAATTTATATCAGCACTGCATCAATTTCCATTTAACCAGCTTTATACATGTTACATGTTATTGTGTCTTCTAACTTGATTATAGTACCCCTTATAAAAGTTTACCATTGTAAAGGCATGGCACAGTGTAACGCAGTGTGGAGTAGTGGTTAGGGCTCTGGACTCTTGACCGGAAGGTTGTTGGTTGTGGGTTCAATCCCCAGTGGGGGAGACTGCTGTTGTACCCTTGAGCAAGGTACTTTACCTAGATTCCTCCAGTAAAAACCCAACTGTATAAATGGGTAATTGTATGTAAAAATAATGTGATATCTGTATAATGTGAAATAATATATAATGTGATATCTTGTAACAATTGTAAGTCGCCCTGGATAAGGGCGTCTGCTAAGAAATAAATAATAATAATAATAATAACTAAGCATGGTAAAGCATGGGTAAACATTGTACAGAATAGTGAGGTGTGTCATTGATAAAATACATTCCATGTTCTTGACTGCCATAGCTACTCATATTTGTTCATTCGTAGAGGATAAAGTTTAAAGTTTAGGTTCGAGTAAATATTTATTTTTTAGCTTTGTACATACCGGTAATCATTTATAATACCCCATAATCTTCAAGGCGTCTGGTTCATTTACCTCGGCAAACATTACAATCATTAAAAGTACTTTCTGATAAGAGTTCAAAACTCCAGCTTTGCAGCTAACTGATACACTTTGCATAGAATCTCAAAGCAAGTACACAGAACACCACGGAGCCATGAAGAAACTCTCTGCGACAATGAAATGCCAGCCTCAATGAAGCATATTCCTCCTTTCTGAGTATAAGTTTTATAATCAAGCCAATACCTACTTTGCTCTGGAGAAGCATATCTAAATGCTGGTAAAGCATTGATAAGGTTTTAAAGGCAAGTTCATTAATAGAAATCTAGAGTTCTGGCAAAATTTAAGAAATTCAAATAAAAATGAAAACATCATTCATTCAGTGTATGTATGGCTTCCTGCCTAAAGCATGTGGTTGCTTTCAATTGGCTTAATACAAAAGCAGCTAGCTCCTGTAATTTGTATAGAAAACACTGCACTGCTAATACGGCTTGTATCATATACACATACATGTACCTGTATAGATAGATAGTTACCCAGTGTTTGTAGCGCTGCCTGTTATGAACTTCCATTTGCTATATATGTCATAAATGTGAAGTTTTGAAAGAAACACATGTTATAGTAAACATATATTTTCATTTTAAATCATGATGTCTAGTATTACACTTGGTTAAATAAACCTCCCTTGGTGATTTCACCTGGAGAGTGAAATTGTCCCAAACCTTTTTCCCATTCATTAACCAACCAACTGTTTCCCATAGTGACCTACATTTATTTGCAGCCAATACAATGCTTTGATCCAAAGACTGAGGTGAAACAACCAAGGAAATGAAACCGTAACGTCCTGAGAGCGAGGCAAGACAACTGCTAACTCTCTTTAAACTTGTGTAGTACCAGAAATAATGTTTAAACTGAAAATCCATGTTTGCTATAACATTTAATACCTATTCAGTGCATGTCAGGTAAAATTTATGGGATTATTTTGTTCGCTGCAATCTCTTTAATCTCCTTTTAGTGAAACTACAACATGTAATAATACAGATGTAGATGGTAAACTGTATACATATGCAATAAGGCCTGACAGGCCGTCTGTATACGTCCAATATACAGACGCCTTGGGGCATTGTGAACCCCCCGAGAAGTCTGTATATTCAACGTATATGGACGCTTTGAAGGGCCTTACTGCATTTATAATCCAGGTCAAACAGTGGATTTGAAGAAAAAAAAAAGCATAAATCATGTTTAGGGCAAAAAAATATTCATTTTTTTATTAAATATTCTTACGCCAATAAAGTAGTCCCATTTATAACTTTGAACTACACACTAAATTAAGATGAGTAAATTAATTTTATTGGAATATGCAAAAGAAAGTACATCTGTATTTATGATATTGTGGACATTGCCATTGAAAAGATACACCAGGGGGAGGAGTTTTTCCCTGTCACTGTAGTGCAGACCTGTTTGAGTAGAACAGACAGGAAGAATAAAAAGAAATGCCTCGGATTTCAGTAATTTTTCAAGGTCTGTGTCGGAGAGGGGTGGATAATGTGTTTTTCTGTAGCGTTAACAAACTGCTAAGAAAAGTGTGGAGTAGTGGTTAGGGCTCTCGACTCTTGACTGGAGGGTCGTGGGTTTAATCCCAGGTGGGGGACACTGCTGCTGTACCCTTGAGCAAGGTACTTTACCTAGATTGCTCCAGTAAAAACTCAACTGTATAAATGGGTAATTGTATGTAAAAATACAATAAGGGCGTCTGCTAAGAAATAAATAATAATAAATAATAATATATGTACAGCTGGAACCTTGCTTGACCAATCACATTGCTTGTTTTCAAGTTCCATTGCCAGCCCTGGATTATAACTACTTATATACCTCAGGTATAAGGCTGGTTTTGCTAAACGGTGGAAAGATCATGAAAAAGGCTGTGCTTGTCTCTCCCCCAACCTGGTGTCACTATAAAAACGTATGGGACAAAATAGGCCTTTTCAGTTTATTTTTTGTCTTTCTTCTGGGAATGCTAAAGCTTTTGCAGCCTATCAATATTTTTCACAAACTACTGTACTTATTTTGATAAAACAAAAAAATGTGTTCAGAAACATGATCTTTGTGTATATTGATTACACACTATTTCTGTAATGTATGCAATGATATGCCTGTTTCATTTTACTATGTTTTAAAATATATTTGGTTCCTACCTTACCAAACCAGTAGGAGTCTGGAATTGGAATGTGGTCCGTACGGAATCCTTTATTCCTTTGTCTCCAGTAAACAATGGAGGTAAGGTCAGGAAAATTTCTATTCAGGTCAATGTTTTGGCCATTTGCTCTTCCACTTGTCCATCCATTGTATCTCGGGCCCTAAAATGTTCACGTAATGATAAGCAAGTGCAAGGCTTTGTTAAAAAAAGAAGTACATATTAGTTAGAGTATTGCAATTCAGAAGAAAAGAATGTTAAACTAAATTGTTCAATGGTTATTATTGTTTACTTCTGAACCACTATGAGATAGGAACAGCAAGAAAAGCCTCTGTGTTCAAAAGACGCCAGCATCCCAGGTTCTGTGATGCTCAGATACAGGAGGGGGACTAAAGAAATCCAATCTTAAAAAATGTACAGTGGAAAATGTATTAAGAAACCTTTTAATAAGATCAGCAATATATGTATAAAACATACACAATATTTTATAACCCCAAAAGTTAAAAATGTTCCCCTATATGATCATATTGGGGTTTTAAAAGTTGTACATTTTATATGAACATATAGTTTTTTGGTTTTTTTAAAGGTATTATTATGAAACACTTCATGTACCTCTTGCATGCAGACCAACATGGCTCTTTCATTGTTAAAAGACATTTCCTTTTTTATGTTACTGCAGATTAATGATCAGATTGCATGTGATACTCTCTATTAAAGAGAGGACAAAATATGTCCCCTACCTCCCAAGATACACTCTCTCTCTCTCTCTCTCTCTCTCTCTCTCTCTCTCTCTCTCTCTCTCTCTGTCTGTCTGTCTGTCTGTCTGTCTCGGGTATACTGGTGGTGGTGGCAGTGTTGTCTTTACGGTATAACTAGTAAGATTTTGTTTGTTTTAAATATAACAGTAAATTATCGGCATACTTTTTTTTTTGTTTGTTCACCTCAATAAATCACTTTTATGCTTGACTTTACATTTCACTTTCTTAATGCATTTGCGGACATTATATTAAAGAGTTACATTCAACTTCAAAGTTTTGACCTAAAATCTCTGTCAATGTCTTTTTGTTATGATTATAACACGGAAAATATTTACAAAAACCTGAAAGTCAATACATATGTATAATTTTACAATCAGTAATTCTAATAGCTTCAAATTCCTAAAGTATGAGGGAATAACACCTCAATATCTTAGACCCTTCACTCAAAAGGTGAAGAAAAAAACATGATGATTTTTACCCTGATACTCTCCCACCATTACAGTTACAGTTTAAATTCCATCCCATTTTTAAATTACATTTACAGTTGGTTTATTAGACACTAATTAGCATACATCTTACACTACCTTACCTAAAACAGCATTAGCATTAGTGCTAAAGAGTTCTTTTTAACCATTAAAGAGAAAATATTTGCAATTAAAGGATTTTTTTTAGTATTATTTGTATAAACCTTTTATAATTTTGAAAGCACTCTGTTGAGATGTTCCCTAAACTGTCTCTAATGAGTATATTAAATAAACAAAGCACAGTACCCAGTCAAACATTCCTCAGAGCTGTGGTAAAGTATACAGGGTGCCTGTATGTATTGACATTGGATTGAGCTGTCAAGCGATTAAAAAAATAATCCATTGATTCACTGCATATAAAATAATATTTTTGTAATTCTCTTTTATTAATAACTTGAAATTGCCTAAATAAAACAAAACATTCACCGAGTAACGGTTATATCCTCCATAATTGTAAATAATATAATTTAAAATTAAATGTGGTTATTGGTATAAAACAAAGCTACGATGTTAACAGGTCTACAACAGCACTTGTTATAGTATCGTATTTAGCTTGATTCATGGGTTTGCAGCAATCCTGAAATTCTATCCAATGAACCGTCAGAAAGTTATTAAAAAGGAAAATAAATAAATAAACTTCCCATTCACAAGTCCTTCAGTTTGAGTGCTTTGCTACCTAATGCAATTCCGTGACTAATTTGATATGCAAACGATGACTACACTCATTCAATCCTGGCCTGCACTCGAGTGTATTAAAATGGAGCCCCAGGAAATGAATTACGGTGTGCTAAGAGGAACAAGACAGAGGAGTGTGATTAACATGAGTTAAAAAAAACTTAATCTCCCCAAAAATGTATGCGTTAATCGCAGAAGTTAACTGTGATGAATTGACAGCCCTTACTATTATTATTATTATTATTATTATTATTATTATTATTATTATTATTATTATTAGTGTGCTATACTAGGCCTGTTCATATCTCCTAATTTAATCATTTTAAACTGTAATATTTATAATGATACATGGAATCTGGTGGTGGAGGTGTTGAATCAGACAGAAGAGTTCCAGAGAGTATCCGTAGTGTATCTTGGGGACTGATATTTACTTCAGCGTCTTCCTGTTCATATGCATCCTCTACCTCTGAAGCAGCCAGATCATATCCATCAGGGTTCATTGAGGACAACAGGTGGATTCTGGTGGTGTTGATCAAAGTCTGGATCCTTCCATTTCCCAGCAGATACTCAGAACACAAATACTGTGCGAGGTATATCAGCAGCTCCCTTCCGAGCACTTCGTTTCCATGCATATTGCCAATGTATTTAACTTCTGGCTCAACTGCCGGAAGAAATAAGCACACACATTATGCATTTGTTTACAGTCAAGTTTGAATGACCCAGGCTTCGTAGAATATTCTTTAAAGATAATTTCTATTACTAGATTTGCTTTGTGATATACAGACAGTGACTTTTTTTATTTTACCAATACATATATATATGTTATACAAGACCAACATTATGAAGTAAAATAAATAACTTATGGGTTGCTGTATATTCTTTAGCAAAGAAAGAAAAGAGAAGACAACTGAAAATGTGACATAGTGAGATCAAGCAATCTAAGACCCAAGCAGTACCAACATATTTGTTTATTTGCTGTTGAATACTGCAGAACATACACAGTGGTTAGAAGTAAATGTGTACCACCCATGTGTTTGATTGGAGTTATTATAGGGTTAATACAGTACCTATGTCATTCATCCATAAATATAAAATCCCTGATGGCAAAATATGTAATACAAAAATAAACTAGAAAATAGAAGTTTGTCTCAATGTGCTACCATGGCTTTATTTGTCGATTTCATTCTTTGTAGACCTTTATTTTTTATTTCTAGTGCTTTATAAATGAGGGTGTACACACTGAAATAATTCTATTTCATTAATCAGGGTACACTTAATCCTAAATGGACAATTACTTCACTGGCATTCAGTAGAAATCAATATTTTAGTTCAATTATATACATTTAACACTAGGCCACTAAGTGTTAAATCGATGTTATTACACTTATTGTACTCTCTAACATAGTTTCCAGTTATATTCATAAGGAGTAGAGGAGAATGTTTCTCATTTACAGGGGTGAGCAGATGAAGAAAAGAAGCTGAACTTAAGCTGCCAGTCGATCCTTGTGAAAAAAGTAGCATCTATTGTATGCACTCCGGAAACATCAAGGGTGCTATTTGCTTCATGAGATGTGTAGCGGAACCAGATTCATAGCATGAAACTGTCAATTTGACGATTGTCAACTCTTGAATTGAAGTGCAACACATGTCTTTTTGAGTAGGAAATATATCACAACGTATGCTGATTGGAATCAACACATTTAAACAAACCACAGTCTCACTGCTGCAGACTGAATGGTTAACATGTTAACTTCCTCTCTATATGTTGTGTAAAGGTATGAAAACAATTACTTACGTAAGTCGTGTTGCCCAGGGTTATTAGAAAATTCAATCACAAGAAGATCTTTTCCTTCAAAGCTGTGGCCGATGCTGTATGCTCTTGAAATATCTGAGCATTTCGCAGCTGTCTTTTTCAAAATGTTGATCATCTGTGAGTGTGAATGGTATGTAAACTGAATAATAGTCGAAGGTTGCTCAGGGATAGAGTTATCAACCACAAACTCATGTACGCCTGTTCAAAAAATAAATAAAAAGAGATTTACTTTTTCATGTTTCAAATCTTAAACAGTACCTTATTTGCAATCAATAACTTGTAATCTATATTTTTTTAATTGTATTTCTTAACAAACTACTCACATGTTATTTAATAAGTTTTTACTTCCATAATAAGAAATGGAAGAGAACCAAACTCCCTGCTGCCCTAGACCTCTATCGCTCTCTCCTCTGCTAAATGTTCTTATTTCCAATCTATAACACTATGTAACAAAATTTTTGTTCCTGGGTAGTAAGTGTTATTTCCTAATTGCTTATGCCTCAAAAGTATAGAAAATGGCTATGATTCCCCACAAACTTTGCTTTTGTGACCAGGACAGTGATATTTTGAAATTTACCTATTTCCAATGAGAAAACGGGCAAATTTGTGTCTTGTCGTTCACATAAAGTCAGAAAAAACAACATATGAATCCAAATTTCATATGTATTTATACTAAAATAATACAAAAATAAATACAAAAGATTTAGAAGTGAGTAGTTTTTCGAGATTTACGATTATACTGTAAATCACTTTCACGAATCAGCCCCCAAATGTAGTCTCCCATCATGTTCTCGTTATACTGTCCATGGTAGCGACGTTCAAAGTCCAGTATATCCTGGTGGAAGCGCTCGCCTTGCTCCTCCGAGTACGCTCCCATGTTCTCCTTGAATTTATCAAGATGAGAATCAAGGATATGGACTTTGAGGGACATTCTACAGCCCATTGTGCCGTAGTTCTTCACCAGAGTCTCAACCAGCTCCACATAGTTTTCGGCCTTGTGATTGCCCAGGAAGCCCCGAACCACTGCGACAAAGCTGTTCCAAGCCGCTTTCTCCTTACTAGTGAGCTTCTTTCAATTCATTGCACTCCAGGATCTTCTTTATCTGTGGTCCGACGAAGACACCGACTTTGACCTTTGCCTCAGACAGCTTAGGGAAGAAGTCTTGAAGGTACTTGAAGGCAGCCGACTCCTTATCTAGAGCTCTGACAAATTGTTTCATAAGGCCCAATTTGATGTGCAGTGGTGGCATCAGCACCTTCCGGGGGTCCACCAGTGGCTCCCACTTGACGTTGTTCCTCCCCACAGAGAACTCGGTCTGCTGTGGCCAGTCCCGCCTGTGGTAGTGCGCCTTGGTGTCCCTGCTGTCCCAAAGGCAAAGATAGCAGGGAAACTTGGTAAAACCGCCTTGGAGACCCATCAGGAATGCCACCATTTTGAAGTCTCCTATGACCTTGATGCCATCTCAGAAAAATGCAGATACAGACGTGCTCAAATTTGTTGGTACCCCTCCACAAATAACGAAGAATGCACAATTTTCTCTGAAATAACTTGAAACTGACAAAAGTAATTGGCATCCGCCATTGTTTATTCCATAATTAATAGAAATCAGACTTTGCTTTTGATTTTTTATTCAACATAATATTGTAAATAAGAAAACAAATGAAAATGGCATGGACAAAAATGATGGGACCGCTAACCTAATATTTTGTTGCACAACCTTTAGAGGCAATCACTGCAATCAAACGTTTTCTGTAGCTCTCAATGAGACTTCTGCACCTGTTAACAGGTAGTTTGGCCCACTCTTCCTGAGCAAACTGCTCCAGCTGTCTCAGGTTTGATGGGTGCCTTCTCCAGACTGCAAGTTTCAGCTCTTTCCATAGATGTTCAATAGGATTCAGATCAGGACTCATAGAAGGCCACTTCAGAATAGTCCAATGTTTTGTTCTTATCCATTCTTGGGTGCTTTTAGCTGTGTGTTTTGGGTCATTATCCTGTTGGATGACCCATGACCTGCGACTGAGACAGAGCTTTCTGACACTGGGCAGTACGTTTCGCTCCAGAATGCCTTGATAGTCTTGAGATTTCATTGTGCCCTGCACAGATTCAAGGCACCCTGTGCCAGGCGCAGCAAAGCAGCCCCAAAACATAACCGAGCCTCCTCCATGTTTCACTGTAGGTATGGTGTTCTTTCTTTGAAAGCTTCATTTTTTCGTCTGTGAACATAGAGCTGATGTGACTTGCCAAAAAGCTCCAGTTTTGACTCATCTGTCCAAAGGACATTCTCCCAGAAGGATTTTGGCTTGTCAATATGCATTTTAGCAAATTCCAGTCTGGCTTTTTTATGTTTTTCTTTCAAAAGTGGAGTCCTCCTGGGTCTTCTTCCATGGAGCCCACTTTCGCTCAAAAAGCGACGGATGGTGTGATCAGAAACTGACGTACCTTCACCTTGGAGTTCAGCTTGTATCTCTTTGGCAGTTATCCTTGGTTCTTTTTCTACCATTCGCACTATCCTTCTGTTCAGTCTGGGGTCGATTTTCCTCTTGCGGCCGCGCCCAGGGAGGTTGGCTACAGTTCCATGGACCTTAAACTACTTAATAATATTTGCAACTGTTGTCACAGGAACATCAAGCTGCTTGGAGATGGTCTTGTAGCCTTTACCTTTACCATGCTTGTCTATTATTTTCTTTCTGATCTCCTCAGAAAGCTCTCTCCTTTGCTTTCTCTGGTCCATGTTCAGTGTGGTGCACACAATGATACCAAACAGCACAGTGGCTACTTTTCTCCATTTAAATAGGCTGAATGACTGATTACAAGATTGGAGACATGTGTGATACTAATTAAAGAAACTAATTAGTTTGAAATATCACTATAATCCAATTATTTATTATCTTTTCTAAGGGGTACCAACAAATGTGTCCAGGCCATTTTAGAATATCTTTGTAGAATAAGCAATAATTCATCTCTTTTCACAGCTTCTTTGCTTTATTCTATGACATACCAAAGGCATGCAAGTATACATGATAAAATAGCTTTTAATTTCATCACTTTTCAGGAGGAATTAAGCATTATTTCAATGAGCTGTAAGGGTACCAACAAATTTGAGCACGTCTGTATGTATCCACTTAGGCAGCTGGAACTAATCTGAACTGGTGGGCTTAAGGCCTCTGTATTTATACTACTATTTATATTACTGGAAAGTTCCAGAAAGTTATAGAAGTTACTCCAAGTTTACTCAGCACTGATTCTATCTGGAATGTTCTGGAAAACAGGTAAATTTCAAAATATCACTGTCCTGGTGTGACAGAAATACAATGAGTTCTGGTGATAAATCTTCCTCCCGACCTGTGAGGGCGCTAAAGAACGGGAGGAGAAGTATCTGGAAGGGCTGGCCTGACAGTTCGTTTCCGGGACCGGGAAGTGGGTCAGCCTGGAAGGAAGCGAGACTCTGTTGTAAGACCGTATTGATTTGACAGGTAAACGAGGGGCAGCTGCAAGTAATAAGGCAGCTGCAACCGTTTACCTAGATATCATGTGGGATTACATATAGGGGCCAGGGTAACGCTGTTCTTTTCCTTCGTTTGGGTTAAGCCAAGGACCGAGAAGGACGTTAGTAGTAAAACTGTATTACTCTATAGAGAGTTGCGTGTGTGTGTGTTTGTGTTTGTTTATCACTGTACAATAACTGTCTGTGTTTTTGAAACCACCAGACAGCTAAAGCACATCCGGAGCTGTCGCCTTGGGCCAGCACAAGCCGGATCACCACATCACGAACCGTCACAAAATAAAGTGTATTCACTCACCACCAGCACGACTGCACGCACCCGAGACGGGTGAACGTGTTTTGTTTTCTTTTTCCAGGACTGTAAACCTGTGTTTTCATCCCCGTGCTCTACACATTGTTGTGTATTGCCGGGGCTTATTATTTATGGTCACTAGACCAGGAATTAAAATAAAATAAAGTTTTTCCCACTGGATTATCGTTGTCTGCCTGTCACTCCTGCACCGCATCACCGCTACACCTGTTCCCCTTACTAACCACTTTGCCACACCTGGTCACAAAAGCAAAGTCTGTGGGTAATAATAGCCATTTTCTATACTTTTGAGGCATAAGCAATTAGGAAATAACACTTACTACCCAGGAAACAAAAAAAAAAAAAAATTGTTACACATTGTAATCCAAGCCTCCACTAACAAGCCACGTAAACTTTTCTCTACCTTCTCCTCCCTCCTAAACCCTCCCCCCTCCTCCTCCCTCCTCTATCTCCTCTGATGACTTTGCTTCTTCTCTTCTAAAATCTCAGATATCCACAAACTCTTTAACACCTCTCCCTCCCCCCACCCCCTCCCGCTCTCCACCTTCTTTCCCCTCTCAGACTCTGACCTCTCCTCCCTGCTCCAGGGTCACAAACCCATCACGTATGCCCTGGATCCCCTGCCCACTCACCTCTTTCAAGCTGCTGCTCCTGCTCTACTTCCCTTCATCTCCTCCTTTCTCAACACCTCTCTCCTTTCTGGTCTCTTTCCCTCTGCCTTCAATCAAGCCTCTATTACTCCCCTCATCAAAAAACCTACCCTCGACCCCACCTCCCTCCAGAGCTACCGTCCTGTCTCCCTCCTACCCTTCCTCTCCAAAACCCTCGAGCGAGCTGTACACCGCCAGCTCTCTGCTTTCTAGTCCAACCACTCTCTGCTCGACCCTCCAACCTGGCTTTCTCTGTGCTCACTCCACTGAAACCGCCCTCCTGTCTGTCACTAACTCACTAAACTCTGCCCGTGCTGCCTCTCTCTCCTCTGTCCTAATTCTCCTCGACCTCTCTGCTGCCTTTGACACTGTCGATCACTCTATTCTACTATCCTCTCTCGCTGACCTGGGAATCTCTGCCACTTCTCTGGCCTGGTTCTCCTCCTACCTCTCCAACCACACTTACCAGTTAACCTGGCATGGAGCAACTTCCACACCTCACCCTCTCTCAACAGGAGTCCCCCAAGGGTCAGTCTTGGGTCCTCTCCTGTTCTCTCTCTACACCCGCTCCCTGGGCCCCTTCATCGCATCCTATGGTTTCTCATACCATTTCTATGCTGATGATGCCCAGATTTTCCTCTCCTTCTCCACCTCTGACTCCACCATCCCCTCCCGTATCTCTACCTGTCTGTCTGCTATCTCCTCCTGGATGCAATCGCATCACCTCAAACTCAACCTCTCTAAATCTGACCTCCTTTTCTTTCCCTCTTCCTCCTCCTCCCCCTCGTCTGATCTCTCTATCTCCATTCCTCTGGAATCTACCACACTCTCTTCCTCCTCCTCAGCTAAGAACCTCGGTGTCACCATGGACGCTTGCCTCTCTTATTCCCAGCACATGTCCACTCTGGCATGCACTTGCCGATTCTTCCTGAGCAACATATGAAGAATCCTACCCTTCCCTGCCAACTACGCCACCCAGCTCCTGGTCCAGGCCCTGGTACTGCAACTCCCTCCTGGCTAGCCTCCCTGTGTCCGCCACCCGTCTGCTCTAGCTCACCCAGAACTCAGCTGCTCACCTGGCGTTCCCTCTGCCTCGCTTTTCCCATGCAACTCCACTGCTCCGCTCACTCCACTGGCTCCCAATCACCGCTCGCATCCAGTTCAAGACTCTTGTACTCGCCTACAGATGCCTTGACCAGACTGCACCCAGCTACCTCCAGAACCTCATCTCTCCCTACACCCCCACTCGACCTCTCCGCTCCTCCTGCACTAGAAGACTGGCTGTACCTCCTCTACGCTCCCCTGCCTCCAGAGCATGCTCCTTCTCCACCCTCGCCTCGCAGTGGTGGAATGACCTTCCTACAGATGTCAGGACTGCCCAGTCCCTGACCACCTTCCGGCGCCTCCTCAAGACTCACCTCTTCGGACAGCACCTGTAGAACTCCTCTTTTCCTTCTGGACGCTATCACTATACCTTAAGTGCGCTTTACTTGCTCTTATCTGCTCCCTCTTTTAGTGCATTTAATCCTGTACTTTAGAGTACTATAATCTGTCACAAGTGTTATTTAATCTGTAGTATTTTGTATTTAATTATATCCTGATGTAACTATCACTGACACTGTTATCTGCTCCGTTATTGAATCTTATTTTGTAATACATGTATTTGCTAGAAGCGAAGTCATTGTATTTTATCTTGCTCTTAATTGTATTAATACTTGTACTGTGATTCTTGTAATGTATTTTTGTTTATGACTGTAAATTGCATTGGATAAGGGTGTCTGCTAAGAAATAAATAATAATAATAATAATAATAATAATAATAATAATAATAATAATAATAATATACCACATGTATGTACACTGTTAAATTATCATGCAAATAAATGTAACAATGTTTATAACACAATGACCCAGTGGGCCCTGTTCACAAAGAATGATTTCTCAAAGCCATCTCTTAAAAATAAAATACAGTTTTCTAATCGCAGAACTATAACATACAGTACAGTGGATAAAGTCAGCTACTTAGTACAACTAAACTTGATTTTATTAGTACAAATCAATATTTCATAAATAAACGAACGCTTTGTGAATAGGAAAATAGCAAATTCACATAATGTATGTTATACTTGAATAATTGGCAGTTGATAAGATTAACTTGGAAAACTATTTTCTTCAGCAGTATGATATAAAAACAAACTTAATGGCTTAGTTTTAGGAACTCTGTTGATGACACTGCCTCATGTTTCATTATTGCACAACAGGGACCAAGGGTTTCCAAGGTATTTTTGGAGGGTATATATTATTATGCTACACATAATAAACATGATTGTTTGGTTACCACTATAGTATTTTTTTAAGACTCCCTCTAAAAGGTATACAGACCAGGTATAATCAAGGTGTTTGGTATGTGAACTTCTCATGTAAATCAAATGAAGCTCTGATAAATCAACAGATTGGGAAGCAGTCTGAATATTTAGATGACAGACCTAGAGCAAGATGCTCTAAGGCAGGGTTTCCCAATCTTGGTCCTGGGGACCCCCTGTGTCTTCTGGTTTTCATTCAAACTGAGTTCTCAATTACTTCATTAAACTCGTAATTTAACTTATAAAATGTTATAGTTAACCTGAAATCCCCAACTGTTTAAAAGCTGAAAACAATTAAGCAGGTCTAATTAAGCTAATGAATAGTTCAATTAAGGGTTAAATTAAGTTATTGAGAACTCAGTTGGAATGAAAACCAGAAGACACAGGGGGTCCCCAGGACCAGGACTGGGAAACCCTGCCTTAAAGTGATTGAAGGTCACCCATAGATTCATAAATACAAAGTAATAAGAACAAACCCATAGTTTTGGATGATAATATTAATGCTTTTACATTTATATTAGTTCATGATAGGATAACATTTTATAAATTTCATAAATTAGTTACATTTTTTAAGGAAAAAGACAAAGAATAAACAAACACACCTCTGAGCCTTTCCAACGGGTCGTAACATCCTTCCTCTTCACCAACAAAGAAACGATCACAGTCCAGAAAGTACGGCCAGGCCATCTCAATGGCCTCAAAGGCATGCATGCAGTTTTTCATCAGCATTTCACAGGAACTCCTGCAAGGCTTCAGAATCTTGTTCATTTCGCACCGAGGAGCAAGGATGGAGCATCCCAGCATCCTGAGATCGGGAGTACATTCCCCTTTGAGTAAGGTATGTAAGACACTCAGGAGAACATACTCGGCACTTGTTTCTACCGCCTCTCGGTTTTTATTGTCCAGCAAGTTGGGGTACATGGTTTTTGTGTAGGGCACACCATCACAATAACCCAAGACAATGTCTGTGCAAGTTGCTGTATAAATAGAAAAAACATAAGTTTGTAAGAAACAAAATCAGAATGGCTCTTGACATTTAACCATGGAGGGTCTGCTTGCAAAAGTGCAATAATATAACTTAACTTTTTAAAATGAAAATAAAACAATCCTGTTATTATATTGCTTGATGGTTATTGCTGTGAAGGGAGATGGTAACAAATAGCAATACTAAATAACATGAACACATTTTTGTTAATGTTAAAAAACATATTTTTGGTGACGCTGAATTTGGTTCAACATTCAGTAATGTGGGTTTCACAGCGGATTGTAGCACTGACTTTACAATGCCTTTAGTAAATTAAACAAAACTATTAACCACACCAGTCACTGGAGGTACAACAATTCTCTTTCATTAAATGAGTCAAAAGCAATAACAGTTCTGAACCAGGAAAGCAGATGTTTAAGTATCACAGTAAGATGAACATATTTCCCGCAGTGAATGCTCACTGCACCACAGACAATATGTATGCTGCTGCTGGGCTGCACCACCCAGTGGAAAGGGTAGATCAAAACTGGTACGCAGACTGGTGCCAAAATTAACTATCACAGCCATTGCACACCTCTTTTTAAGTCATAACCTTGTTGTGCCTTTGTCCCAGTGAGCCAGTTTCACCATTTGTCTTACTGGAGGTATAAGAACATAACATAAGAAAGGTTACAAACGAGAGGAGGCCATTCTGCCCATCTTGATCACTTGGTTGTTAGTAGCTTATTGATCCCAGAATCTCATCAAGCAGCTTCTGAAGGATCCCAGGGTGTCAGCTTCAACAACATTACTGGGGTGTTGGTTCCAGACCCTCATAATTCTTTGTGTAAAAAAACTGCTTCCTATTTTCTGTTTTGAATGCCCCTTTTTCTAATCTCCATTTGTGACCCCTGGTACTTGTTTCTTTTTTCAGGTTGAAAAAGTCCCCTGGGTCGACATTGTCTATACCTTTTAGGATTTTGAATGCTTGAATCAGATCACTGTGTAGTCTTCTTTGTTCAAGACTGAATAGATTCAATTATTTTAGCCTGTCTGCATACGACATGCCTTTTAAACCCGGGATAATTCTGGTTGCTCTTCTTTGCACTCTTTCTCGAGCAGCAATATCCTTTTTGTAATGATGTGACAAGAACTGAACACAATATACTAGGTGAGGTCTTACTAATGCATTGTAAAGTTTTAACATTACTTCCCTTGATTTAAATTCAACACTTCTCAGAATATATCAAAGCATTTTGTGGCCTTTTTTTATAGCTTCTCCACATTGTCTAGATGAAGACATTTCTGAGTCAACATAAACTCCTAGGTCTTTTTCATAGATTCCATCTTCAATTTCAGTATCTCCCATATGATATTTATAATGCACATTTTTATTGCCTGCGTGCAGTACTTTACACTTTTCTCTATTAAATGTCATTTGCCATGTGTCTGCCCAGTTCTGAATGCTGTCTAGATCATTTTGAATGACCTTTGCTGCTACAACAGTGTTTGCCACTCCTCCTATTTTTGTGTCATTTGCAAATTTAACAAGTTTGCTTACTACACCAAAATCTAAATCATTAATGTAGATTAGGAATAGCAGAGGACCTAATACTGATCCCTGTGGTACACCACTGGTTACCTCACTCCATTTTGAGGTTTCTCCTCTAATCAATTATGAATGCAAACTCTTGAGTTTTGATTAGTTTTCATATGCATGCCATGTACATTTTGTTATTAAAAAATAATTTTAGTTAGAAACATTACAAAAAAAATAAAAGTTTATTAAAGCCATTCCTTACGTTTTATTTCCACTTGAGCATTACAGCGACCTATAACAAAAATAGAAAATGGACATTAAAAAAAAAAACGTGTGAGGGAAAACAAATGATAATGCACAACCATATAAAATGGGAGCCCCCCGTCTGAAAAGTATATTAAGGAACAAAGGAAATTAAAATGGTTTTAGAGCTTGTCGAAGAAATAATCATGTTAAGACACAGGCTAAACGTCATGTATACACTAGATGGCAGTAAAGTTATTGCTAAGGGAACGGAACAACATTCGCTTGCTCGTGCCTGAAATTGACACGTGTTAATCAACAAGAAAGTATTAAGTTATTGCTGCATGTGTCACAGCATGTTTCACTTTTAGAATGACCTTGATTGGCGTTTGTGTGCTATGACAATAAATCAGTTTAGCAACATAGGCTAAGATCGTTATGATAATGTATGAGGTTTATGATACTGCTGCTGATTAAGTCTTCCCAACTCTTTCTATCACTTGGACCTTATATACATCAACCAGACCATCTTCTAATGCGAGGGGGGTATAGGATAAGCCAGTAGTATTTTAAACCTATTGAAAGACTATTTTGTTCAATGAAAGTTTAAGTGCTGAACTTATTTTTGTTTGCATGGGTTTTTTTTATATTATTATTATTTCTTGCCAGTATACCGCTTTATTAAACTTTGCCAAAGAATTATTAAAAGATTAAATCAAATCAACTCTTAACTATGTAAGGGGGGAGGGGAAGCTATGCAGTTCCAGTGCAATTTATTATTATTTCTTTAAATAACAAACAAACTATTCTTATTATTGCTTTAAATAACAAACATACTGATCAAGTTCACAGAACTGGCAGTATCCATTAGCCATTCGAATTATTTATGTAAAGATGTGTAACACCACTCAAAGATTTCCTTTAAGAAACAACTGTTAAAACATTGAACAGAAGTAAAATTGCACTTTTTTCTATGTCATTTATTATCCTGACATAACTATCGCACAAATGAAATAGTCACTTGGTTATTTTTTAATTTAGCTGCAGCAGATCAACTCAGCATCAGTACAGCGCAAACATCTATAGTTTTACACATGAACGTTGCAGCTGAAACTAACCCTTGGCCACTCAATAAAATCGTAGGAACATGTTAAAAATATCTTACCTTCACAGCGTGATGGATAACACCAAACTACTGAAACAATTGAAAAAAGTAACAGAAGTAAGACAAGTGAACTCATTTTGTTCCGTTTGTATCCAATATACATTGTGATGTGGCACTCACGAGAATGCACTCTAGGTTTTAATTACCGCGAAACAGCCTCTTTTCTTATAATGGCTGCGTTTTCTACGAAATACGGTTAAAGATCATATTACACTGAAGCATAACTTGTCAGAAAAAAAACCTCACAAGGAAACTTCAAAATATGTAGTTCTGTCAAATTGTTTTTTCTTTGTGTTTTTTTTTTACGGGTTCACGTTTTTTCCATGTAAAGATGTGTATCTTTCTAGTAGGTTTCAGATCGTCTCTATTGGGGAGGTAAAAAACGGCATTATCGGAAGTTGTCTGTTCATACTTGCAAACATGTGTAAACTGTTCCGCGGGACGCTGTTAGTGATCAGCAGATGGGTCAGTCGCACGAAGAGCACAGCGTGTGGTTTTCACTAACTCTATTATGCAGAATAAATTATTATTTTTTTCTATGGGTAAAAAGCGGGACTTTCTTCCTATGCATCAGGGCGCGGGACATTTACTAGGAAATCGGACTGTCCGGATCATATAGGGACTGTTGGCATGTATGTCTATGGTGTTCCACAGGAATATATATGTGCTACTGTTACTTCCATTGCTATGCTGATGATACCCAGCCATATTTGTCCCTAAAGCCAGGAATTTCTTCTGCCTGGGTGTTATTAGCTACTTGCCTTACAGACATCAAGCAATGGATGTCACAGAATTTTCTAACGTTATAACAACATAACAGAGGTTATGCTAGTGGGATCACAGAACCAACTAAAAGGAAGTGTGGGATTACATGAGCTTGACCCTTGCAGTCTCTCATCAAAACTTAAACTAGAAGTTAAGAGTTTTGGGGTCATCTTTGATCCTGATCTATCATTTGAGATGCATATTAGGGCGCTGCTAAAGTATCTTTTTAGCATTTGAGAAATATAGCCAAACTTAGACCAACTATTTCCATATCTGATGATGAGAGACTAATGCATGCCTTTGTTTTATCTAGAATTATTGTGATGCACTTTTTTCTGGTATCCCAAAACGTGTGGTATCCCGCTTGCAGCTTGTTCAGAATACCACCACTAGAATTCTGACTAAAACCAGGAAAAGTGAACATATTGCCCCTGGTTTTGCCTCTTTACTCTGGCTCACAAAGCAGTATAGAATTGATTTTAAGATGTTGCTGTTAACTTACAAGGCCCTGAATGGATTAGCACCTAGTTATTTGCAGGAGTTACTGACCATGTATCTTCCAAACCGCACTCTGAGATCACAAGACGCAGGACTGCTGGTTATTCCTAGGGTCAACAAAAGCAACACGGGAGGTAGGGCTTTTTCTTGTAGAGCTCCTAAATTATGGAATGATCTGCCTTTGTTTGTCAGGGAAGCTGGGTCAGTTACAGTTTTCAAGTCAAGACTAAAAACGCACTTTTATAAAATAGCTTTCTTATCTTAGTGGGTTTTAATGTGAATTGCTGCTTTTGTATTGTTATGTGTATACTGTTATTTAAATCTGTTATTTAAATGGTCTGACTGTGGCAGTTGTATGTGTGACATGCTATACAAATTGTAGTTTTTGTGTTTGACTGTGGCAGTTGTATGTGTGACATGCTATACAAATTGTAGTTTTTGTGTATTGTAGTTTGTTCTTTTTTCTATGTACTATATAGTGCTTTGTGATACTTTTGTATAAAAAGCACTATATACATGCAATAAATAAATAAATAAATAACGCCAGACCCGTTTTTATTCTGAACTTGCAAGACGTTGTGAAATGCATAAAATAAGTTAACCAGATGCTAAAATAATGGTGGCAGAGGCACCAATATAGTAATCTGTAAAAAAGCCATAACTTTTATGTTTCTTATTTATGTATTTATTTATTTATTACATTTTTTGCACCAAAAGATTCAAACATATTGTTAAAATGAGTCAGTGGCTGAGGTGGGATTTGAACCAGGGACCTCCTGGTTACAAGCCCTTTTCTTTAACCACTGGACCACACAGCCAAGCAAAAAGAAGAAAGAGAATACATCAGTAACCCTACTATAGAACAGTTCGAGGAAATTAATTCAAATGGATACAAAATTTAAAAAAAAAAAAAACAGTCTCCTTGAAGTTTTGTGATTATGGACCCATACGTGCTGCCTCTCTATACTTGTAGTCATTTGTTTATCTTTTGTTTACCTTTTGAAGCAATTCACAAAGCCTGCCAATGTCAGTATATGAGGTCATCTTCCTGGGCAAACATGTTTGGAGTACGGTTCCAGTATGTTTCTAACATGGAATTTCATAATAATGATGAACTGATTATGACTATTGCATAACTAAACCATATGTCTTAAATAAACAGTTTTGATAACAGAGATAAAATGGTTGAATATAGTTAGTATGCTACTGGATGCTATAACGTTTGTACCTGTGTGCTCAAGAAAGGGGTAATTGTAACTACTAACTAATAACGCATGTCAAAACTGTTTTTCCCAAGTCACAAATTAACTACGTTTTAAAGTCTGTAGACATCATAGTAAAATATAGCAGACTGTTTGTCTTTATGCAAATTTACAGAACGTTACCAAAAAGAAAAAAAATCAAATATGGTTTTCTGCACATTCTGCATTTTAATGGACTAACAGATTGGGGCAATCAAGCCTCTGCATATTTGAGAAGGATCAATTAACATTTGACTTGTATACTCTCAATAAACCTCTTTGTATATGCTGAATGTGGATACTTAGGATTCTGCATGGCTGAATATAATCTCAGTTCTTTTGTATGTTGACATAGAGGCTTGTCCTTTGCATTCTTAGTGGATGAAGATGAGAACTGTTACATGTCAGGTTAAAGTGTAATTTCAGCCCTCTGAGCTAACCTTGGAAAGTGGCAGTTTTATTTTATGTTCATGACTTTGGGCTTGCCAATAAAAGCTTTGTCAAATAAACTGAATGACTTGACTGTGTGAGTTATTAAACCCAGGTGTTGGAGCCAAATATAATACTTTCACCTCTCCACTGACTTTTATTGCATACATTTCCACTACCTTGTATAATAATTAAAGCAAACAAAAAACTTGAATGGTAAAAAAAGGTGTTAAAAAGACACTTCAAGAACTAAATCGATTTTCAGCCGTTTTCATTTTTGATAAACTTTATTACACTTGTATCTCTAATGGATTTTGGACCACATTAAATGTACACAAGAAATCACATTGGTAATTAAATCCATTGGTTTGACTTCCAATCGTTTTATTAAGAAGCATTACTATATACAGGTATGTGGCAATAATTAACCCAAGTAAAATCATGTTACCAAACTAACAGTCTATAAGTTACTAAAATTTTTCACAAACAAAACTATGCAATGTAAAACAATGTTTTTAATTTGGTAAAGCATTTGAAACAAATAAGGAAATAAATAAATAGAGAGACAGGACAATGGTTATGTGCTAGGTATCTTAAATTTGGTCTAGCTTTGATCCACATAAGGAAGCCACCCTAAGGGACATAGGATACAATTGGCCAGGTTGGGTATGGATGTACTCCATTGTTCTGACTCTAGAATCCCTCATACTTTAAAATAAAAATATATACATAAAAATAATCTTGTCATAAATTTCAGTGCAAAATAAATTATAACATAAACATCTTTATATACAGCCATATGTTATAAACATAACCGCAGTGTAGGAATACAAATACATTTTATTTATTACATCCATTTTAATTTATTGACGAACTGGCAGTACATTCAGTAAAATAAGCTTTAATATGAGAAATCAAAAGTTGCCTTTGGCTTTTCTTTGAGTTTGTGTAACGCTGAAACAAATGAGAGTGCATTTAAATAGGTAATCTCTTGCAATAGACCTTTGTATATTCAGTTCCCTCGCTGGAAGCAGTAGTCATTCTCAGTGTCTAAAGAGCTGTTATGACCCGATGAAGGATACAAATCCCTTTTAAGCATCCTGTTGATGATGTTGATCAAGACCTTCTTGTACTGTTGACACAGCAGGGAATACACAAAGGGGTCTGATGCTGCCTTGCTGTATGTGAGGCACTTACTTATAATTCCCCAGTGGTAGTTAATTGTTACAAATGGAAGAAGTTCTATTAACCTGAGGAAACACAATGGATGTGCATTAATAAAACACGGGGGGGGGGGGGGGGGGGCACAAAGCATCTACCAACTTCCTAAGAAGAAAACAAAGAAAACACAATGTTTAAAAGCTTTAAAAAAAACATTCTGAAGGTTTTAAGGTGGTTGTTTATTGATAGTTCTGCCACGTTAGCAGTTTGTTTTTTACATAACAGGGTGGTAAACTCTTCTTCTTCTTCTTCTTCTTCTTCTTCTTCTTCTTATTATTATTATTATTATTATTATTATTATTATTATTTTATCAGGTTTCAAACCGTTGGATGGTTCTGGAAATAAGAGCTGTTGATCAGTTCAAAGCATCTGTATGGTTATCTAATCTTTAAAACATGTCAGTACATGTTGCTGAGTCTCCCAGTAGTTTGTTCTTCACAAAGGTATGCATGGATGTAAAGAGTAATACAGAGTAACACTGGAAATTAGTAAAGGACACCAGGGTCCAGGGAAGATAAACAGGCAGTTGAAGAGAGCACTATGTTTATCATGGCTTGTAGGTACAGGAAGATTTAAAGTTGAAAAAGCCTATTTTTATTTTAATATAGTTTTTTTATTATTATTATTAATGATCACTTTTCATTGGAAATCCCCTCCAATACTATAGGACAATACATATGTGGCTCATAAATTACATAGTGATTCCTGTTCACAAAACATGAACTCACACTTTATTTAAACACTGTTATTTTTAAGGCTGTACAAACATAGTGTTTGATAGTAATTGACAGTATGGGCAGCAGTGTAGAGTAGTGGTTAGGGCTCTGGACTCTTGACCAGAGGGTCGTGGGTTCAATCCCAGGCGGGGGGGGACACTGCTGCTGTACCCTTGAGCAAGGTACTTTACCTAGATTGCTCCAGTAAAATCTCAACTGTATAAATGGGTAATTGTGTGTAAAAAATAATATGATATCTTGTAACAATTGTTAGTCGCCCTGGATAAGGGCGTCTGCTAAGAAATAAATAATAATAATTGAGACGATAAAGGCCCAACCCTCATTGGATATCACAGAGACTTGTTTAATGAATAACTAAACTTTTTAAAAAATTACCTTTATACAAGAGATTGTTTAAAAAAAGTGAATTGGACCTATTATATTATTATGTACCATATATTGTTGCGTAGTTGTACAAAAAAAAACTGCGAATGGAGTAATTGGTTCTGTAAAACACACAACATGCATCTCCCTGTTCTGTCAAAATATGCAAGACAGCTGATCTGATACCATTTTGTAGCTGGAAGGCAGATTGTAGCCATTGGTTTGGCAGGTCATTCTTTATATATGATTTCAACCCCAAGTGTTCTGTCCAATGTTGCAATATATCTCATAAAAAAGTGGCATGTTTATTTTCTAATGCAGACTACAGTATGGCATGCTGTAGTTGTTTTCCTGAGCTAAGGACCTATTGCTTCTTTAAATAGGCATTATTAAAACATACTATCTTACTATAAGCAAGTATTTACATAAATAATACATCCTTGACAGCTTGCACTCACCTCGTGATAACGTAAGGGGCGAAGCAGATAATAAAAGAACCGATAAAGATGCTGATCTTTTTTGTCGCCCGCTGTCTTCTCCTTTTTTGTTCCACAAGACATCGCTGTTTAACACTGAAAACAAAACACAATTGAATAAGTAAATATTCTATTATAATAATGGCATTATATAGTTTTGCAGCAATGTAAGGGTTAACAAATGGTTAACAACTTGTTATGTTGGCAGTAGCCTACTATTATTATTATTCTAAAACATTATTCTGGACGCTGTTTATCATACAAAACTTTAACTAATTTATAGAAATCTGTTTTGATGTTGGTATTATTTCTCAACATGCTAGAACGGGTTTGCTCTATTCATCACGCGATTGGAATCCGTGTCTTCTCTCAACGCAAAATCGTATGCATCAGATAAGTCATTTATTTATAAAATAGTATTTCCTAATTCGAGTATTATGCAGTTATCTAGAATACCTGTCTACATTTATTTTCGATCCGTAATTGTCAGGTATGCAATGGTGTTTACTTTGTTAGGATATAGGCAAAAGAGCATATTTCTTGTAACATGTCACACCATAACTTAACAGAAACCACCAACGCGTTGCTTAAAGGCTATTAATCAGTTGAAATACCTTGGGTGAATATCAACCAGCAAAAGCAGAGTCTGCATGGTAATGATGTCTATCCTCTTGCAATGAAATCGTGCTACCTTTAAAACCTTTAAGTACGTGAAGCACAATATTAGAAGAGAAAGCATGAAACTGGTAGCATGGAAAACGATGGTGAGTACAGTAAACTTTCTCTTTTCTCTTTCTTCTTTTAAATATAAGGTGCAGGATGCATAAATGTGGTTGTAGCCAACCCAAGAAAAAAGCAGGGAGACGAGGGAGAAGGTAAGGGAGTGGATCCACGAGTAGCCCATCATGATCACTGCGTCCTTGTATCTCATTTTGGTGGAATAGCTCAGGGGAAACACCACAGCAATCCATTTGTCTATACTCAACGCTGCCATGCTTAGCATAGTGTTTGTAGTCAAAAAAGTATCCAGAAAGCTTACCGCTTGGCAGATGAACTCGCCAAAGGGCTGTTGGTTTTTGACAATCCCTAGCAAGGTGGATGGCATGTTCAAAACAGTAATAAGTAAATTGCAAAATGATAAGTTCATAATAAAAATACCTGCCACTTGTTTGCGGATTTCGGTGCTGTAGATAAAACATAGGAGGACCAGTAAGTTCGATAACAAGGATACAACCATGACAACGACAATGAACAGCGCAAAGAGAATTTCTGCCAAGTCCATCTCTCAGTTGTAAATTGACACCGCGTGGATGATCTTAACGCGGCAAAAAATAGTATGAAAATCTTGCCTCCTACACGTCACTCCGTTGATTCCGTTTTTTACTTTTCATGCTTTTATTCCGACAATCTGTTTTCCCACAGACCATGAAAAGCGATTCTGACAACTCTGCTTGCCAACAGGAGCTATCCAGCGTTCTGAAACCGAGAAAGAAAGCGCAGCTTCAAACTGCGTAACAATTGACCACCAAGATTTGCCAACTCTCTTTTAATACAGAGTCTCTCTCTTTATGTCACAAGCATATAGTGGCGTTCCAAGGTTTTGACCAGATAAAGTTACCTTCTCTATAAAAAGAAAAGGCGCTGATACGTTTTATACATTAAATAATATGAGGAGCATGGGGAAATCTCTGTCACACATTCATCGCTCCCCGTGTGCACAGGTGTCATGCGCACGTCGTTTTGAAAAACAGCAAACGCCACAAATCTTCATGCACTTTTAATGAGCGCATAATTTAATAGTAAAACGTGCTAATGTGACGCTCTCGTGGTATAAATTGGAGAAAAAAGACAAGTGAACTGACAGGTCAATATTCAGGTCGCTGTTATTATTTTAGATAGCTTTTCAATCGGTCTGAAATTTTGCATAAATACAGCATAAACATTTTATGGATTGTAGGAAGTATCCAAGGAACACGGGGAACATGTATTTCAGACAGATAATGACAATGGAATAATTTCAATTAAAAAAAAACAGAGCCTTGCTCTCTGTTCTTAATACATTTTATAAAAAAAACCTGATGAATAGGTATGACGAATTTGTATACCTAGTCATCTTGTTCTGCATTGACATGGGCAGGCGTCGGTCACAGAACCAAACATTGAAGGCTATAGCTACAGGGCAAATTAGCAATGCTCCTCAAAATCATTTGTAGGTAGGATGTGTCTTTAGCATTACACATTTTAAAATACAAATTTCTTTTTTTTTTACACCATAATGCCCTCATTACTTGCACAGTATTTACAGGCTGATTACAAATCTTGTTATACCAAGCACAGTTTTGTATGAATTATACCATTAATTATGTGTTGCAAAGGATCTGGTAAGATTTAAAATGCAGCTTCTTTACCATGCAAATAACATACAAATTAAGCTACACAATGCCTTACCAGTGAATACCAGTCTTCCCTTCTCACAGTACAGCATGTACTCACTAAAACCAAGGGTTTGGTTCATTCCAGGATAAATATAGATTGAATAGAACACTACAAAGAGACTTTTGCCATATTTGGGGTAAAAACAATGACGTATATTTAGTTTCCTTCTCTTTCTGGAAGCACACTTCATTACACATTTATTGGATCTGGATGAGATGGAATTAGATGCGTGCAAATAACTGCAGCAATCTCTTCTCTGTTTGATACCAAACAATCTGTGATAGCTTTATCTTTTCACCACCTCATAAACTAGCTTCCTGTTATGCTAGCAGATGTGCATAATATAATCTAAAACAACTGGCTGTTGCTTATGCCTTTAATCAAATGAAGCACTGACAGGGGAAAACACTTATAATCTGAAAAATAGATTATTTTTTCTTTGCGTATTTTTTCCTTTCTTAATCAGACGGCATTACATTCAGATTGATATACCACAACCCCCCCCCCCCCCCCCCATATCCCCACAGGAGGGATGTTGAGGAGGCAGTCATACATACATCCAAACATAGGGACATCCATTCTTCTGTATGCATGTCACACTTCAGAGTTTTGCATATATCTAGAAATTGCTAACCTATTTTATAGCACCTTGAGAACAGCCTGTTCAACTGGGATGAAACAAAGAAACTTATGGGCAGTCATTTTTGTTTACATCCTCAAAATCGCAAATTGAATTGTTTTAATCACTGTCAGTGTATTTTTTAAATTGTAGTTTATCAATACATTTTAAAGTTTACAAACACAACAGTTTCAGATTACAGAAAATGAAAAATGCTTTAAGGGTTTTTGATCATTTAAAAAATACCTGTAAAATACATATCTAAGAACAGGGAAATAAAAAATATATAAATTAAGTTTGCTGTTGACAGAGTAACATATGCTATACATTATATAAACTAAAAACAATTCATTTTTCTTAGCTGAAAACTGGTGCTCTTATAAGCATAAAATAGAGCTATTCATTTTAAAACATCTATCACATAGTAGGGGTTCTCTCTGAGTGGCCTGGTAATAGCTGTGAAATAAGCATCCTTTATCTGCACCCACAGTCATTTGTTCAAAGTGCAGTTTCACCAGTCAGTGAGTAAAACAGTTCAATCTGAATTAACATTTTACTTCCTGCTACTAGTGATTGTGGTTGACACTTCTAAAGAGCCCCAGCCACCTCTTCATTGACAACCCATATAATAAGGTAAAATAATCCCTAAATATCACAAATATGCTCTATACAGGTGTTAGTCTTAGTGTAGAGTGTGAGTCAATTTATTACATGTTTGATATTTATCACTATAAATAGATGGAGAGCTTTTGTTGTGATTGCTTTTCAAACATTTCCAATAGTTTAAACTTAGGAAATAAAAAACGGAAACTAACACCACTACTAAAAAATGTAATTGTGTGGATTTTAGTAAGTGTTAAGTCTTCAAACACTGCACTTACAATGTGTTATATAAACCTATTTATCAACACAACATAATCATTATGGGTCACACTCATATTGCAGTAAACATAACAATGATGATGTCAAAATTGCTTTTTTTAGGACTTAGAATATTTTTTAACCCTGTAGTACCCAAGTGCATACAACTGTATACTTTTTATTATTGTCTTTCCATCAACAAACCCTAAAATGTCACTGGTATGTGTTTTACATAAAAGTGTCAAAAAAATCTTTGACTCTCACTAGATGGCAGCATCAAACATCACTATGACTTATATGATATACTCACTGCAAACACTAGTAAAAACGGGACAAATAAAGTTGGACAGATGTTTACGGTAGTCTCAATATGTGATCTATAGCTTGTGCTAAAGTGTGTTTCATCACAACTGAAGTGTTTCTTTATATATGTAAAAACATACAGACAAATGGACTGCCTCCATATGCCCCCCGGGTTCGATAACCTTAATAAATTAAGTTTCAAATTGGATAAGCGGCATGAGAAAACTGTAAGTGTGACTGTGAAAGAATAGTGTCACTGGCAAGGTTGTTCCCCTCACGGAGAGAGACTCAGACAGCAGAAGCTGCAGGTTCAAGTGCTAATGCGCACCTTCTTTACAAAACTAGACAAAAAACAACAACAAACAAATAGGCACAAGGGCCAAAACAAAAGGTTTTACACAAAATTCACAAACACCACTGTACATACCTTCAATTCAACATAGTATCACACAGCACACCAACACAACACAATGGTAACCTTCACCTCTATCACCAACATTAACCCTCCTCTGTGCGTATTTTGTATTTGTTGTGTGATTATTATTTAATTGTATGTATTTGGGCACTGTTATTTTAGGTCAGCAGGGAAGAATTAATTGCTTCCCTGCCAAATCACTTCACGTGTAGAATGTGCCTGAGCCCGACTGAATGATTAACAAGCAATCAAACTCAGGCACAGCTGTATAGAAGAGGCAGGAACCTCTCAGTCGTGATTGGGTGTTCAGAGGAGGAACGAGACAAGTAAGAACTGAGAAAATATAATGTGCAATTGCTACTCATGCTGGATTTTGACCAGAATAGTACTTGTTTGTTAAAAAGTGTTTGTCTGTGTATTTTGGCCATCGATCTTTTTGTTTTGTATCAATGTTTTGTTTAGTTTAAAACCATGTAATTTGCAATAAATACATGCATCAGTGCTTGTGACAGAGAGAGAAAGAATTTGAGCTGCAAATCTCCCTCCCGACCAGAAAGTGCCCTGTGTAAAGTTGGTGGTATGCTTTCCCATTGACGGGCTGACTCGATGGTAGGTGGAAACCGGAAGTCATCCGTTTTGGAGGAAGCACGTAGCAGCAAGTGCACGGAACAACTCCATTGTGATCAACTGTGGGGCAGGCATCGATTGGATAGACCATGGCGCCGGGCTGATTACAGGGAGGAGTTTAGTAGTACAAAGCAGACACACGTACAAGAGTACAGCCCCTTACGCTGGAGACAAAACTAAGCTAGAGCATTGTGTATTTGTTTTGGTTTGTTTACGTGTTGTTTATCTTGCAGAGGATTCTTGAGAGCAAGGAGCTGCAACCACGTAGCCAGCACGAGCCCTTGTGCACTTCCCTCACTGCACAGCACAGACACTCACCGCTTTCCCCACAGTTTTGTGCATGGAGGATTGTGGTTATTGGTGTGTTGTTTCTGTTTGGGACTGTAATCCACCATGGTACCCCTATACCCTACGTGGTAGAGGGAGGATTTATTATTTGTGTATTTAATAAACACTAACGTTTGCCACTGAAATCTACTGTCTGGACATTGCACTCTTTCCCCACACCACTCACATCCTGAAAGCACTTTATCCCGCAGTAGGAGTGTCAGTCTCTTCCTGGTCTGACTACACCAACAAGTCTATCTGTGACCCCCTCCCTGCCAACCTAATATTCCCCACACACAATGCTTCCGCCCTGCCACAGTGACATACAGACAAGCATATGATGCATTTAAAAATGTGTGCTAAAGAATATAGCAAGTGTTGTTAAATTGGACAAGCAGTTCTCCATATTCAAAAGTATGACATTTACTTACAGACAGGTGCATTCTTTCAAGGGGGTAAGAAGTAATATTTTTGTTATTTTCACTGTGAGAATCTAAGAATCAGATGTTCCATTAAATTCTAGTTTTCCATTATGCTATCCGGTTGAGAACATATAAAGACAAACTTTATAAATATCAAATATTATTTATTAAAAGGGTTTAATGATGTACCATAGTCATACCTCACCTTCTGTTTTTAAAAGGACACAACACAACATTTCAACAAAGCATGTGTATCCTCATTATCAAGGCTTCTGAAAGTGGCACCACACAAGCACCAGGCAGGTTAATGGAATTACATCCTGTTAACATAAATTCTTAATAAGATACTGAAAAAAAATATGACCAAGGAAGTTTGACCCAATTAAGTCAGATATGGACATTTTCTGAAAAATAGATTTAACTGTTAAAATTATTTTAGCCCTGGGATTAGGCTAGTTAGTCCTCGCTGGACCCTTTCAAGAGCTACAATTTTGGTTTTGAATGGCTCCTCGATGATCAACATCTTCAAGTACATCTTGCGAGCTTTCTTCATGGCAGCTTTCCATCCCATCTCGAAGGCATCTTCTGCCCTTCGTTACATTAGAGACTGGGCCCACTTTTCAGGTGATTTTATCCAGTTCATGGACATCAATGGTATGAGGCATGCTCAATCCCACTCAACACCAATTGTAAAATGTTGGAGGTGCAATAACGTGCCACAAGGCCTTAGTTATTTTTTATTAAGACTGCACAGAACATTTGTCAATACACAAGCACTCCAGAGGCATTCCCCCACCACATAGAACCACTTAGCATTTGTGGTTATCAATCATCACTATAACAAAACAAATAAAATAAATGTCACCTACCCAAGTGGCAGACCTGTAATGCCACTTTATTTAACATTGCTTTTCAGCATGAAAACACACTTGACTTGTAAAAGCCCCTTGGTATTTCCAATACAGCCACAGACTGTGATGTCACAGAGCAGCCAATAGAAATAGCTTGGCCCAAACCTTACATATATACCCCTCTAAGAAAAGAAAAATAATAACACTTATAAATATATTTATATGAAATGTGATTCTTTTTTTTAATAAAGACAACTGATAATAAAAGTTGCAGCATTGATATAAAACTGAAAATTGCGAGGACCATGTTTGTAATCTAATCTGATCATTCCTTAGAATAAAATCCCATGCAATGATCTGCTAGGTGACTTATTTTTTATATATATATAAATTTAGTCTTGCCAATTCTTTTTATTATTTTCTCCTAATTTAGAATGGCCAATTATTTTTTAAGCTCAGCTCACTGCTACCACCCCTGCAGTGACTCGGGAGGGTGAAGACGAACACACACTGTCCTCCGAAGCATGTCCCGTCAGCCGACCGCTTTTTTTCACACTACAGACTCACCATGCAGCCACCCAAGAGCTACAGCGTCGGAGGACAACGCAGCTCTCGGGCAGCTTACAGGCATGCCTGAAGGCGCCCAGCCAGACTACATGGGTCGCTGGTGCGCGGTGAGCCGAGGACAACCTGGCCGACCTAACCCTCCCTCCCCCGGGTGACGCTCAGCCAAGTGTGCGCCGCCCCCTGGGGGCTCCCATCCCCGGTCGGCTGTGGAATAGCCTGGACTTGAACTCACAACGTCCAGACTATAGAGCGTATCCTGCACTCCACCTGGAGCGCCTTTACTGGATGCGCCACTCAGGAACCCCCTGCTAGGTTACTTCTAAAACGTTCAGAAAGATACAGAACGTTTTTGGCAGTATACAGTCCTTTACCTTCATCTTAACAATTTTGACAACATGTAAGTCAACCCAAAATAATAGCTTCAGCACTCAAAGATGACCCCTGACAGCTCTTTTACAACTGAGCTCCTGTCTTTGCCGCTCTTCCCTTTGGGAAATGGTTCACTAGGACAACTAGAATGTGTGTTAAGCAACAAATGAAGTAGACCTAAAGATAATTCAGTCCCTGGTGGAAAGTGAATACACATTTGATGACCATTCTAATGTAGATATTGGGTTGAAGTACATTTTAGAAGCTTAGGCTAAAATTTTGGGGGAAGGATTATTCAATGATTGCTCTCAGTAGGATTATTTAATAATTGTTCTCTCTTCAGATCACTTCCTCGTATGCTATATAAATCTCAGATCAACTCACCTGGGCGTTGCTGTCACAATCCCAGTTGTAATCCTACACTCCACCTCCCGAACTTCCACCTTAATGCAGGCAGTCCTCTTGATGAGGGAGGAAGGGCATGGCTTCTTCCCTCCTTAACATGTGGGACCAGCGGCCAAATAGACCATAATCACCACTCTCACCACTTATCACCCACTTAACCTACAGTAAACAAAGCATGTTAGCAAGGTACTGAACCCTGGTAAGTTTCAATCACGACACATTGTGTGGCTGACCATCAGTGGTTGCTAAGGAAAACTATTCCTTAGCTTACCTCCTGAACCCCAGTGGGAACTCAAATGACAATGCAGCACTCCCTGTGGTTATTGAACTACACCCAACACTAGAGGTACTTGTTTTATTTAACTGTTTTAATTTCACAAACAAGGTGTCAATTGTACATTGTGGAGTACTCATTCATGTAATAACAGGGAACAGTGCTGTCTTTTGCATAGTGAACATCACCTTTTGGATAAAATACATATACGAAAAGTAATGTTAAAATGTAATGTTATAAATTTGCACTCCAAAATAAAAGCAATAACATATTTCTCAGAGGTTACAATGACATGGTTGGTATAGTATTTGCTCTAAATATTCTGCATGCCTTGCTGTAATTCATTATCAATCTAAAATGAAATTATTTGTCCCAATCATATTCTGTAAGTAATTTCTCCATAGCAGTAACTGCACAGCTGAGTATTATTATTTTGGTGTGATAGTGTGCCCCTAACATGATATAAAGAGGACCTTCTCTTATTAAAATGTACATTGGTTGGAACATATTGTGAAGTTTTTCGAACACACTTTTTTTGGTAACACTTCAGTTGGTGATTATAAACAACAGCAAAAGTGTATAATAACTGTATTTCAAAAGCAAAGCAGACCCATACAATTGGTGAGACAGACAGATAGACAGGCATAGAAAGCCAAACAGACCTGAAAATACAGACTATATCCATTATACGTGATTATAAACAACAGCAAAATTGTATAATGATATTCCTATTATTGTTAATAATATTACATAACTGTTAACATGTTTATAGATTGTTTATAATCATTTATAACAGCTACCTAAAGTGTTACCCTTTTTCTTACATAAGCTATATCTTTAATAATAATAATAATAATAATAATAATAATAATAATAATAATATAGCTTGTGACAAAGTGATTTGCAGTGTACAGGTGCAGGTGTGTAATTAGAAGCAGAGATCCAGTTGGAAAAGTGTTTTTATTTTAACAATCCAGGTCTGGTGACCAAATAATGATCCCTGGCAATACACAGAAAATAACCCGGAGTAAATAATAACAGGTTTGCAGTCCCAAATAATAAACACAAGTATCCTTCCCACAATGTACAAACACATCACCAGACCTGGATGCGTGCTGTAGTGCTCGTGGTGGGTGATATAGTTTATTACGTAACAATAGTGCAGTGCTGTTCTGGGTTTTGTGCTGACCCTTGGCGACAGCTCCAGAACGTGTTAGCCATCTATTAATACAACAAGCAACAATTATAGACAAAACAAAACAAACACTCACAATATTTTATCACAATACTGCACAGGTCCTTCCGGATTATTTTCTCGTAACCAAAGCGAAGGAACAGATTGCGTCTCTCCATCCCCTTTTATGCCATCACACATGACCCCTTGGTAAACGAGTGCATCCGCTCCTCCAATCCGCGGATGCCAGGCCGTTTCCCGTCCAGGTCATTGAGTTCGGGTACCATAGCTTAGCCTTTTTTCAAGATGGCTGACTTCCACCTAACCCTGGGAATAAACTGTCACGCCATTTAGTCCAGGGTACTCTGTTCCCTTTACACAGCTCTCGCACGTCAGGAGGGAGATCTAACACCATGAATTATTCGATCTCTGTCACATATCGGTATTATTATTATTATTCCAAAATAATATATATTTTTTGTCAACTTAGAGTCATGATGTAATCACAGTAAGTCACAGTAAGAGGGTTGTCTACAACTGAATTTCTGAGAAATATATCAAATATACATAGCAGGAGACCACCACATACTCACCAATCAATAATTTATAAGCACTGAATAAAAAAAGGCTTCTTTCAACCAGCAGTTCTAGAGTATGTAACCACATTTCATTTGCAGGGGCCAAAATTTTTAACAGCATTTTATGACACAACATTGCTTATTGCATGTTCCTAAAATTAGATGTTGTGGTAGAAGCACTTCTAATATTAAAGCTCTAAAGTGCTATGCTTTTTAATGCTAAGCAGCACTTACCTCTACTTGAAACACAGCCACCTGGCCACTCAGACATAAGTGATGTGGATTGAACAGCTGTAATGATAACAAAAAATCATCAGAATTAGCAATTATAGACTTCCAGTTGCTTCTCGCTAGATGGTGGTTTAGCTTTTTTTCCAGGACACCTAGACTCGCTATTTTTATAAAAAAAAACCTTATTTATTTTTACAGTTGCCCGATTATTTAGACTTGTTTTAAAAATGACTACTCCAGAGAAACTGCCCCTGTCGAAAATGGAACCAGATACTCCCTCCTCATCCTTTAAACAACAGGTGGGGAAAAAATGGCGGAGAAGGAACAACCTCAATATTCTGATATCCAACGTCAGGAGCTGAAAACCTTCCTTGCCGAGGCGGTGCCTGAAATGAAGGATGCGCTGGCAGCAGTCTCCACTAATATTAAAGTTTTGTGAGACGAGCTAGCCCAGATGAAGCTGCACTTTGCAGAGATTAACACCAAAAATGGCAGCTATATCAGCAGAGAAACCTAAGCTGGTTAAACGTGTCAATATTATCCAAGCAGCCCAGCATCAAAATCACGACTACACGAGACAACTCTACAGGTATAGTCGCTTTTTTCTCGTCTTCAGGATCTACAGGACAGGAATCAGAGAAACAATCTGAGGCTGGTAGGACTACCAGAATCGATCGAGGGGGGTGACATGCTGTCTTTTCTTCAAGCTAACATCCCCAAATGGCTTCCATCTCTTGGTTTTTCTACATCTAAAACTCTAGAGATCGAACGCAGCCATAGGATATACAGCCCAGGCCCCCGCTCTAACAAACCTCGCTGTGTCATCTTTAAAGTTCTGTGATACAATGATGGACAGGATATTCTACAAGTGGCCAGGCAAAATAAGGAAAAGCTTTCTATCGGTGGCAGCATGCTACGTTTCTTTCCGGATTTTAGTAGTGAGACAGCTGCTCAGAGGAAGAAATTTTCATTGGTGATGCAAGCTTGCAGACAGCGTGGGATACCTTGTTTCCTGCTTTATCCTGCCCGGCTGAAGATACTGCACTCAGACGGCCCGGCTGTTTTCGACGTTCCAGAGGATGCCGCAAGCTTCATATCCAAGTTGAAGACACCAGACTCTTCTTTGTAAATATCACAGGGCTCCAATTCCTGGACTTTGCTTGACTGTTTGGTACATGTTTCCTATTTGAACTGATTTTGATAATTCCCTGTTTGCAGCTTATTTTGTTAAATGTTTTCTGTTATCTTGTATTTGCCTATACTGCTCTCTATTCGAGTCGCCACTTTGTGGCTGGACTGCGTGTGTTGTGTGACCTTACATGAGAAATGATTTTTACTGGGATAAGGGCTCGTCATCTGCAGACACCGGGCTCAATGACTGGAGATTTGATATCAATTTTGCATTTTGTTAGTTGGGTGACTGCGACTCGCATGCTCTGTCCTTTTATATAGGTATTATGCACTGATTTTTTTTGGTCTTTTGCGTGGCTGGATCTCAACACAACCAAAGCATATTGTTTTCCTCTATTCTCTGGTCCTAATGGGATTGTAGTGTAATCCCGGTCAATTAGTATGCTTCCAGTTTTTTATATTATTTTCATTATTATGTTTGTATTTGGGTTTTTTTCCTCATCGTTTCTGGTGCGGTTTTGAGTCTTTTCTGCTATTTCTTGGTGGTGCTTGCTGTGTGATGGCGATGCATTGTGTAAAGGTAATATGTGTGGTGGATTTGAGGCACACACTGACATATCTTACCTATAACATTTGTATTTGGTGTTGCTGCTGGTGGAGGTGGTGGGGGGGTAGAGGGTGTTAGTACTCTACTGAATTCACTGCAGTGTCTATATCACCTACCTTATTATGAGTAATAATAATATAATGTCTTGGAATGTCCGCGGACTGAACTGCCCAATTAAGTGTCGTAAGCGTCTGATCTTTTTTGATAGAAAAGGGGTGGATATTGCACTATTGCATGAGTCACATCTAAAATTGTGTGATGTAAATAGGTTTCAAGATAAGCTTCATAGCATTACACTATGTAACACAATTTTTGTTCCTGGGTAGTAAGTGTTATTTCATAATTGCTTATGCCTCAAAAGTATTGAAAATGGCTATAATTCCCCATAAACTTTGCTTTTGTGACCAGGACAGTGATATTTTGAAATTTACCTATTTCCAATGAGAAAACGGGCATATTTGTGTCTTTTCGTTCACATAAAGTCAGAAAAAAACAACATATGATTCCAAATTAACATGTATTTATACTAAAGTAATACAAAAATGACTACAAAAGATTTAGAAGTGAGTAGTTTTTCGAGATTTACGATTATACTGTATATCACTTTCACGAATCAGCCCCCAAATGTAGTCTCCCATCATGTTCTCATTATACTGTCCTTGGTAGCGGCGTTCAAAGTCCAGTATATCCTGGTGGAAGCGCTCGCCTTGCTCCTCCGAGTACGCTCCCATGTTCTCCTTGAATTTATCAAGATGAGCATCAAGAATATGGACTTTGAGGGACATCCTACAGCCCATTGTGCCGTAGTTCTTCACCAGAGTCTCAACCAGCTCCACATAGTTTTCGGTCTTGTGATTGCCCAGGAAGCCCCGAACCACTGCGACAAAGCTGTTCCAAGCCGCTTTCTCCTTACTAGTGAGCTTCTTGGGGAATTCATTGCACTCCAGGATCTTCTTCATCTGTGGTCCGACGAAGACACTGGCTTTGACCTTTGCCTCAGACAGCTTAGGGAAGAAGTCTTGAAGGTACTTGAAGGCTGCCGACTCCTTATCTAGAGCTCTGACAAATTGTTTCATAAGGCCCAATTTGATGTGCAGCGGTGGCATCAGCACCTTCCGGGGGTCCACCAGTGGCTCCCACTTGACGTTGTTCCTCCCCACAGAGATCTCGGTCCGCTGTGGCCAGTCCCGCCTGTGGTAGTGCGCCTTGGTGTCCCTGCTGTCCCAAAGGCAAAGATAGCAGGGAAACTTTGAAGTCTCCTATGACCTTGATGCCATCTCAGAAAAATGCAGATATGTATCCACTTAGGCAGCTGGAAATAAACTGAACTTGTGGGCTTAAGGCCCCTGTATTTATACTACTATTTATACTACTGTAAAGTTCTAGAAAGTTCTAGAAGTTACTCCAAGTTTACTCAGCACTGAATCTATCTGGAATGTTCTGAAAAATAGGTACATTTCAAAATATCACTGTCCTGGTCACAAAAGCAAAGTTTGTGGGGAATAATAGCCATTTTCTATACTTTTGAGGCATAAGCAATTAGGAAATAACACTTACTACCCAGGAACCAAAAAAAAAAAAAAAATGTTACGCGGTGTTATTGATCATTCGTGTTTCATAACAAAATCAAAAGAGGTTATAATTGCAGCAAAAAGAAAGTCAAATATAACTGTACATTCTCAAAGCAATGATAAAGAAGGACAGTTTTGCTATGTTGTAATATCTTTAAATGGCCATAGAGTGTGTCTAGCAAATACCTAATGTTTTTTCAATAAAGTTAAATTTACTCTTTATTGAACATTCCAGTTATCATGGGTGGGGATTTTAATATGCCTTTTGACCCTGAGATAGACTTGTCTCACAATGCTGGTAATTTTTTACCTCAGGCTTCTAAAGCCTTTCAGATTTTCGCACATGATTTAAATATAATAAATGTTTGGAGCTTGAATAATTCAAATGTTAAAGACCACATTTTTTTCTCACAGACACAAGACATTCTCTAGGATCAATTACATATTTATTTCTCCTGTTATTTCGCAATATATTGTTTCCAGTGATATTCTCCCAACTGAATAAAAATTTGACCCGTTTTTTTTAATTCATATTGTCCCGGTTTACCCCATGCAAAGAGATGGAGGTTTAACTCCTTCCTTCTGCAAAATGAACATTCTGTCAAACATTTGTCTGATGGCCTAAAAGATCTTTTGGAAATAAACTCTAACCCTGATATTAACCCTCATTCAATGTGGGAGGTAACTAAGTATTTTATTAGAAGCAGCTGCACTTCTTAGTAGATCAAGAAATAAACACATTTCTCAATTAGAGATGGAAGTTCTTATGTTCTTAAGTTCTTAAGTATTGAAATTAAAAACAAAGCTAAAAACCTTGCTGCATTAAAGGTGGAATTTAAAAGTGTGACTAGAACTAAAGCAGAATTTTTAATTGAGAAGTCCAGACAGTTATATCATGCAGAAATGCCTAGCAGATGGCTGGCGTTGAGATTAAAACAATCTAAACATCTGGCCATTGATATGATTAAAGATTCTAATGGTACTATTATTTCACAGCCAAAGCACGTTAATTAAGTCCTGAAATCATTCTATTCTAGTCTGTATAAATCGGAGGTTACTGGCAGTGCAAATAATATTTCAGAATTCTTAGATAAATTGGAGCTGCCTCGGATCTCTGTGGAGCAGGATGAACTTATGAATACCCCTATTTAACTGAAAACAGCTGCTTGCTCTATGGTTGGCGCTCTACTTCTGAACTCTGTGAACTATTCGCTAAAGATTGGCACATTTCACAAAGATCAGAAATCCGTTCTTATTTCACGTCTCCTCAAAAAAGGGAAAGACCCTCTGGAATGTGCCAGTTATATAAAGACCTCTACGCTTCTGAATTCTGACATAAAATTCTATGCAAAAGCCTCCATCCTAAATGTAACCTCGTTTTAAATCTCGCAAGCGGAGTCTCCAATAGAAATGTAGGAATGTGCTATCACTCAGTAGTTGGGGCAGGTTTAAAGTATTGAGAACGAATCAATGATAGATGCAAGTCAGGAAGGCGGGACATTGCCCAGCAGTGCTGGGAAATGTATTTATTATTATTTTTGTAGTAGGTTTTATTTTTTAACGGGAAAAGGGTGAAGCCAATGTGAATTGATTAACCATTTCCACAGTTTTTCCTGTGTTTATTGACATTCGATTTGTATCAGGGGTGTTTTATTGGGTTTTATCGGTTAAAACCGAAAATCAGAAGCCCTAATTATGTCTTCTCAGTTCACCCTGTGCAGGGGTACGAGACAGGGATGCCCTCTCTCCCCTTTGCTATTTGCGCTTTCTTTGGAACCACTTGCATGGGCAGTTAGACAGATCAATAATATTACCCCCATAAAGGTACAAAACTCCAAACATCGCATCTCTTTTTATGTTGATGACACATTGCTTTTTCTTTCTGATATCAAATTCGATCACCTGTGTTCAAGCACTGTTTGAACAATTTGGTGCAATCTCAGATTACAAAATCAACTGGTCTAAATCTGTATTTATGCTGTAAAATTCTGCTGCCATGAAGCCTCTGGAACAGCTTCCAAGCATTAGAATCATATATTATGTAAGCAATAAGACACTCCAGGGTGTTGGTTGTGCTGGAATAACCGCACGCCCAGGGGTGTAGTAAGGCACGAGGCCGTAGGCCCCTGGAAGTGCAGTTATTCCAGCACAACCAATACCCTGGAGTGTCTTATTGCGCTTTGGGGTGGAGTGTCCTGCCCCTATTTAATATTATTTGTATTTTTGTTTGCGGCGCGGTTAAAAGTGCTGCGTCTTTTGTTATTGTTTTTTATATTTATAATTTAAAAACCCTGTGAGGATGAATGACTGATCAGCTACTGATTATTTAACTAGCTGACAGTCATGCATCCTTACCAAACGCATGCAGACTGTGGCCAAGGGGTAATAAGATAATTAACAGCTAGTTAACCCCTTGGCCAGAGTATAAGAACCTGCAGCTGTCTGTGCTGCAGGGTTGGAGTGTACAGAGGAGAGTACGGGGAGCGGAGAGAGCGAGGAAAAAAAACTAGATTTAAAAACGACTGCTAAACGCATATTTGTTTATTCGTTTGGCCCTCATGCCCTTTTGTTTTGTTTTTTGTTTAAATCTTTTGTTTTGTTGTATGAGTTAATAAATACGCTGAGTGCCGTAGCATTCAGATTCACCCGCCCATCCACTGTTTTGGTTTCTGTACATCCTGGTCCGTGACGTCACCACACCTCACCACTGCAAGCCATCCTGCCACACGCTTATAAAATGGGTTACTCGTTTTTAGAAATAAAGATATAGACACATTTGTATTTAAAAATGAATATAGGTTTAGTTTTTCCTAAATATATTACTACGCTAGGAAAAATAGTAAATAAATGTAATAGTTCCAGTGAATTTAACAGATAAACAAATTATTTTTAATAATAAATAAAATAAAATAAAATAAAATAAATAAATTATCAGAATATTTTCAGAATTTCCATTACACGAGAGTAGATGTTAAAAACTTCATGCTGATTTGAACTCGGCTCTCGCCAAGATAAGCACCAACTAAGACGTAGCTTTACAGTAAACTAATGTGATCCATATGTGTCTCCATCCATTTGCGTTTCCTTCCATATTATGATGTAGATATCCTGTCTGGTGTTAATGGCTGAAGTGTAATGCTGGCTCCGGGGATCAGCTTATTGCCTCCCTAGAGCATCAGCACTCACAACGGCTGCAATGCTGGCTCTGGGGATCAACCATAGTGAGGTCTCCCCAGAGCATAAGCATGACAACTGCCTGGATTGAGCTAAGTAGGGTACATTCGGCATAATTGACCGTTTCTGATCAAAACCATGTATAATAACTTAAAAAACGAAAATTATGGGGGCTCCCGAGTGGCGCATCCAGTAAAAGCACTCGCTAGAGTGCAGGATGTGCTCTATAGCCTGGACGTCGCGAGTTCGAGTCCAGGCTATTCCACAGCCGACCGTGGACGGGAGCTTCCAGGGGGCGGCGCTCAATTGGCCGAGCGTCGCCCGGGGGAAGGGAGGGTTAGGTCGGCCAGGGTGTCCTCGGCTCACCGCGCACCAGCGACCCCTGTAGTCTGGCCGGGCACCTGCGGGCTTGCCTGTAAGCTGCCCAGAGCTACGTTGTCCTCCGACGCTGTAGCTCTGAGGCGGCTGCACGGCGAGTTCGAAGTGTGTAAAGAAGCGGGCGGCTGACGGCACACGCTTCAGAGGACAGCGTGTGTTCATCTTCGCCCCTCCCGAGTCAGCGCAGGGGTGGTAGCGGTGAACTGAGCCTAAAAAAAAATAATTGGGCATTACAAATTGGGGAGAAAATAATAAAAACTAATTGGCAACGACTAAATTTAAAAAAAAAAAAAAAAAAAAAAAACGAAAATTATACCTTTTGCAAATTGGTGGAGCGTAAGTTAAGCTAATATATACATGTACATAATCGTTTATTTGCTGTTATTCATATAAGAAGATAGGGGCCCAGAAGTGTATGTTTGCCTAGGGCCCTGTGATGGGTTAATCCGGCCCTGGAGGTAGGCAGAGTATAGGGATGATGAAAGTGTTCTTCAAGTTAATACCAAGCATGCAAAATTAGATTGAGATCTGGGGACTGTGATAGCTCTGGAAGATGCCTAAAGTTGCATGCCATTCTCACACCCAGCTCTGGAGGATGGGAGCAGTATCACCTTGATAGTAACGTTCATCATCAGGATAGAAGTGCAGTGTTGTTGGGTGGATCCGCAGCAATGCTTAATGAAACTTCCATTCTGCCTTACGGAGTGATCAAGGGACCCACAACAAGGTGATGCCAAACACAATCTAATGGATACATTCTAACAATGTGGTCTGTATATATTTTGTGCATGAATATATTACTTTTTAAAATATACAAACGTTCTGGATACCTACTAAAATACCAACTACTATGGATACAAGTCCCAAGTGAGTGCTGTGGTGCTCGTGGTGCAAATACAATCAATCGTGAAACAAGTGCAGTGTTGTCCGGGTTTTGTGCTGGCCTGTAACGACAGCTCCGGATCGTGTCAGCCGTCTAATAATAGCAAACAAACAGTTTTTAGACACAACAAAACAAACAAAACACTCACGATTACAATACGGGTCTCCTTCCGGTTTAGCTTTAACCATAACAAAGGAACAGATCACCTCGCTACATCCCCTTATGTACCGTCTGACACCTTGGTTAACGATTGCAACTGCTCCTACAATCAAGGGCAGCAGTGTGGAGTAGTGGTTAAGGCTCTGGACTCTTGACCGGAGGGTTGTGGGTTCAATCCCCAGTAGGGGACACTGCTGTTGTATCCTTGAGCAAGGTACTTTACCTAGATTGCTCCAGTAAAAACCCAACTGTATAAATGGGTAATTGTATGTAAAAAAATAATGTGATATCTGTATAATGTGAAATAATGTATAATGTGATATCTTGTAACAATTGTAAGTCGCCCTGGATAAGGGCGTCTACTAAGAAATGAATAATAATAATAATAATAATAATAATCTGCGGCTGCCACATCACTTCCCTTCCGGGTCGATGACTTGGTGTACCGTAGCTCCACCCTCTTTCTAGATGGCCGACTTCCACCTAACCCTGGGAATGAATTGTCTGGCCATCCAGTCCAAGGCACTCTGTTCCCTTTACACAGCGCCCTCACAGGTCGGGAGGGAGATTTATCACTAAGGAGCATTTTGTCTCTGTCACAGATGCCCACTGATGATGATTCACATCTTTACAATTACAGACCTCCTGTGGTGAAAAATAGGGTTTAAATGCCAACTGTGGAAAGTGGGAACTAGTTCACACATGCCAAACAGATTTACAAAGAAACGCCTTCAAAATGTGTTACTTGTTACTTGAATTTTTCACTTTGCATTGCTTAAAAGTCCATTTTAATGCAGATGTTTGGCTTACCAACGCTAAGGCCCACAGTTGAGCTAATAGCCTAAATCTCTCTCAGGATTAGATTTTTAATGGTATTTTTTCACAAAGCTGCACAAAAGAGTGACTATTTTACACATACAGGGTTGGTGTGTTCACAGTGGAGAATGGAAGAGAGAGAGAGGAGAAAGAAAGAATAATAATAACACAACAACAATTGCTACTTGTGCTGAAACAGTTCTGAACAATACTTGTTTGAGGTTTGTCCACTGTTTTGTCTGTCTACTTATTTTGGCCAACGTGCCTTTTGTTTTGTGTATAATAAACCGGTGCAACAGCTCACTCACTCACCATTCTGTGTCAATATCCTTCCTGGTCTGACGTAACCACAAGTTATCCGTGTCACACAGGTCCATGATTAGTGATAATCAGGATGGACTGAATACAAATTTGGAGAGAAGGATTATTATTAATTAGTCATTTAGCAGACACTTTTATCCAAAGTGACTTACAGAGACTAGGGGGATAATTATGCATCAACAATAACTGCAGAGTCATTTACAATTACGGTTCATCCGAAGGACACAGCACAAGGCAGTTAAATGACTTGCTCAGGGTCACACACAGTGAGTCAGTAGCTGGGATTGAACCTGGAAGCTGGGATTTTTCCCTTTTGCATCTGCTTCAAAAGTTACTTGTCTCTAGCACTGTAAAGAGTCCAGTTTTACTTTCATTTTACAATGATGGTGCATGAGGAATAGAGAAGAAATCTAAAAGGCAACACTTTTGTAGTGCATATACAATAAGTGGCAAGGCCCCATCTGTGTCAGAATCACCCTGCAGGGATTTTAAAAGCCTTGATTGAAATAAACAAGAAGTTTGCCTGATATCAAATCAAAGTCATCAAACAGTGTAACTAATTAACCAAGGACTTAAGACATCCTGCTTTAGTCTGGTTGTACATGAATGTGTATAGTTATACAATACTAAATACTGTACAGTACGTTACATTAAACCTCATTAAACCGTCACTCTCAGACAGCACTGTAACAGATTGATTCTATTATCTACTATCTGTTTTTTTTGGTTTTGTTGCACTATATTTCTTGTTACTGTGTGTGTGTGTGTGTGTGTGTGTGTGTGTGTGTGTGTGTGTGTGTGTGTGTGTGTGTGTGTGTGTGTATGCTCAAATCCTCAGATATTTTAAAGAAAATACATCAATAGAAAAGTGAAGATAATGGCATCTTAAATGTGGAAAGTCTGAAGCCTGCATTGAAATATTAAACAAAACATCTGCATATCGCATAAAAAATAGGCTGTTTTTAATGCTGCCAAAGTCTTGAATGGCCACGGGTTCTCTTGCTTGTTGTTTCCAAGTCTAAGTAGCATAACATGAAAAACAGCTACTACCTGCAGCCATTATTTTAACCTTGGAAACTAAAGCAGTAAAACAGCTTAATGATCTTAAATTACTGAGTCGTGTTGCAATAAAAAATTAGTCATAGCAGCCAGATATTTCAGTGTTTAAGTAGGAATAGAAAAAAAATCATGCGATGTAAAACTGAGGTTCTATTGTAAGTGACTGCAGCATCAGTTGCTGATGTATAGTTCAGCCCCTAGTCTCTATGTTGCTTTGGATAAAAACATTTGCTAAATGACCAAATAACTGGTAGACAATTATTTACACATATAAAATGTAGACGATTAATGCATTCCATTTTATCACTATATTTTGACTAAGCATCCTAAAATTAGGTCCGCCAGGATTACTGCTTATCTGGGTTTGTAAAGCCAAAGGATAGTGTACAATTTAGGCTTGCTTTGACAGTTAACTTGCAGTTTATCCCCAGGCTATTATCTTTAAAGCACTGTAAAATGTGTAACTGTATATTCAGTGAGGCCAATCTTGTGTTAAATAACCACCTTTATTATAATACAAAATCTTGTAGATTTCCAAAATATTGAACTCAAACAATGCCTTTTTCTTTTTTGTATATATATATATATATATATATATATATATATATATATATATATATATATATATATATATATATATCACGGCTTAGAAAAATAACAACTGCAAACAGCATCACATGACCATGCGTATATATATAGTGTATAGCGTGGCTTGCATACTAATGAGCTGCTTCACACTAAATAAATCACTACGCACCACTACATTTTAAATTCCATAACAAATTGCCATTTTATTTGTTATTAGTTACAAAACCACTGCCAAAAATGAGTGACATTCCACCTATTTCCTTTAATATATTTGGGGATGAAAACAGATAACTGGTACGACAGCAGTCCACCTGAAAGAGTAGACACTTAACAGTAGATGAGGAACAGCTAAATGAAATAGAAGAAAACAACGACTGAAAAACACAAAAAAAAAACTGCAGCATAGGCTGTTAATGAACTTAAAGACTGATTTAAAGAAAAGTATATTGACATTAATTTTAAGGAAATACATCCAAAAAATGTCATAAACATTAAAGGGGATTTTATGCCAGTGCAAGAAGTTCAACTGGCAACCAGTATTCAGTCTCCAGTTTTATAACGCTGAGAGCTGGACTAAATAGATATTTTAACAGTAGAATTGTTAACATCTCTGCTGACAGCGAGTTTAAACCCAGCAATAATGTATTCCTGTCAGTCATGAAAACTTTTAGAAAAGCAGGTAGACAAGGCCAGACACCACCCCCCGAATTACTGGCCTGGATTTGAAGCATCTGTGGGAAACTGAGGCACTATCCCCTGACAACGTGGTCAGATTGTTGCGTAAAGTCTGGTTCGATCTTAAACTTAATCTGGCACGAAGTGGACAGAAGGCTGTTCGACAACTAACAAAAACATCTTTTAAAATCGGAAAGGATAAAAACGGACTTGAATATGTGTGCCTTGCAGATCCGACTTCAGCATCCATCACAGCTGCTAGCCTGCCTTCCTCAGTGTTATTTGAAACTCTGCCCAGACCATCAACATCATTCGCATGTGCTCAGTCCTTTAGTCTCAAGATGCCACTTTCGATGTATAAATTCACAATAAACAGAGATGTGCAATTTATTTTTAATAAGTGAATGTGACAGCGAGCAAATGAATCCTAGTCAACAATCTCCCTCCCGATCTGTGAGGGCGCTGTTTAACAGGAAAAGAGTGCCTCGTACTGATTGGTCTGGCAGTTCATTCCAGGGTCAGTCGGAAGCCAGTCAGCCAGGAAGGGGGCGGGGTCACAATGCCCAAAATCCTCGCCCTAAAGCGGTACGTGATGTGTCAGTCATGGATTGGAGGAGACGTGACTGAACTAGCTGTCACAGGGAGTGTGACTAAGGGTATAATTGGGGATGTGACGATGTAATCTGTTCTTTTGATGTAGTTAAGAAACTGACCGATAAACGAAACGGACGGTGTAAATGTATTGTGAGTGTTAAGTGTTTTGATTGCTTGTGAAATCGAACTGTCTGTTTGTCACTACTAGACAGCTAACACGAGCCGGGAAGCTGTCGCTACAGGCCAGCATCAAGCCCGGACTGCACTTATACCACTTGTCACTGATTTGCACCAGCACCAGCACGCAGAGCACTCACTGTCAGGAGTTGTAGCCATGTCTGTGCTGTGTGTTGTTTGTGATTATTATTTCGGGACTGAACCCCGTATTTTAAAGCTGGCAATACACATTGGTGTGTAGAGCCAGCGTTTATTATTTATCGGTCTAAGGAGACAAAAAGGAGAAATAAAATAACTGTTGTGAACCGTGAACTTGGTGTTTATCATTGTTAAAGCACTTGCATTACTTGTACACCTGAGAACAATTAAACATTCTATCAGAACAATGGCTACTGTCCTCAGGCAAGTAGCAAAAGCATTCAATAAAACAATGCAGGGAACAAAGGAAGAAATGATTCTGCATACCTTGATGAGTGGAAGGAAGGGACGAAAAACGGCCACAGACAGAAGCAGCAAAATAACCCAAAGGCTCTTTTCAGAGCCATCCAAATATTTCTAAAATGAGCAAAAAGTAAATAAAAATAAAGGTTTACCATGATTATGAAACTCAATTCCCATCCAGCTGTTGCCGATGAGGGACATGCAAGTATTTTTGTGGGGCTTAATAATCGCCACACATACTTCTATCTGCTTCATTGGAAACAGCCGGATGAAAATCGAGTTTGAAATATGGTTTTATCTCGCAGAAAGGGGCGGAGCGGTCAGAATTCTCAGTTAGGAACTGTCGGTTTGAAAATGTGTTTGAAAATGCGCATCAACGTTCTCAGATCGGAACGAGTGAAGCCTGATTTTCCTGGTCCGTTAAACTACACCTCGGATATAACGCTCCTACAGCATGTCCCCCAATTCCCTACTAGTGATTCATGCAATATTTCTACAGTAAATACAGTACCGGTGTTGTTCAAACTGTAAACAACTTCTCAGTCTAACTTCCGTTTCTGTCTCTCCTTTTGATACAGTATCTGAACTGAAGAAAAGCTGCGCTTGCACATTATAAAACAAACATCTTGTTCAGCATTCGTTTTATAGCTAAATAAATATTAGGCCTATTACGTGGTTATCTTTCCTAATGTATTTATTTACTTTTTTGCTGTGAGAGGTGCTGTGGCTTTCTCTGGGAGACAATGCTTCAGCTTCGCTTCAGCCCCGCTCCGGCAGCCAAACCTGGAGCGAGCCCATTCCCTCTTCCCCTCTCCCAGCCCGCTGTCCTTTTCGCACTTGGTTTGCTTGTCTGTCGCTTTGAACTGAACTCCTGACCGTTGTTTAGCCAGGCTATTTGTAAAAAAAAAATAGCATTGATTACATGGTGCTTTATGCATGGTTAATTCAAAGTTACATTTTTGCTTCACTATAGGTGCATTATAGAGAAAAAGTTATTTTATTTTGTATTTTAGTCAGATGTGTGTTCTTTGGTTACAATGCTCATATAGTATTTGTACTGTAGTATACAGTGGTGAAACGAAATATGAATGACCTACCTATAGAAATAATGGGGGGTGTTGACACTCCCAGTGGGAACATTTTGAAAAACAAAAGAGGATAAAAATTATGCATTTTTGCACATTACTGTATGGTTTAAGCATGTGCTTGACTAGTAGTCTTCTGAATGTGCACATTTAAAAAAATGTATTTAAGTTAAATCTGGAAAAAAGACACATGGCACCCCATAGTATATAGCATACAGTGGTCCGTGTGAGTGTTTGAGCCAGAACAACATCTATATGTAAAACAGAGATATAACAAAAACTCACTACTGGAAATACTGGAAGTGCCGAAACCCAACAGCATAACACAGATTCCCCACACAAACTAACTAGAAAAATCTAACCCTGTTTTCAGTGTATAAAACCAAGCCCATTTAAATGATTGTCAGTGCAATGATACAATAAAATGTGCACAGCTCATAAGGGAAAGCTAAATGTAGCCCTGTCACAAGTTGGTGGATGACGTCACAGACCCGGAAGATATAGACACAAGAGACAGTACTGGGGTATGTAAAAGCACTGTTTGCACAGCTATTTCATAAATGAAAGATTTAAATAAAACACTCAAACAAAAAAGCACGTTTTCCAAACAAATAAACAATAATGAAACAGAATAGCAAAACAAGTATTGTGTTGGTTTTTAGCTAGCAAGTATAACATTAGTTTCCTTTCTACTATTAGCTTTTACCTCCTCGCTCCCATTCTCTACTCCTCGACTTCTCTAATGAGACCGGAGTGGGTTCTTTTATTCTCTGTGGCTGGAGCCTTAATTACCTATTAATCAAATAATGACCTGCTTAAGGCTCCAGCCACATTCCCACAAGGTTTATAACGATGGGGCTTTTAACCCCATTCACACCGACTACACATTGTAAGAATGGCTTTCCCTCGGTCTCAAATAATAAATAATAATGTTGGGCAGCTTTTGTCTGCCCACACACAAACACAATATATTAATAATAATAATAATAATAATAATAATAATAATAATAATAATAATAATAATAATAATAATTAAAACAAAAATTATACAGAAATAAATATACACAAGGGGTGGGCACCCCATCACAAGCCCTTTGTTTTTTTTTTGTTGTTCTCAAATAATGTATTACTATCCATTAACTTTGCAATAGTTAGTCATTAACACCACATTAAACCTTAAGAATCCACGTTATTGTATAATAAGTGTGTTAATAGCAAAATCACTATGCATACCTCTAGCCGATTTTTGGTAACACTTTATATTAAGGTGCTGCTTATTAATGTTTTATAACTATATAATAGATACTTAATAACTATGGTATAGTGTGTTACTAAAGCATTATAGATGATTTATAACCATTCAATAGCCATATACAGAATTACCCAAACATCCCAAAGTACAATAGGTGGCTAAAAACTGTCCCCTTTATAAAAATGTAATTCTGTCTATGGCTACTACATGGTTATAAACCACCTAAAGGCTTTATTAACACTCTATCATTATTATTATTATTTATTTCTTAGCAGACACCCTTATCCAGGACGACTTACAATCGCAAAGCAAATACATTTCAAGTGTTACAGTACAAGTAATAGAATAAGAGCAAGATAAATACAATGACTTTGGTTCAAGCAAGTACAAGTGTGACAAAATACAATTCAGTACTACGGCAGATAACAGTGACAGTGATAGTTACATCAAGATATGATTAACTACAAAATACTACAGATTAAACACTTGGCAGATTACAGTACTCTGAAGTACAGGATTAAATGCAGTAAAATAGGGGGCAGATAAGAGCAAATAAAGCGCATTAAAGGAAGGGTGATAAGTGTCCCAGGGGAAAAACAGAGGAGTTCTACAGGTGCTGTCTGAAGAGGTGAGTCTTAAAGAGGCGCCGGAATGTGGTCAGGGACTGGGCGGTCCTGACATCTGTAGGTAGGTCATTCCACCACTGTGGAGCGAGGGTGGAGAAGGAGCGGGCTCTGGAGGCAGGGGAGCGTAGAGGAGGTAGAGCCAGTCTTCCAGTGCAGGCGGAGCGGAGAGGTCAAGTGGGGGTGTAGGGAGAGATGAGGGTCTGGATGTAGCTGGGTGCAGTCTGGTCAAGGCATCTGTAGGCTAGTATAAGAGTCTTGAACTGGATGCGAGCAGTGATCGGTAGCCAGTGGAGTGAGCAGAGTAGTGGAGTTGCGTGGGAGAAGCGAGGCAGAGAGAACACCAGGCAGGCAGCGGAGTTCTGGATGAGCTGGAGCGGACGGGTGGTGGACGCAGGGAGGCCAGCCAGGAGGGAGTTGCAGTAGTCTAGACGGAAGAGTACCAAGGCCTGGACCAGGAGCTGTGTGGCGTAGTTGGTGAGGAAGGGTCGGATTCTTCGGATGTTGCTCAGGAAGAATCGGCAAGTGCGTGCCAGAGTGAAGATGTGCTGGGAATAAGAGAGGCAGGGGTCCAGGGTGACTCCGAGGTACTCAGCGGAGGAAGAGGGAGAGAGTGTGGTAGATTCCAGAGGAACAGAGATAGAGAGATCAGAGGAGGGGGAGGAGGAGGGAAAGAAAAGGAGGTCAGATTTAGAGAGGTTGAGTTTGAGGTGATGCAAGTGCATCCAGGAGGAAATAGCAGACAGACAGGTAGAGATGGGCAGCAGTGAGGAGTAGTGGTTAGGGCTCTGGACTCTTGATCGGAGGGTCGTCGGTTCAATCCCCGGTCGGGGACACTGCTGCTGTACCCTTGAGCAAGGTACTTTACCTAGATTGCTCCAGTAAAAACCCAACTGTAAGAAAGGGTAATTGTATGTAAAAATAATGTGATATCTTGTAACAATTGTAAGTCGCCCTGGATAAGGGCGTCTGCTAAGAAATAAATAATAATAATAATAATAATAATAATAATAATAATAATAATAATAATAGAGATACAGGAGGAGATGGTGGAGTCAGAGGTGGGGAAGGAGAGGAAAATCTGAGCATCATCAGCATAGAAATGGTATGAGAAACCATAGGATGCAATGAGGGGGTCCAGGGAGCGGTTGTAGAGAGGGAACAGGAGAGGACCCAAGACTGACCCTTGGGGGACTCCTGTTAAGAGAGGGTGAGGTGTGGAGGTTGCTCCACGCCAGGTTACCTTGTAAGTGAGGTTGGAGAGGTAGGAGGAGAACCAGGCTAGAGCAGTGCCAGAGATCCCCAGGTCAGCGAGAGATGATAGTAGAATAGAGTGATCAACAGTGTCAAAGGCAGCAGAGAGGTCGAGGAGAATTAGGACAGAGGAGAGAGAGGCAGCTCAGGCAGACTTAAGTGATTTGGTGACAGACAGAAGGGCAGTTTCAGTGGAGTGAGCAGAGAGGAAGCCAGATTGGAGAGGGTCGAGCAGAGAGTGGTTGGACAAGAAAGCAGAGAGCTGGCGGTGTACAGTCCGCTCGAGGGTTTTGGAGAGGAAGGTTAGGAGGGAGACAGGACGGTAGCTCTGGAGGGAGGTGGGGTCGAGGGTAGGTTTTTTGAGGAGGGGTGATAGAGGCTTTTTTGAAGTCAGAGGGAAAGAGACCAGAAAGTAGAGAGGTATTGAGAAGGGATGAGATGAAGGGAAGTAGAGCAGGAGCAGCATCTTGAAAGAGGTGAGTGGGGAGGGGGTCCAGGGCACACGTGGTGGGTTTGTGACCCTGGAGCAGGGAGGAGAGGTCAGAGTCTGAGTTGGGCAAGAAGGTGGAGAAGGAGGGTGAGTTAGTAGGGGATGCAGTGGGTGTAGGGGTTGGAGCAGGAGGGGGTAGGGGGGAGGGAGAGGTGTTAAAGTGTTTGCGGATATCTGAGATTTTAGAAGAGAAGAAGGAGGCAAAGTCATCAGGGGAGATAGAGGAGGGAGGAGGAGGGGATTAGGGTTTAGGAGGGAGGAGAAGGTAGAGAATAGTTTATGTGGGTTGTTAGTGGAGGCTTGGATTACAGATTGAAAATAAGTACATTTAGCAGAGGAGAGAGTAGAGGAGAAGGAGGAGAGGAGAGTGCGGTAAAGATCTAGGGCAGCAGGGAGTTTGGTTCTCTTCCATTTCTTTTCAGCAGATCGCAGTGTGATTCTTGCTGAGTGGAGCGCAGAGGAGAGCCAGGGATGGGGAGGGGAGGGGTGAGCAGGTCGGGAGGTGAGGGGACAGAGGGAGTCGAGGGAGGAAGTAGGGAAGGAGAAGAGGGTGGAGGTAGCAGAGTAAACAGAGAGTTGTGAAAAGGAGTCGATAGGAGGGAGGTGAGAGAGCAGTGGAGGCAAGGACAGAGGGGGAGAGAGAGTGGAGGTTACGGCGAGAGGTGACAGTGGGGGTAGGAGGAGCAGGGAGAGAAGGGAGAGACAGAGAAAAAGAGATGAAATAGTGATCAGAGAGGTCCAGAGGGGTGACAGAGAGGGTGGAGGGGCAGCAGGCGAGAAGGTGAGGTCCAGTTGACGGCCAGCTTTGTGGGTAGGAGGGGATGGAGAGAGACAGAAGTCGAAGGAGTGAAGGAGAGGCAGGAATCCAGCAGAGTGGCTGGGGTTGGAGAGATGGATGTTGAAGTCACCCAACAGGACAGTTGGGGTAGTCAGAGAGGGGAGGGAGGAGAGTAGATAGTCAAGTTCATCCAGAAAGTGAGCGAGAGGCCCAGGGGGGCGGTACAGTACAATGAGCAGGAGTTGACAGAGAGAGGTTAGTTGGACTGCATGAAATTCAAAGGTATTAACAGAGAGTGAGGAGAGATCAGAGGGGACAGAAAAGAGTAAGGAGGGAGAGAGGAGAAGACCAGTCCCACCTCCCCGTCCAGTGAGACGCGAGGTATGGGACAGGACGTAGAGAGAGGACAGGGCAGCAGGAGTTACTGTGTTATCAGGGGACAGCCAGGTTTCAGTGAGAGCAAGGAAATCGAGAGAGAGGTGGGAGGCAAAGGCAGAGATGAAATCAGCTTTGAAAATCAACAACATTTAAAGTAAGCTATGAATGTATGAAGGTTATTGGTGTCTGTCACCCAATGTCAAAACACTTATTAAGCATTAGTGGTTAGGGCTCTGAACTCTTGACCGGAGGGTCGTGGGTTCAATCCCTGGTGGGGACACTGCTGCTGTACCCTTGAGCAAGTTACTTTACCTAGATTGCTCCAGTAAAAACCCAACTGTATAAATGGGTAATTGTATGTAAAAATAATGTGATATCTTGTAACAATTGTAAGTCGCCCTGGATAAGGGCATCAGCTAAGAAATAAATAATAATAATACAATATTTATAAAACATTAATATGCAGCACCTTAATATAAAGTGTTGCCCGATTTTTCAGAGAAATCAAGGCGTAATCTTCAGTAAGTTGTAAAGTCTACAACATACCAAATAATAATTGCCTGTCACCCGAAATTAATTGATTCTATGGTAGTTTTTTTTATTATTTTATTATTAGTTTATTTTATTATTAGTTTATCCAAGGCGACTTGCTGGTTCCCTTTTATGCATATTCAATAGCCTGATCACACATCTATTGTACACCACAGCGACCTGGGCATTGTTTTAGTTACTATGGGAAATTCAACCATTAAGAAAACAACATTTAAAGTAAGCTATGAATGTATGATTGTTATTGGTGTCTGTCACCCAATGTCAAAACACTTAAAGCGCAGTACAGAAACCAGGACGAGACAAATTAAGTGGAGACACACTTAGGACAAAGGGAAGGTGGAGATAGACTTAGGACATGTCCACACAGAGAGTAGTGAGGGTATGGAGTAGTTTAACTCATCATGTTGTTGAGGCAGATCCACTTGGATCCTTTAAGACACAACTTGACAAAGTTTTGAGATCAGTTATTTTCTAGAAACTGGATGACCTTATATGGATCTCATTCAGAAATGTCCTTATGCTTTTACATTTTTTGTCCATTGCAAAACCATTGCTTAACAGACTACACATGACCTTTAATGCGTTTTCAACTATTATACTGTTAACTGTATGTGGTATTTATCTAGTACTAGAAAACATGTTGTAATAAATTTAAACCTCCTTATACTTCTTCTCTCTTTTAATCCAAAGTTTACCTGCCTCAGCAATAAACGGAATCAGTCTAGTCCAGATTTCTTTGCACTTTTGCCTCGGAAATGGATCACATGAAATGGAATTGTACTTTCAGTTTCGATCAGTTGGCAACAGCTATTTGTGATTTTCTGGAATATAATTTAGTAAACATATGCATACAGATTTTTTTCAGTTGTTCCAGTATGTGTATTCCTATCCATATGATAAAAAAACTATATTCCTGTATATGAACACAGGTGAAGTTTAGTCGGCCACTCAATAGGCATGTTTACATTTTGTAGTGAAACTGTCAAAAAGCTCATTATTATTTTCCAAACATTTCACTCAATTGTTTCAATTTTGGCTCCATACATGTGGTAAAGCATTTTAAAGTAATGTAATCAAAGCAAATCCCTAGGAGAAACATAGTATTCTGAAATCTGAACTGAGTTCATGTTTTTTCAAAGAGGGTTTGATGAGTGGTAACTTCCTCTATGAGTCAACAATTTAAATGACACTTGATGATGTTGTACAGAACACACTACCTTGACAAAAAAAAAAAAAAAATGAATAGCTGAATTGTGAATTGAAACCAAAATGAATGACAGAGAATGTGATGAACACATGACTTGCATGCTATTTAAGTGATATTAAATATAAGATGCATCTAGTGTATGGCATGTCTTCTAGTTTTCTTTTTTAAGGTCTTGTATTTTACTATGAGGTGTTTTTTTTTTTTTTTTTAATTGCTATGTGACCTTTTAAAATGAATTGTATTTGTTTTAAATTAGTTAGCATTTATCTGGTATAAAAAAAAAACTCTTGTTCTGAGTAACTAGAACTGCAATTTAATTAACTGTGAAGTAAAGGGAAATAAAACACTTAGGCAATACAAAAATAATATTTCTGGCATTATTTCTAAGCCAGATACAAGTTATTCCAATTGGAAAAAGAACATACATCCATTAAATCTTTAAGGCCTACAGCATTTATTGATTGGTTATTTCATATGTTTTGTGAACTTTATACGTAAGCTATCAAACTGTTATTCTGTCAGTTAATTTTTATATCCTGTTTATCAGGGACTCAGAGTACATTGTTTGCAAAAGGGATCTATGGCATGAATTTATTTAGCGAGTTTAGAAATTATAACTTTAAAAAAATTAATATGATAAAAGTATGTGAAATATTTCTATCCATTATAGATACAAAACAAAAGATTAAGTCACATTGCTATAGCAACATGGGAATCCTACAGGCGGTTGTTATCTACAACTGACCTGGCATTTGATTGCCATTAGCCTAATTAAATCATCATCGTATCAGCTTGTCAACCTTCTTACTGTAATGGATATTTATTGCACAGACCAAATAGTAGTAGTATTGTTCTGTGCCTTGTGGATTTGGTTTACTGTCTGTGATTCTTATTTGGGGTATAGTTACAGTACAGACCATTTATGTCTTGTCTTACATTGCTCTTCTATGTGTCAGTTATATTTGTTTTTCCTTTGTTGGTTCAAGTTTCAGATCCTTCCTTGATGTTACTCTTTCTCGTCAGTAAAAAATGGTGTTTCAACCAGACATCCCATTCTCGGGGCATTTGCCATGAGAATAGGGTAGGACAGGGAAGGCCCGGACTTCTGAACAGGCTGTGACCTGGATAGAAAAGAGATCCCCGACCAGGGAGCCGTCCTACGCGGAGGAGAGGGCTCAGTCTCGAAGGCTGCGGCCCTGAGGATCTGAAAAATATAAGATAGCTCTGACGTGGTAGAGTTGCCTTGCGTGGCGAGAGAATAGGTCTTGCCGCTGCCGAGACCTGAAAGGAAGAGATAGAATAGGGTTCCCTGACCGATATGCAGCTGCCCTCGAATGAGGTGAGGCACAGCCTCCGAAGCGGGGAGCAGTGGGGCATCCTCAGGGAACCTGTAAAGAAAAGGAGTAGATAGGTTAGTCGGGACTCGAGTACTGGGAAAGAAAAGCAGACCACATCCCGAAAGCTTAAATATAGCGCCTCAATGTGATGAGGGGAGATAAGTGCATGAGCTGCGAAAGGATAGTGTGGCCGGGGGTCCCCTCGGACTCATGTGGTGAGAACCTCCCTTTAACGAAGGTCAAGGAAGCATAGCTTAGAACATAAGAACATAAGAACATAAGAAAGTTTACAAACGAGAGGAGGCCATTCAGCCCATCTTGCTCGTTTGGTTGTTAGTAGCTTATTGATCACAGAATCTCATCAAGCAGCTTCTTGAAGGATCCCAGGGTGTCAGCTTCAACAACATTACTGGGGAGTTGGTTCCAGACCCTCACAATTCTCTGTGTAAAAAAGTGCCTCCTATTGTCTGTTCTGAATGCCCCTTTATCTAATCTCCATTTGTGACCCCTGGTCCTTGTTTCTTTTTTCAGGTTGAAAAATTCCCCTGGGTCAACATTGTCTATACCTTTTAGGATTTTGAATGCTTGAATCAGATTGCCGCGTAGTCTTCTTTGCTCAAGACTGAATAGATTCAATTCTTTTAGCCTGTCTGCATACAACATGCCTTTTAAACCCGGGATAATTCTGGTTGCTCTTCTTTGCACTCTTTCTAGAGCAGCAATATCCTTTTTGTAACGAGGTGACCAGAACTGAACACAATATTCTAGGTGAGGTCTTACTAATGCATTGTAAAGTTTTAACATTACTTCCCTTTTCACAATATATCCGAGCATCTTTTTGGCCTTTTTTTATAGCTTCCCCACATTGTCTAGATGAAGACATTTCTGAGTCAACATAAACTCCTAGGTCTTTTTCATAGTTCCCGTCTTCAATGTCAGTATCTCCCATATGATATTTATAATGCACATTTTTATTGCCTGCATGCAATACTTTACACTTTTCTCTATTAAATTTCATTTGCCATGTGTCTGCCCAGTTCTGAATGCTGTATTGACCATTTTGAATGACCTTTGCTGCTGCAACAGTGTTTGCCACTGCTCCTATTTTTGTGTCGTCTGCAAATTTAACAAGTTTGCTTACTATACCAGAATCTAAATCATTAATGTAGATTAGGAATAGCAGAGGACCTAATACTGATCCCTGTGGTACATCACTGGTTACCTCGCTCCATTTTGAGGTTTCTCCTCTAATCAGTACTTTATGTTTTCTACATGTTAACCACTCCCTAATCCATGTGCATGCATTTCCTTGAATCCCTACTGCGTTCAGTTTGAGAATTAATCTTTTATGCGGGACTTTGTCAAAAGCTTTCTGGAAATCTAAATAAACCATGTCGTATGCTTTGCAATTATCCACTGTCAATGTTGCAACCTCAAAAAAGTCAAGCAGGTTAGTTAGACACGATCTCCCTTTCCTAAAACCATGCTGTCTGTCTCCCAGGATATTGTTACCATATAGGTCATTTTCCATTTTAGATCTTATTATAGTTTCCATAAGTTTACATATAATAGAAGTCAGGTTTATTGGTCTATAGTTACCTGGTTCGGTTTTGTCTCCCTTTTTGTGGATCAGTATTACGTTTGCTATTTTCCAGTCTGTCAGTACAACCCCTGTGTCAAGAGACTGTTACATGATCTTGGTTAGCGGTTTGTAAATAACTTCTTTCATTTCTTTGAGTACTATTGGGAGGATCTCTCTATTTTACTCCAATCTACTTCTGTTAGTCTCTGTTTCATACCTTCATAGTTTGCTTTTCTAAAATTGTAAACCTTAGCTTTAGTCATTACTTTTGGGGTTTTAAAAAATACTTCAAATGAGACCATGTTGTGGTCTGAGTTTGCCAATGACTCTCTGACCTCTATTTTAGTTATTCTGTCTTCGTTATTTGAAAAGACTAAATCAAGGCATGCCTCCCCTCTAGTCGGTGCCTTGACAAATTCATTAGGAAGCAGTCATTTGTCATTTCCACCATTTCAATTTCGTCCATCGTGCTTCCCACCGGGTTCTCCCATTTTATACGGGGGAAGTTGAAATCCCCCATTAGTATGGCTTCTCCTTTTCTACACACATTTCGAATGTCATTGTATAACAGATTATTTTGCTCAGCGTCTGAATATGGCGGTCTATAACATGCTCCTATTATTATGCCTTTTGAATTTTTGTCCATTATTCTGACCCATATTGATTCTGCATTGTTTTCTTTGTCCTGATTTAACACCTGGGCTTCAAGACTATTTCTTATGTTTTTCCTATACAGTGTGTACCCACTAATATTATACTCATCTCCATCACTCTCAGACAACCAAGTTTCTGTAACACCGTAGTTACTTGATAGTGCAGTAGCTTCAAGTTCTAACATGAGACTAGCATTAAGATAAATACATTTAATAGTTGTCTTACCTGAGTTGTTGCTCTTGTTTTGATGTGGTCTCCCTTCTGTTTTTTGTTTTCTCCCTCCTTCCTTTCTAGTTTAAATGCTTCTGGACCTCCTCAAGGATCCTTTCTCCAAGTAGATTGGTTCCCTTTCTGTTTAAGTGCAGTCTGTCCCACCTATATAGATAGTCCTTGTTGTAGAATGTGCTCCAATGTTCAAGAAAGGTGAAGCCTTCCTGTGTGCACCACGATTTCAGCCATGCATTTTGATTTTGTATTTCCAGCTGTCCATGTGGTCCTTTGCAAGGTGCCGGCAGTATCCCAGAAAATACCAGTTTTGGTCTTGTCTTTTAATTTCCTTCCAAGCTGTTGTTCCCTTCATTCTCTTGATGTTGGTTTTGGTCCTCTAAATGTTGAAGTGGCTCAAATTTGTTGGATGTTTGGATTTCTGGTCGTTGTGTTTGACGAAGTTTCTTTTTTTCCTGCTTCTGCCTATCTGAACCCAGCTGTTTCGACTCTCTTCCATCTCCCTGGTGGTTTTCAGTCTGCTAGGGGTGCAGACTTCCATGAATTGTGGGTGTGTCAGCTCCTCAAGCTCCTGTTGCTGTCTCATTTCCTTCAGCTCTGTTTCTAACAGACTTACTCGTTGAAGAAACTCCTGGATCGTGAGGCACTTTAAACAAACTTGGTTGAGCTCTGTTGGGTTTTCTCGGATTTCACACATCATGCAGTTGTCACAGATTACTGGCTTGAAGACCATGTTTTATTTATTTATTTATTTATTTTATTTTTTGGAAGTTGAGTTTAGCTTCTGCAGCTGTCAACCTGATTTCAAACTGCTTCTAACTGCGCTGTACTTGTCCACTCGTACTTCTCCCACGCTGTCACCTCACTCGCTGTCGCTCTGAACACTGGCTTCCCTTTGTTTGTTTCAGCTTGTGCTGCGGGCTCCGCCCCTCCCCCGTGTCTCAGAATGGCACTGAAAGAGACACGCAGCTGTTAGACTTCTAACTGCTTCTAACTGCGCTGTACTTGTCCACTCGTACTTCTCCCACGCTGTCGCCTCACTCGCTCGATCTGAAGTCGGGGAAGTGTGCTCACTTACCCCCCAGAGGGAATCGATGCAAAGGCACGTGCGAAAGGAGGAGGAGGGGAGGAGGAGGAAAACAAAAAAACACTAGACAGGGAGGAGTGTGTGATTAGGGTTTAAATAGGAAATTAGTAATGATAGACGGAAATTAAGAGCCGCGGCTCACGCCCACTGAATCTCACAAAAGGCTAACATGTATGCAACTCTCTGGTATATTTGTTGATACAACTCTTATTTTAAATGTTCACATGTTATACTCTGTTAAATGGTGTGCATGAAGGAGAAAGACAACTTTTCACTTAACCACCAGTACTTTTACAGAATATAACAGGACATAAAAAAGACAAAGTAGGTAGAGATGGGCAGCAGTGTGGAGTAGTGGTTAGGGCTCTGGACTCTTGACCGGAGGGTCGTGGGTTCAATCCCCGGTCGGGGACACTGCTGTTGTACCCTTGAGCAAGGTACTTTACCTAGATTGCTCCAGTAAAAACCCAACTGTATAAATGGGTAATTGTATGTAAAAATAATGTGATATCTTGTAACAATTGTAAGTCGCCCTGGATAAGGGCGTCTGCTAAGAAATAAATAATAATAATAATAATAATAATAATAATAATAATAATAATAATAATAATAATAACTCCCCCTGGAAGCCATATGAGCCAGGAATTTAGATGAGCTTAGTGTTTTTATGCACTTAAATGTCAGACTATGGATATTAACACTGACAGAGACTTGTAAAATGAAGGTTTGGAGAGCAAGGGGTCGACAGATCAAGTCCCAGAAAAAAGTTGTGCAGTATGTCAGAGTTATCAAAACTGAACAGGCTGGTGTGAATCACTAAGGAGGAAAATCTTCTGATCCTTCAGTGTTTGTAATAAAGCAGTACTCTGGTAGATGAAAACATAGTCATTATAGTAAATAAATACCAACAGGCACCACACTGATTAAACGGATCTCCTCTTGTCTTCTAGGCTAAAAGCCAATTGAGCAGATGTTGTGGACTACTGAGGATAGCAGTCAGAGAGTTGTTAGAAAATCTACAAATAACCATGTGTAAAACCCAAATATTGGGTCTGGTTAGTGTGGCAAAGTGGCTGCTGATTAAGAACAGATGCAGAGGTGATGCAGTGCAGAAATAATCACAAGTGAAAACTGTAATCCAATTTGGAAATGTTATTTTTATTTTGAACACAAATCCTGGTCTGGCGACCAAACAATAATCCTCCGGCAATACACCCCTGGTGTAAAGCTCGGCAGGAAAATAATAATAATGATTCGTAAACAAAACAAATAATAGCACGTTATCCGCTCCCACAATACTACTAACACAAATCAGCAGTTCGGGTGCGTGCAGTAGTGCTCAAGGTGAGTGATAACAAATAACAGTGACTGTGGTGTTGTTGTTCCGGGTAGTGCTGGTCCAAGGCACAGGTCCGGAGACGTGTTAGCCGTCTAGTGAATTTACAAAACAAAAGACAATTACTAACAGTGCTACAAACAAACAAAACACTCACGAATACTTTTTATTTATTTTTGGGAACTCTCCCGGTCCTTCTAGTTCCGTGCGTCTCTGAACCCAAGCGAAGGATACGATTTACAATTCTCTGGCCCCCTTTATGCGATCATGCTTGACCCCTTGGTAAACGATTCCAGCTGACTCTATTGCCTGCAGCTGCTACCTCGTTTACCTTCCGGGTCAATACATTCCTGCAACAGAGCCTTGCGTTTTTTCCAGGCTGACTGACTTTCTGACCCAGGAAATGAACTGTCAGGCCAACCCTTCCAAAGCCTTTCCCTTTCGCTACTGAGCGCCTTCACAGGTTGGGAGGGAGATTTACAACCAGAACTCATATTCCTATCACATTAGTTATATAATTTACAATTTAAAACAGAGGCAAGCAATGAAAATCACTTTGTTTTTATTCAAGTATAATATACAAATAAATAATCAGAGTTAAAAAGAGATATTAAAACTAAAGAATAAAATAGGTAAAAGAAAAACAGTGATACGTTTCCTGTAATGATAGAACACTGATTAATTTCACAGAATGATGCAAGACTTTACATTCACGCTAGACTTGAATTTTACCAAACAAATATTCATATGTGCAAAAATACAAATACATCATAAAGTTCCTATGCAACAATATATTCTCAAAGTGTTTTTCCTTAGTGCAGCAAACAAAGATTCATTTAAACCAAACGTGACTAAATAAAACACTAATTAAATGAAAGAAATAAATCACATATTTAACAAGCAAACAAAATAACTACACACATGCTAAAATATACCATGAATACTTATTTAGTATAATGGCCCAGTTAGGTTATAGAGGTAGTGATCTAGAAAAGTAAATGTTAAAAGTTCAGAATAACATCCCATAAACATCAGTGTAAAAACCAAAATACAGTTTCAATCATATACGGAACTAGGACTCACCCGTCAGCGAACAGTAGCAGCATAGAAACAAACAGTAGGAGTTGCTATTCACCAGACCAAAAACTAAACCTTTATAGGGTGCTTGGAAAATACGGGAGCTCCATTGGGTCAACCCGTTTGGCATTAGGGAAAACACTACACTTTATGTAGCGGGTTACACATGGAGACCAACATTATCATCTTGGTTCAATACTGAGAATGGACTCTGATTATCCTTGTAACTAATTTCCTCACATACCTGGATTAATCATTTGCCCCACTTATTTACCTATTTGGGCAGAGTTAAACTTAGACTTGTATAATGCATCCAAGTAAATCAACCCCTCTTCATGCATCACATATCCATAGATGAACCTCTTCCATGTCTCAGTACCCAGATTTACATCCCAGGCTCACTTGTGAATAGCTACATATTGTTTGTTATATTCAGATCTAGAAGGGAAACTGTTAGTTGACCTCTTTCGTCCTTCTTTCATCTTCTATGAGTGGGAAGTGCATACAAACAAACAAGCCACACCCCCGTGTTTGCCCTTTCGGTTTTCATTTCCACAGAGTGCAGACTGACTTTGCAAGTAGCTCGGAATTGTTATGTCCTTTTTATAGGGGGGCAAAATTTGTCTGGAGGTGGGTAACGTCTGCATAATGTGTTTATCCATTATTAATTACCATGCAAGATGATTTAACAGAGGAGTTAAGGATTTTCTGATGGTTGGTCACTTACGAATTAGCAGTATGATTCCCCCACTTCTGCACAGTATCTTGGAAATAGAGCTCTACTAGGTAAAAAGAAGGGGCTATGCCAACAGACCAGTCCTCCAATGTTGGTGGTCAAAACTGTGACTGTAGTCTGAGGCAAATCTATGCGCAATCAACATCTCTATACTGTTAATGTTTTCTGTTTTTGTAACCTGCCCCCACAGCTATGTCTCTTTAGACAGGAACATTTAAGTCCCTTAAGTACAGTAAGTCTCTTAAACATTTTTTTAATAGGAAAGTTGTTCTAATTGTGTTGAAATCCTACTAAAAATAAGTGATAGTTCCACTCTACTATCAAGATACACTCATTCAGGTATTTACTGGCAGCTTTAAAGTTCAAATACTTTTTAACTAGTACTAGGCACCATGTCTTAATTCACTAATCCCACAAAATAAAGTATTGCAGCAATGTGTATAATTGTACATGTGGATTGGTGTAATTGTACTCTCTGTTGGGTAAAATTGGAAGGCACTGAATTTTTGGAATACAGATTGGCATCACACATACTTCTGCCCAGATAGTGGTAATGTGACTTGTTGCAGTCTGCAGTCTCTGCTATTACTGCGATCACATTGGAAAATCATTACTCTCATCTAGTGCAAGGTTTTAATTGAATCACATTTCCCCAGGACAAGGACACACTCAGGCTAGACATACAAATGTTTGCCTTCACACCATAGGAAAACTACACGGAAAGGAATGTTTACTCAGGAATGCAAAACCTACCATCAATGGTCTCCAGTTGCAGTGTACTCATGGTGTTACTGAGACAACTCAAATTATTATGAAAGGGCAGCTGATGTTTCAAATAAAAATAGTTATTCAGAACCATAAATTACAACAAAGCTTGTGGAAGCCATCCACTGTTTAATTGACATCATCTGCTGTGTTGAACAGTATCTGCAAAAGAGCTACATCCTGACTTTCCACAAGCAACAAGATTCAGTACAGATTATGTTGTTTACTTCTTACACAATGAGGGGGTTCAATATTCTTCTTGCCTCTGACATCTTCCCCTACCTTATCTGAACATCGGAAAGACAAAGACAATCTTCCACAATAATCAAAAACTATTTTCCATACACTTTAATCAAATTGATTTCTTGTATTATATCCGCATATGACAAGACATTATAAATATATATTCTGTAACAAAAAGATATCCAGTCTCGGAAACAAAAAGATAAAAAATGCAAGTAACATTCTGTACCTGACATTCAAATGCTTATGCACAAAATAAAGTCTGTTGACCCATTTATTAGATTTTCTAAATTTAAACTCAGCTCATCCTTAAAGAGCTACAGTAAGATACCCATCAAACAACCCACACACTGCCTCTGCCAGGGGAAATTAGATATGTTATCCTCCCACAGAACAGACTATGTATTTCTAAATCAATAATTAACAGACTCAAACCTAGATCAATACAGGTTTTTCAGCTTTAGTTTGGCACAAATTAACATGTATCCCGTTGTCTGCTTTCAGATTAATTGTGTTATTTTTGCAGCGATATATGATTACTTTATGTAATAACTGGTAGATTTTTGTATAATAATCAATATCGCAGTTATTCAGATGGGAGGAGTGTGGCGGAGTGTCCCGCCCCTATGTATTTATTTATTATTATTTGTATTATTGTTTGCGGCGCGGATAACAGCGCAGTGTATTTCTTATTGTTTTTATATTTAAAAACCTCATGAGGATGCATGACTGATCAGCTACTGATTATTTAACTAGCTGACAGTCACGCATCCTTACCAAACGTGTGCAGACTGTGGCCGTGGGGTAATAAGATAATTAACAGCTAGTTAACCCCTCAGCCAGAGTATAAAAACCTGCAGCTGTCCGTGCTGCAGGGTTGGGGTGTACAGTGAGGAGGTACGGGGAGATAGACAGGAGATAGAATATAAAAACAATTGCTAAAACGTACTGGATTAGCCAGCACAACACTTACTTGTTTGTCTGTTTATTCGTTTGGCCCTCGTGCCCTTTTGTTTCTGTTTTGTTGTTTTGTTTAAATCTTTTGTTTTGTTTATTTGATTTAATAAACCCACGCTGAGTGCCATTGCATTCAGCTTCACCCGCCCATCCATTGTTTGGTTTCTGTACTTCCTGGTCCGTGACGTCACCACACTTCACCACTGCGAACCATCCTGCCACAAGGAGACATGGAAAGGACGAGTGTTCGCTTCTCTACATCACCAGGGGGATATAAAAGAGGAAGGACAGGAAGGAGGAAGGGAGCGGTGTAGGGAAGCAGTGTGGTTGTGGCTGCTGAAGGAAAACTGGTTGCTGGAATCGTTAAACGGATGGAAAAGAAGGTAGAAGGAAGAGAGTCTTGGCTACCCTGAAAGAAGGATTCTGGCTGTAGGAAAATGGATGGATTTGGATTCCTTTGTTTTGCTGTTTGGGATTTCTGTTGTTTCGGGACTGTGCTACAATTTTTCTGTTTATTTTTTGGATTTTCTTTTTCTTTGTATGTATTGCACCAACTTTTTGTGACTGCTTTTTATATCCCGTCATATTGGGCTGATTTTTGAAAGCTATCAGACACTGCGAAACTCATAGGGATTTTAGAAAGACGTGTTTTTGGAGCTGTAAACACCTTTTAATTTTTTTCCAGTCATGCTTGTGTTTGGCCAGGCTACATTGCAGGGGCTGTCCAGGTTTGAGTAGACGGTTCCAGGAGCCCTGTGACCAGTGAAGAGAGAGAAGGGAAGTGACATTCATTATTCGCTTATTTTTTGAGACTTATATATTACAAACTGTATATCCATAATTATATTTATCCACCTTGAGTCAGCTCTGTGTTCTGTCAGGGTACGCCTGAAGTCCACCAGGTTGATACTTACCTGTCCACCATTGGGGGTCGAAGTCCAGTGGTCCAGTCCAGGGTGCAACAGTTGGGTTCCAGAACCGGAGAGAGGGAGATATGCGAGAGTCAGAGATAAGCTAAGGGGAAGTAACCAGCTGGAACACAGGAGTGTATGAGAAAGTTTTACTTACCGTTGTACACGTTTCTGACGTCCTCCTTCCCCCCCCCCCCCCTTCCCCCTCTCAGGTTTCCCGGGATCTTTATCATCTTCTTCAGTGGATCGGCGTATCGTTGCAGTGAGGTACATTGGAGGTTCAATACGTGGGACGGTGGACGTCGGGACAAGTGGGCAGCTGAGCAGTTTGGGAACCAACTTTAATCAGATTTCCAATACTTTTACTGGACCCTTTGTGTGGCAGCTAAGCACAAACATTATTTTTATATATACTTTTTCCAACAGGAGGGGATTACCTCAGTTTGTATTTTTAACTGTTTCTATTTGTTGCGAGTTTGTGTGTGGTTTTTAAAGAGCATTTTTTACCCTGTTGAGAAATAATAAAATTTGTTTTAACCTACCTGGGTTTCCCTTAGTGTGTGTGTTGGACTCCCAGGGATCAAAAAAATAAATTATTATTATTATTTCTTAGCAGACATAAATAAAACTGTTCCGGGAAGGTTATAACTACTCAGTCATAAAGGTCCTTGCCCTTTTCAAACTCAAGGTGGCATAGTTGGTACTATTTAAATAATTTATTTACTTGTGGTTACCTCTGGTCACCCCACCGCTGACATTATCTTTCTGTTAATGCGACTATACTGGGCTCGATCCTCAAAAGACATTGTTATCTATAATTGTGTTATATTGAACATAACTGAATTTTAAACTTCAAGATATATGCATGTTCAACTACTGAATACAAGTATGAGTTCATTTTAAATCCTAGTAATAAACAAATTATCGATCTCTTGAATCTGCCGATCTTCCTTAAATCATCTGATCCTAAGAACGCAATATTAATTTGAGCCAATAATGATCACTATTACTCTGAATGTTTTATTCATCAGTGCTTTGTTTTGCATGCAATAATTATAGTTGGTTTAGGAAGTATTTGAAAGTCGATGTGCCACTAAGCATATAACCGAAATAGTTCTGACATCTTGGACCAGCCGGGATCTGAACAATTCTACTCATGATACCTCTCGTCTTGGAGGCAGGTCAATAATTTCCTTCAGTTCTGACAATGATCAAAATGTTTTTAACTCAAGACGCAAAATGTCTTGATTTCCATTACACGAGAGTAGATGTTAAAACTTCATGCTGATTTGAACTCAGCTCTCGCCAAGATAAGCACCAACTAAGACGTAGCTTTACAGTAAACTAATGTGATCTATATGTGTCTCCATCCATTTACGTTTCCTTCCATATGATGATGTAGATATCCTTCTGTCTGGTGTTAATGGCTGAAGTGTAATGCTGGCTCCAGGGATCAGCTTATTTTGCCTCCCTGGCGCATCAGCACACACAACGTGTGCGATAACACACTGAACAAAATAATAAAAAAAAATATATCAGGCTCTTTTTATTCAGATAGGAGATATTATATACAGGGACAAGGTCACCAAGAAAAACTCAGTCAGTATATAAAAATGTGATTTGATTTATTGCACAATACATTTAAAAATAGCAGTAAAAATAGCAATAACAATTACACACAATATAAGCAAATATTCAGTACAGGTTTTCAACTGACAGGTACTCAGAATTTATTAAGATTACTCACAATGTTACTTTTGGTCAATAAAGTGTAAATTGCAATAAATAACACTAAAAGTGACTAGTATATCCACAAGGGATAAACGTTTTCTTATTTTAATAAAAACAAAATAGGAAAAAATAATAATAATTAAAAAAAACGGATTGGTCTAAAAACAAAGAACACACGCATATCTGCAGGGGAGGGAACATCAGAGAGAGAGAGAAAATCATCAGTATGAAAATATCTTTAATTAAACTTTAATTTCAGTACAGTCAATTCTGGTTGGCTACTAACAATGCTAATAAAACACTTAATTCGCTCATGTTCATTATTCAGTAGGCAACTTGTCTGCAGTTTGCCCATAGTGGAAAATACTTTAAAAACAAATCTGGTGCCAAAATATAGGGGCAATTGCGGCTGCAAAATACAAATTGCCTAGCGGCCAGGCAATTATTTTGTACTGTGGCCTATGTAAGCTTAAGAGCAATACAAATTACTCAACACACACAAATAATGAACTTCAATCATGATAATGAGGGTCACAATGAACGCCGCCTGTGCATCAGGCTATTTAGCGGCTGCACTTACAGCCCAGAGGTGAGGTGAATTAGGAGCACAGAGAGCAGTAGGCAGTGTATGAGATTTGTGGAGCACGAAATCAAACCTAAATAAAAAATATGTCAGAGAAAGGGCAGTAAAATGCTCTTGGTGCACAGAAAAGATAAGGTTTTCTGAGGAGGAGCTGAGAGATCCTTATGGCTGAGGTCACTCAGCATGAAACTGATTTATTTGGAAAAGCCAGCCAACATCAGTTATGCTACAAAAGAGGCCATATGGTCCCCTATAGTGGAGAAAGTGCTGTCGGTGTTATCAGAAGGACAGTCAACCAGGTGATGAAAAGGTGAAATTCAGCAATTAGGTCTAGGATGAGACGATAATGCCTTACCACCGCATCCTCCGGCATCCCAAACAAAGTGACCCTGGGTTTGAATATGTGGGGTCTTATCAAGCACAAGTGCAAGGCAAAATCCTTACATCTCATTATAATGTTTGCACCAGCTTAGTATTCCAGATCCCCGCCTCATTCCATTCTCGTTTCTTCATTTGAATACACTGCTGTGTAAACGTGTTAGACATGTTGCATTTTTCTACTCTGATGCATTATGAGCATCAACAATTTACTCAAAGCCTCCACTAGTGTTTTCTACTATTATAACAGCCTTGACTTGCATAAATAAGGAAAAACATTGAGTGAAATAGCTCACATCACTCGATTTTCAAGGTGTGGTATCCAAAGCATAATCAACAAGTACAGAGAAACATCTGTTAATTGACAAACCCAGGACAAAAAGCTGTCTAACAAGGATGAGTAATACTTGAAAATAATATCCTTAAGGAATAGAAATAAGACAAGCATTGAATTGACAACAGAACTGGCAGAAGGCACAGGTGTCGTTCAATATAATTTAAATGGATTAATGATGGCAAAGTGCTCATTTGATAGCGGGTGCAGAACTGCAGGTGAAAAACATGCACCGCATTTTTAGTGGCCACTAAAGTCACACTTGTTTGTTTCAGAGATTGTTAATGGTGCTGATAACTTCTCAGAGAAAATATAATGTTATTGGTGAAACATCTGTCCCAGACTTTAAGTACTACAATATTTCTAAAAATATAAGGATATTGTATATACAATAACACAAAAAATAGTTGTCTGCCCACAGCCCTTCCTCTCCAATTAAGAGTATAACCGCTGAGAGCTTGGCAGAGGAAATGGTCTATTTTTTATGTATCTGAGTCATATTTTTTTTTACCCAAGATACCTAACCATAATTGTTATACAAGCGTAAACATTTCCATTCAGATACATTTATAGGGGAAGTCTCATGAGGATTGTTGAAATCCTACCTTAATTGAGGTTCTTGGGTTGAGTATGCATGTTTTTTTTGGTATCCTACACTGTTTTGTTGTCTCGATTCAATGCTTTTAGAGCCAATCATGGTCCTGTATTCTGCCATGCCCAGAGAGCTCCGGCTTCTCCTTCGCAGCATCCTACTCGATAACTACATCAGGGGGTACTAGCAGTCCCATATAACTGAGGCACACTGACTAGAAAAACGTTCTACCTCCCATTAGTTTTCATTTATTATATGCACATGTATTACATAGTATCGGTATATAGGATACAGAATATTGTGGTGTGTAGTTAATTTATTTGACTTCTACAAGAAATAACTGTGCCACATAGGAAGCCTTTTTGGCTACAGATCTATTGGGAGTTATGTCAATGCTAGTTCTATGCAACAGGCAACCACAATTTAAGCCCCTAATGTCATTAGACACATACATTTCATACAATCTACACCTAAACTAGATAAGCAAAATAATGCATAGCATTTAATTAATTACTGTACTCACTAGCAGAGTTTTCTACTGATGTTTAATTATAATTCTTATCATGCCATTGTCAACTTTTGTCACCAGAATAGCAAAACAATGGCTATGTTTACAACAGAAAAAAGGGACTGATACACTTTTGTCGACACTGATTTATTGTTACAGTATCCTTTTTCTGATACATCTCTGTTGCGATTCTTAAATAGTATGGAGATGGTGGAAAGACTGGGGAAGGTGTAGTTGAAAACATCATCTTCTATTTCCACTGTAGCTTTTCAGATACACCTGATCTTGGAGGCACACTGCCTATTGTTTGAGTGTTTCATCTTGCTATCGTTTTGTAATTGTTTGATTTAGGCTCTGCATAAAGGGTTTTCCCATTTGCGGTAAAACTCTACATAAGCCATAAATATGGGTTTATACTCTATTTAAAAGTAATTTAAGGTCCTAAGAAATATTCTTGCCCCCAGCTCATCCCAGTTGATCTTCAAATAGAATTAAGGTCTTCACAATGTTTAAAGTTCCCTCTGGATTTTAAAAACATTGCCCATCTTGTCACGAGTAACTTAATCCCTGAAGTTAACGCTTCTGTGTGTGCTGGTCCTATGTGGGCGGATATGCACCATAATGTGTTTCTACAGACAAGATTAAAACAGAAATCTCAAGGACAAAGGAAAGGGTTCAGTCAAGGTCAGATAGTCCCACTGAAGCCAGTCTGATTTTATGCTCCACAAACAAGCATTTGAAATTTAAATCAGTAGCATATTCAGTAAAGGCTAATGGAATACTGTAGCTAATGCAGGAAGGCACAAAAAGTATGCCTACTGAGCTATGGTCACATTATATTGTTACAGTTAAAACCAGATCAGCCTTTTAGGTAGATTTTCTGACTTAGACCCTGTTCACACTACTGGGCTGGCCCAGGGCTGCTGCATATTTAGGTCTGCAACCCTGTTCACTTTTGTAATTTAAGGCACCTTTGTTACTGAAAAGCAGTCCTAAAATGTGGCAAACTGTTTATTTTTTTTTTAATGGAACTATAGTCGGCACTCAGAATGGAAGAGCGACCGGGATATATAGTAATCCTTGATTTGTAGCAGATGTTTTTTAATATATATTTTTTCAATGCAGCACAGTAGCAATGTTATGGTATATATTAAAAAAAAGCATATAGTATTGCCTATGTTGACTTAATGTTATGGTGTGTAACAGGGTGCAGGTCTGAGCTTAACCCCTGCAACAATCACATTATTTTCTCAAGAACAGAGGTATTTTTTGGTGCTTATATTGAGCTATTTTTGAGTTTTACGTAAATCTTTTTTTCGGGGCTTTCGTTTTTGATATGTATGAAATTAGTGTTTTCGGTTACTTTCCAAAATGCTTGAGCGTTTTTTTTTTGTTTGTTTGTTTCAAAATATGTATAGTAACTCGACAGTACTTGCACACTTAAGTGTACTTTCTTTCCTTTGCTGTCTTCCACAACAAAATCCCTATGGTCACGGGCACATTCTTCTGTGGTTTTTGTGTGGAGGCATTTTTGTACATTTCGCCACAATTCTGTTTTAAATCCTCCGTATCTTAACTGTAATACAGCTTTAAATCCTGCTAGCAAGCCTCCATCCTGATTGTAATCTCATTTTAAATCTCGCAAGCGGAGTCTCCAATAGAAATGTAGGAATGTGCTGTCACTCAGTAGTTGGGGCAGGTTTAAAGTATTCAGAACGAATCAATGATAGATACAAGTCGGGAAGTTGGGACATTGCCCAGCAGCACTGGGAAATGTATTTATTATTATTTTTGTAGTAGGTTTTGTAAAGTCAACGTGAATAGATTAACCATTTCCACAGTTTTTCCGGTGTTTTCCGGTGTTTATTGGCTATCCACCGATTTATTTATTTTTGTATCGGGGGTGTTTTATTGGGTTTTATCAGATAAAACCGAAAGCCCTAGGTATTTAGAATGCAGGAAACGACAACTTGATAGTGTTGACAGGTATAAATATTTATTTTCGTAATGGATACTCAGATTGCAGATGACTATCAGGTTGTACACAACGACTGACATTCAAAATACAAGCTCACGACTGACCACCCAATAGTACTTACTGCTCCCTCCTAAGGAAAGACATGGCATTAAATACATTACACATGTTTCTTCTTACTTATACTTATACTAGCATCTAAAAGAAATGATCGGCATTTGAATGTAAAGACTCACACTATGTATATCGTTGCATGTACAATAAACAATGGTGGCTGAATATGCCAAGTCACCAATATTATTGATCATTATTGACATCCTGCAGTTTTTATAAGTATCACTTAGTTACTAAATAACAGGAAGAAAGGGTAACTGACAAATTAAGCACAATTATGAATGCACTGCAGCTTATATATTATGTGAAAGAAACAACCTGAACGTTATTTTTTTAAATGTAATATTTTTATAATTCAAGTTGTATGATGTAGAAATAATTACCATTCAATACTGATCCACTGCCGTCTTGCCTAGCACAGCATTCAGCTTTCTATTTACCTTTTGCACGCATGGAAGTGTCTACTGAGCTATGTAACCACATTGGTAATGTAATTACGAAAAGGCGGTCCTAAGTCTGTTTTGTGTTCATACATATGTGAAGGCCAGCCCTGGTCCTGGATTGCAGGCCCTGGGCCACGTCGAAACCGCGGCCTAAATCTGGGCCGGCCCTGTCCACCTCAAATTGCAAGTGTGAACGGGGTCTTATATAATGTTTTCCTAATGCTCCCATGCTGCTAAATCACTCCAAATCACCATTTTACTTATAAAGATGTCATTAGAGAATACATGTTGGATCTTTGCAATCGGAAGGCATATCCCCCCAAAAAACACACTAACATGCCAATTGCCTGTGGCATTCTGAGTATTTAGAAGTTATTTTGTTGATGCCATGACCATACATGGTGACAGAAATCAGCTTCAAATAAAAAAAAATTAACCCCCCAAAACAGTAAAGACCCACAAAAATCCATATAACTTGTAATAATGGATTTTAAAAAGTTGTGTTTGAGATTTGAAAAATAATACCATTAAGTATGTTAAAAAAAATTGTTATGGGGAAAAAATAATGGTTATTTATCAACAATAAAATCAAAACAAATATGTGGCGGAGTGTCCCGCCCCTATTTATTATTATTTGTATTTTTGTTTGCGGCGCGGGTAAAAGCGCCGCGTCTTTTATTATTATATTTAAAAACCCCGTGAGGATGCATGGCTGATCAGCTACTGATTATTTAACTAGCTGACAGTCATGCATCCTTACCAAACGCGTGCAGACTCTGGCCGAGGGATAATAAGATAATTAACAACTAGTTAATCCCTCGGCCAGAGTATATAAACCTGCAGCTCTCTGCACTCGAGGTGGAGTGTTGGAGTAGAGAGTACGGGAGAGCGGAGAGAGAGCGTGTAGAAGACATAGAAACAATTGCTAAAACGTGCTGGTTTAGCCAGCACGCCACTTACTTGTTTGTCTGTTTATTCGTTTGGCCCTCGTGCCATTTTGTTTCTGTTTTGTTTAAATATTTTGTTTTATTGATTAATAAATACGCTGAGTGCCACTGCACTCAGCTTAATCCGCCCATCCATTGTTTGTGATTCCGTTACTTCCTGGTCCGTGACGTCATCACACTCACCACTGCCAGCCAGACTGCCACAAAATAAAATTCAGCCTCAAGACAATTAAGAGCATTCTCATTAACAAAACAACACAGTACGGCACATTTTCTAAAGGGATGCCATATTAAACTGTTCTAAAATTAAAATACATTTAAAAAAAAATCATATTATATATATATATACTCTCAACTCTAATCTCTATAGAAACTTACATTAGGGTGTTCAAGTAGCAACAAACTTTTTTCTGGTGCTAATCTTGATTTGTATACAAGCAGTGCCTGAAATCATGTAGTCATGTTTCTAATACTGTTACATAATGGCTACAGTGGTTTTGGAGTTCTGCCCCTTTGTGTTTTGTCATCATATCCATCCCTTCCAAGTCTGATGTGTTTACAAATAGGAGTCCAGAAACATCTTGGTTGTTTAGAGATTTTGTAAAATACAGACTGAGAAAGAATAAAAGAAGCCAACAGCAGCTAACGTTGAAGACCAATGAGAATCAATTCTCAGGACAGGAGCAAGGGCTGCGTGTAGGAATTGAGAATAGGAGAGAAGTTCTTTGTGATTTAGTGGGGAAGGCGTAGAGGAGGAGGAGGGGTGAAAAATAAACGCAGGACAGAGAATAAGGACATGACGGGGGAACAGCTTTAGCTCCTGCCCCCCAAATCAGACTCAAAGTTACAATTAAAGCTGGATCAAGTAATACATTTTTTTTTTTTTTATGGACAACAACACTGCGTCTTCAAATCATGATAAACCAACATACTGACTGACCAAAAAAGACACATTAGACTGAATGGAACTAAAATATGCTGTGTTTGCAGTTACATGATTCATATGACTAAATCAAATATACTAACCTTCAAGTAATCAGCTATCCTATCACCAAACCTGAAAATAACACTAAAATGTAAAGGATAGCAAATATATCTTACTATGCTTTATTATTATTATTATTATTATTATTATTATTATTATTATTATTATTATTATTATTAGTATTATTATTATTACTTGCAAAGGGCTGTGTCTTTTAATTGGTAATGTTTTCAGTATTTTTGTCATGTCACATTAAAAAACATTGTAAGCGATTTTTCAGTGCTTAAGAAATATCTATTTGCTAGACATGAATTATTACTCAGTAATGCACAAAGATGTGGAATAATAAAAGCGTATGCTCCACATGTTTTTCATTAAAATATACAGCCTCTATATGTCACCATCTGACATGTCCAATAATCCAACCACAGATGTGGATGACAAAAAATAGAGGTAAGAAGCAGAACCATTTGGTTGAATTTCTCCAGATTTGGGATAAAAAAAATAGAATAAATGTGACTACCGAAAACAATAAATATCAGCTTCACTTAATATCAAATACTGTACCTGGCAAAATAGTGTTATGATCAACTTCTAGCAAATGATCATATTTGCAGATGTACTTAGAATTTCCTGCCTGAAACATTACATTTGTTTTTTGTTAAAGATATTAAACAATGAAAAATGTGTGATTTGTACAGTTTTAGCAACTACTACAGTAAGAATGGCCTTTACCATGTACAGACGTGCTCAAATTTGTTGGTACCCTTACAGCTCATTGAAATAATGCTTCATTCCTCCTGAAAAGTGATGAAATTAAAAGCTATTTTATCAAGTATACTTGCATGCCTTTGGTATGACATAGAATAAAGCAAAGAAGCTGTGAAAAGAGATAAATTATTGCTTATTCTACAAAGATATTCTAAAATGGCCTGGACACATTTGTTGGTACCCCTTAGAAAAGATAATAAATAATTGGATTATAGTGATATTTCAAACTAATTAGTTTCTTTAATTAGTATCACATATGTCTCCAATCTTGTAATCAGTCATTCAGCCTATTTAAATGGAGAAAAGTAGTCATTGTGCTGTTTGGTATCATTGTGTGCACCACACTGAACATGGACCAGAGAAAGCAAAGGAGAGAGTTGTCTGAGGAGATCAGAAAGAAAATAATAGACAAGCATGGTAAAGGTAAAGGCTACAAGACCATCTCCAAGCAGCTTGATGTTCCTGTGACAACAGTTGCAAATATTATTAAGAAGTTTAAGGTCCATGGAACTGTAGCCAACCTCCCTGGGCGCGGCCGCAAGAGGAAAATCGACCCCAGACTGAACAGAAGGATAGTGCGAATGGTAGAAAACGAATCAAGGACAACTGCCAAAGAGATACCAGGTGCAGAAGTCTCATTGAGAGCTACAGAAAACGTTTGATTGCGGTGATTGCCTCTAAAGGTTGTGCAACAAAATATTAGGTTAGCGGTCCCATCATTTTTGTCCATGCCATTTTCATTTGTTTTATTATTTACAATATTATGTTAAATAAAAAATCAAAAGCAAAGTCTGATTTCTATTAAATATGGAATAAACAATGGTGGATGCCAATTACTTTTGTCAGTTTCAAGTTATTTCAGAGAAAATTGTGCATTCTTCGTTTTTTGTGGAGGGGTACCAACAAATTTGAGCACGTCTGTATGTATTTAAAAATGTTAAAATGTATAAGGACATGTAGGCTTTATCGAGCAATATTCAACATAGATGGGAGGATCAACAATACTATATGCCTGCTAAGCATATCATAAGTCTGGCAATTATAAAGAAAAAAACCAAAAGACGAAATGCACATCTAGAAAGTAATTGCTACACCTTGTCCAAATGTTACATATCAATTTTTTCCACTACATATATTGGCTAGTGTCTTAGTTCAGCTAGTGCCGCTTATCTACTTGAATGAGATCTTTATAGTTTTACCTTAGAATTCTAATTGATCCTTTTGAAGTTATGGACTGTTTTCCACTAAACACAGCAATACAGATCCCTAACTCATCAAAACCATAATAACAAAATCAGTCCAGAGTGACAAGACAATTTGGTTAACCCTGTTACATGTAGTGGAACGAGGCATGGATTTTATATTATTTTTTTTTACAATGATCTTTTGTATTGTTTTGAATATCTAAATAACTACGTGTTCAATTTTGATGAAACTTGCTGAGGACCTTTTTAAAGAGTAAGTAATGAGGTTCCAGAAAATATAGCATTACACATCCCCACGTGTTGTTACAACTGTTTAAATAACATACCTGAAACATCTTACAACTTTCTACACTTATAACTTTAAAGTCTGTTTCAAAGCTCTTTTCAAAACGGCCGCTCTACTGCACTATCGCCCACATTGTGAAACAGGTAACACAGCAATAACAATCCATGTTGTGGTACGAAAAAGAAAAGCCAGAGCACTTGTTATGTTTTTTTTTTCTTCCTGCAGTGATTTAGAGGACAGATCTCAAACCCCAGTGCACTAGAGCAGCCATTTTGAAAAGAGCTTTTGAAACAGAATTTAAAGTTATACTTCTGCTCAGCACTTTACCCGATTACCCTCTCGTAGAGAGATGTCTGCATCCTCACCCTATGGCTCTGTGCCATGGGGGAGTGGACGATGCACCCAGGAAAATAGCCCATGCAGGAAACCATCCTCACGGTCTTCCTCATTCACCTCGAGCGTTGGTTCTCCTTCCCCCCTGCAGAAGAGTCACTGTTCCAGGCAATCGGCAGACTCAGAGCAGATGGAAAAGCTCTTGGCAGCTGTTTCCCAAAAAGGAACTGTTCACGCTGAATTACTACCCCTCCTGTCCCCTTGGGTCCACAGGGCTGCAAGTGCAGATTGGCCACAGGAGGACATATTGTCCATCGCTGCCTCTGATGAGGTGGGAGAACAGGAGCTGACGTTCCCATCCGAGGATGTGGAGTCCAACAGCACGTTCCCTGCTGTTAAGCTCTCCCTTTCGGCAGACCTTATACCGTTATTCGAGAGGGCCACTGTAATATTGCAAGTGCCCTGACCTATAGTAGGGGAAACAAGGCAGTTGTTTTTTCGATGACAAGTCTCCCGCCTCTCTCATATCCCCCCAGTTCATCCAGGTTTTCTTTTTGAAATTAAGTCTTCCTGGGACTGTCCGGCAACAGCTCCTGCTGTTTCCTGGTAGATGGACTTCCTATATAGGGTACATGATATGGGCTTGCCCATTTTCCACCGGTTGAGGCTTCTATTGCCATCTTGGTCCAAGCAATGCAATGTTATTATGAATAGTTGCAATGCACTTAATGTGTAAACCTTTTTGCACGATTGTGACAGGCTAGCTGCAGGGATAACGTCAGGCCAGAAAGAAACACACAGACAGGCAGTACTTGCGTTGAAACTGAGTCGCTGCGGCGCTCAGTGTGTTTATTAAACAAACAGAAATAAACAGTTGAACAAAACACAGGACACGGCACTTTACACCAAAATAAATAGATAAACAAAACGGACTAACACTTAAACAGTGGACGAACAGACAAACAGTGAGTAAAAAATAAACTTATATTTCCTCTTTCCTTAGTTTTTAAATTCTCTCCGCTCCACACCCGTTCTCCACTCACCAAACACACAGCCCCAAGTGAATGAAACGTGCATCTATATATACAATTGTGCTGGGATTCAATTACCAATTAATTATTCACTTGAATCCCAGCACGTGAACTAATCTGTGAAAACCCCGTGCTCACATATCAAGTACTTTAAATGCACGTGAAGTGAAGTGCAATCCCCGTGCCTAAATACAATTATACATTTTAAATAACTCGTGCTACACACACCCATTTATATCCCGTGCAGCAATATCTATACACCAACATTAACACACCACACGCAACATATAACACAGAAATGCACACAAGGGCGGAACACATTGCCACAACAATATACTGTATATAAGTACACAATTGTATTAGAAAAGGGCTAGGATTAGGGTTAAGGTTAGGGTTAGGGTTATATCATGCAAAAAGATATACACATTAAGTACATTGTACCTATACATAATAACATTGTAATTAGGTGTAAGTACACATGTATTTACTAAGTAACTATTATGTAAATACACCATAAATAGAGTCACTTAATGAAAGTGTTACCCAAAATTGTATAACTAAATGTGCATCTGTGTTGCTGTATTTAAAAGTACCATATTTTTTTAAGTAATGGTTATTAGACTAGATTATGTCCAGTGAGAGGTGGCATTGTTAGATTAGATGTTGGTGGCAAACAGCTGCTGAGCAGACTACTGCAGTTGTGATTAGGCAAAATCAAATAAGCAATTGTTATGACAAGATGATGCCCTGTCTATCCTTGGAGAATCTGGAGTATGCTTCCATATATATTGCACTTTACAGATAACCTTGTTACACTGAGCTGGAGACTATGCTGATATGCTGTAAAGATAAATTACATTTTCATTTGTATGGAATAAATATTTGATTAAGATCCAGCATCTTCAGTTATGACTTAAAAGAAATGCTGGTGATGGCTTTCTCTAAGATTAAAATTTCAGGCAGCTATAAATGTTTCCATTTTTTTCTTTTTGGCCTACATCCATGAAACCAGTGGAATATGTATGCAAGATTTTGAAGCTATTCTAAAGGTACATTTTCAAGTAGAAGCCATTCAGTCGCTATTTAGTTAGTTTATTGTTTGTTTTATACCATTATAATCATTTAATTTCTCTCTGGCACTTTGCCTTTGCTTTGATCTTTACATAAGGCACTTTTTTTTTTTACTACAAAAAACAATATTTGAGATAATGAAAAGGGAAAACTAGTTTCTGTTCACCTATTCAGCTATAGTCTGAAATGAGATTCTTAACAGGAATTTCAGAAACAGTATTTTAAAGAGGAATCAAAATGAAAAGGAATCTTTTATTATTTATGTATTGCGAATAGGGTATACTTAGAAATGTGCACATGATAACAAACGAAAACAACAAGCAATTGAGCATTGATTTTATCATTAAAAAAACTATTGTTAAATGCAGGTCTGTGTTATTACAAATTGCTCTGTGTTCTGAAAAATTCAGAGGTCTGACAAATGTATAACCGCCTCTGTCTGAAAGACAATATACTGTACATCTAATGCATTCACGAAAAAAGTTAGAGAACATGCAATAAAGGTATAAAAGTATGCTCCTGGACACTAGCAATCGCTGATTTGGGTTGAATTGCCATTAAATAGAAATGGTATAAATAGCATTGTTGATTTAACATCTGTGTTTTCAAAATGTTTTTGTTTTTTCAAGCAATTGGTAGAAAGTCACGCATATTCAGTCACTTTGCAAAGTGATTGAAGCCTCTAATTGGGGTTGAAATCATGTTCTTAAGCAGCAATTTGTGCAGTCTGGGACACAGAATTGACTGTGTGCAAACCATTGATTGCACAACACAGCCATGCACATTAACGCGGTTATATTGTTTTTAACCTCATCTCACCAGCAAGGTTAAACAAGCACCTACTCTCAGCCCTCCAGCCTGTCCAGTCTTCTGTCTTGCCATAGTGATTGAACCATATCTGCAATTGTGATGTTTGTTACATATTGCAATGCATATTGTGTTTATATTTTTTACCAGCCCCTGCATCTTCCTTAGGGGCAGAATGGATACATGTGCATCTCTTTGAAGACGGGCTGATAATCTTTTACTTCCTGACACATCTGGGTAATCAAATTCCTTTTTCGGGCTTCAGGTCAGTCACTTTATGATTTAAAGCATACATTTCTAGTCAGTATGGCACAAACTTCCAAACTGTCATAAAACTAAGCAATTTAAAACTTACAAATTTCATGCAGTCATTTGTCTTAAACATGTTTTATGCTGTTTGAGGTTTGTTTTTTATTTCCACCTTCAGTATGCTACAGTATGTTGTACAGTTATAAGGCTGAGAAAAGCTTTGGCTTTTTTTACGTAAAAAAGAAAACTAGTTTTCCTAGAGGCAGATTCACTTCGGAGTGTGTGGAGAAACATATAATTTTTTTTAAATGTAGGTTATCCTTTCCTTTATGTTGTATTTTATTGGTATACCAAAGATTTAGGAGTCAGCTTTTGAAGCAGACCACTAGCATTTTACTGTACCTTGGGTTTCAGTTAATTACATGTGTACTATGTATGCTTATTTAGTGTTGGAACATTAAATACAATAGGTATGCAAAAGTATAATGGTGGCAAAATAAAAAAAAATAATAATAATTACAGTACATTTATTAAACCAGGACTTCAAGACAGCAAGATGTTTCTTCACTTCTGATAGGTTTTCCTCTGTTTCAATCTACTAAAAAGGGGTGGGAACTAACCCCAATTGTTCTCCCAAGCCCACAGGAGCGCAAAGGCTAACGCAGCGCTCCGCCTACATCAGCAACTCAACGTGACCAGTATTTGAACCCGTAAGAACAGGTGAACTGAATCCTAGATATTTTTTTCAAATTTCTGTATCCACCGATCCGTAGATCTGCTGGTCTCCGAAAACCACTTCTTATTGTCCGCTACCCCCTTGAAATGATGTGGGGTGGCGTGCTTCATCTCTCTTCTGCAGAGAGCTGCCTACACTTTCACAGTTTAGCAATCATTGTGTTGCTAGGCCTTGAAAAGCATTCACAATTTAATGTTAATAATGCACATTTGTATACCTACCTGTGGTGACATCATTCTTTAACAATTCTTTCTTTTGGAACTGTTTTCCAGTATTGCTTGGCACCTTTTCAGTCCTCACAATTCATTTTGCAACTGTTCACCATTACAACAGTAGTAAGCCTTTGGTCGTTCTAATAACATACTCACAACTCATGCACTTGACACACACGCACTGCTAATAAGATATATTACTATAAGAGCTTACAACACACAGACATCCTCCATACAGCATATCCACATAAGGAATGTCCTTATCAGTAAATTCCACAAGCTTGCCCTTACATGGAGAACTTCAAATTGAAGGAAAAGAAAATACACAGACAAAGCATAGCAACATATAACATGGGAAAATAAACACATTTAACACATTTATCTCTTTTTCTCTCTTTAACACATTTAACACCTTTATGATGAGTTTTTAATTGCATTTTTGGTTAATATTGTATAAGTATTTGTGAGATCCTGAAACCCATATTATGATAAATGTGGAAGGCATGGGTTTAACTCCTAATGTGTAATATGCTTGCTGTGTGAGATAAGATGGTGAAAGAATTGACGGTGCTTTGATAGTCTTGTCCTCAGGTTTGATTGGCTTCTTTGTTAGCAACCCATCATTATGCTTGTATATTAAAAAAGAATCTCATTCTGGATGCACATATTGCTGTAAGTTACTGTCACAAAGACGGCCAGAGTGGGTGGTGTCAGACCAGACAGGAATACACAGACAGAGAGATGGGGTTTTGGTGAGGCTGAACGCGTGATCGCGTTCAGCATTTAATAAACAGAACAGAAAATAAAAGGTTGGAACAGACAAAAACACGGGACACGGCACTTCACGCCAAAATAAATAGAGAAACAAAACGGACTACACACTTAACAAACGGTGCACGGAGAGACAAACAAACACGGTGAGTACAAACACTTCTAGATATTATTTTACTTTACGTTTCTCCTCCTTCTCCTCACCCGTTCTCCACTCTCGAACACCCAACCCTGACTGAGTGCTACGTGTCTCTATATATACTGTTGTGCTGGGATTCAATTACTAATTAATTACTCACTTGAATCCCAGCACGTGAATTCATTCTGTGCAACCCCGTGCTCACATATTACATTTTAAATGCACGTGCGTGATGTGCAATCCCGTGCCTAAATACAAATCTACACTTTCTAAATACACGTGAAACACAGACCCGTTTATATCCCGTGTACCAATCTATACACCGACATTAACACACGCACGCATACATACAAATGCACACAGGGACGGGGCACATTGCCACATATACCCCCCCTTGTGCGCAGCACACATGGCCTCAACGGCCACCTCCCCCCTTAAAAATCCAGCAGTCCAGGACAAAGTCTCGGGCTGGGAAGGGAGGCTTCAGTGGGCCCATGGCTGGCCATGCTGTCAGCACCCCTGCCGGTAGTGGCACGGCTGACAGCATGCTGGTCCCGTCCTGCAGCGAAAAAGCTGCGGGGGCAGGTGGTCCCCCGACCTCCCCCTTCTTCGTAGCCGGCAGCTCCCTCCTGTGGGGCTCCGGCCACAAGAACTCCTGCAGCGAAACTGCTGCTGGGGAAAGTGGTCTCCAGACCTCCTCCCCCTTCTTCGTGGCCGGCAGCTCCCCTTTCTGGGGCTCCGGCCACCGTACTCCCTGTGGAGGTACGGGCAGCAGAGGCAGCTCCTGCTCCTCTGCTCCGGGCGGTGGTGGAGGCAGAGGCAGCTCCAGCTCCTCTGCTCCTGGCGGTGGTGGAGGCAGAGGCAGCTCCAGCTCCTCTGCTCCTGGCGGTGGTGGAGGCAGAGGCAGCTCCAGCTCCTCTGCTCCTTGCGGTGGTGGTGGCGGAGGCAGAGGCAGCTCCTGCTCCTCTGCTCCTTGCGGTGGTGGTGGCGGAGGCAGAGGCAGCTCCTGCTCCTCTGCTCCTGGAGGTGGTGGAGGCAGAGGCAGCTCCTGCTCCTCTGCTCCTGGAGGTGGTGGAGGCAGAGGCAGCTCCAGCTCCTCTGCTCCTGGCGGTGCTGGCACCCTCTGCTGTGGCGGCTGGGCATGTGCGCGCCGTGCTGCCTTCAGCAGCATAGCGAGAGGCTGCTGGGGGACACCAGCATCCTGCCCTTCTCCCCCCCAAAAATTTTCAGGGGGTTGAGCCTGTAACCCCTCCCCTTCCGGCTCTTGGGGCTGAACCAGCAGGCATTTTCCCTCTGCTGGTGGCTTGGGTCCCAGGGCTGTGGAAGCCCCGACTTGCCTCCCTTTGGGCTGTGGACGCACCGACTCCTCCCTTTTGGGCTGTGGACGCACCGACTCCTCCCTGTTGGGCTGTGGACGCCCCGACTCCTCCCTGTTGGGCTGTGGACGCCCCGACTCCTCCCTGTTGGGCTGTGGACGCCCCGACTCCTCCCTGTTGGGCTGTGGACGCCCCGACTCCTCCCTGTTGGGCTGTGGACGCCCCGACTCCTCCCTGTTGGGCTGTGGACGTTCGGGCTCCCCCCACTCAGGCGTAGGACGTTCGGGCTCCTCCCACTCAGGCGTAGGACGTTCGGGCTCCTCCCACTCAGGCGTAGGACGTTCGGGCTCCTCCCACTCAGGCGTAGGACGTTCGGGCTCCTCCCACTCAGGCGTAGGACGTTCGGGCTCCTCCCACTCAGGCGTAGGACGTTCGGGCTCCTCCCACTCAGGCGTAGGACATTCGGGCTCCTCCCACTCAGGCGTAGGACATTCGGGCTCCTTCCGCTTGGGCTCCTCCCATTTGGGCTGTGGATGCTCAGGCTCCTCCCATTTGGGCTGTGGAGGCAAAACCAGCAGGCATTCACCCTCTGCTGGTGGAGATGGGGACAGCAGGTACTCACCCTCTGCTGGTGGAGATGGGGACAGCAGGTACTCCTCTGCTGGTGGTCCTGCTACCTGGGCTGCTGTTCCATTTATGGTTGCCTCCAGGTAGCTGAGGACAAACTCCACACCTTCCTCCAAGGTGTTTGGGGTGTGTTCCAGCTGATAGGCCTCCCATCTCTCACTGTCCATCATCCACAGGGCCTGGACGACTATGGGCAGAGACTGGGCCTCCAGCCCAGCATTCTCCAGGAACCAGTCCCGCCATTTTGTGGCGTCTTCTGCCATTATATTTTTTTCTCTTTTTTTTTTTTTTTTTTTTTTTTTTAAACAAAACCCCTCCTGGTCTGACGCTTGGAGGCGCGGCTATCCCACGATGACACCACGTGTCACAAAGACGGCCAGAGTGGGTGGTGTCAGACCAGACAGGAATACACAGACAGAGAGATGGGGTTTTGGTGAGGCTGAACGCGTGATCGCGTTCAGCATTTAATAAACAGAACAGAAAATAAAAGGTTGGAACAGACAAAAACACGGGACACGGCACTTCACGCCAAAATAAATAGACAAACAAAACGGACTACACACTTAACAAACGGTGCACGGAGAGACAAACAAACACGGTGAGTACAAACACTTCTAGATATTATTTTACTTTACGTTTCTCCTCCTTCTCCTCACCCGTTCTCCACTCTCGAACACCCAACCCTGACTGAGTGCTACGTGTCTCTATATATACTGTTGTGCTGGGATTCAATTACTAATTAATTACTCACTTGAATCCCAGCACGTGAATTCATTCTGTGCAACCCCGTGCTCACATATTACATTTTAAATGCACGTGCGTGATGTGCAATCCCGTGCCTAAATACAAATCTACACTTTCTAAATACACGTGAAACACAGACCCGTTTATATCCCGTGTACCAATCTATACACCGACATTAACACACGCACGCATACATACAAATGCACACAGGGACGGGGCACATTGCCACAGTTACTCATACTGTATGGGTGAAATTGTGCTATGTGTTACCAACAAAAAGGCATTACCTTCATTCAATATACTACATTAGATTTGCTTTATCATTAAATGAAATAAACTGAAAAGTGTCAAACTACAAGCGCTTGATATTATTAAGTTTACAGTGAAATAAGTTAAAAGGGCAAAAGCCAATACTGTTAACTAATAAATTCAAGTACTGGTGAGGAGGGGTGCTGTCTTATAGCAATTTATGCTTGCACAAAGAGTTGTTTTGATCTGTATATTATAGGCATTAATGAAAGATACATCTGTCAGCTAGAATACATTTTTGCTCAGCTTTCCTAGACTATGATGGTTGGAAGACTATTTGAAGTAAGACTTGTGGAGAGGGTAATTGGTGGCCTTAAGAACCTATGATTGTACTTGTCAGAGTGTAATTATTATTAATGTACATATCATTTGGTGTTGCCGTTCTTTTCAGCAGGTGATTACCCTGACAGATATTAATGAATTGAGATTAGAGGGTACAGATTCTTTCATCTTTTTACAAAGGAACACAAATTTTACAAAAAAGATGAAGTGAAAATGTAATTGAATGGCTGAACAAGGTATGCTGTGTAAAAAAAAAATGAACCTTGTCTTCTGAAAGGGAGATCAGTTAAAGTGCTGAACTGTGCCAAACTATGTGGTGGTTTTATACTGTGGAAGAATGAATCTTCCAAACTAATTTCACTTAAATAGATTTGTAAAATCAATTTGAGATGTCTCTATTTAGATATCTCAAAATTAAATTAAGATATCTTCAAAATTGTTTATTTACAGATATCTTAAAATGCATTTAAAGACATGTGCAAATGATTTACAGATATCTCTAAATAGTTCAAGATATCTTAAAATGCAATTTGAGATATCTCTAACTGACAATCTGGCTTGCCATATGAGTGTGCAAGTTAACGGGCTGGGCTTCAAAGGGTTTTGATATGGGTACGCTTGCTCCTCATTACCACTAACGAAGCGTTAATATATTATAAAATTGAAAAAGAAAAATGTAAATCGTTTAATTTGTTATAATTATAAATTTGAAATGATTATTTAAATTAGGAGTAAAGTAAAAAAAAAATGTGACTGAAAGAGCTTAAAACAAGACATAGAGCTTTGTTTAACAAATGCTATTGTATTTTGGTGAACCCCGTCTAAGATGAGGATGCAGAGAGAAACATGCTTTACGAATGAGGGACTACAAATAACACCAGGATTCAAGCGTAACTAAGAATTTTACATGCATCTAAGAGATAAACATGTTTTATGAATATGGCCCGATGTGCTTATGTGTTTAAAATATCAGACTTTATTTGCATCCTACTGTGTAAATGAAAGGGCCTTTAAGACCAGAAAAAGCACAATGTGAAAAGAACTTTAGCCCCAGTCTTACAAATTAAGAACAAAGTGATGCATGGTATGATATATATATATATTGCTTTAGTTACTCGTCTTTAACTAAAGCAATACAAATGTCATATGTCAATATTTTGCTGACAGCTTTATTTGATCCTAATTAACAAGGAATGTGACTATGTGACAGGGTAGCATCACTGGCAAAGCTTGTTACCGTCAGGGAGAGAGACTCAGACACAAGAAGCTGCAGTTCAAACGCTATTATGCCCTTTTTATACCAAAAATAACAAACAAAATCACACTATCAACAAACAAACAAACAGGCACAAGGGCCAAAATAAGTTTTAGACAAAACACATGGAAAAAAGCACAGCATAGCACATCACAGAAATAACTTCACCAACCTTAACAGAGTGCTCCTACTCAGTGATCGCCTGGATTTAGTCGGTTGTTTGACCCAGTTGTTTAACCAAAATGCACGGATCTGGATCTTACGACCAGGAGACAAGGTAATGCTGCTTCTTCCCACATTGGAATCCAAACTATATGCTAAATGGCATGGGCCATATCAGATGATTCGAGCTATAGGGAAAGTTAATTATCAAATTTGGCAGCCCGATCGCCACAATGAACAGGAAATTTTCCATATAAATTTATTAAAGTCCTGGCAGGCAAGGGAGGCCTAATTTAGGTGAGGTAGAGGATAATTTTGGACCCTGTATAGAGGTCCCTAGCATACAAAACATTCCGATGGGAGAACAGTTACTCTCAGATCAGCAGAGAGATCTTTATTCAGCAGAGAGATCTTAATTGAGGATGTGGCGGAGTGTCCCACCCCTATTTATTATTATTTGTATTTTTGTTTGCGGCACGGGTAAAAGCGCCGCGTCTTTTATTATTATATTTAAAAACCCCGTGAGGATGCATGGCTGATCAGCTACTGATTATTTAACTAGCTGACAGTCATGCATCCTTACCAAACGCGTGCAGACTCTGGCCGAGGGATAATAAGATAATTAACAACTAGTTAATCCCTCGGCCAGAGTATATAAACCTGCAGCTCTCTGCACTCGAGGTGGAGTGTTGGAGTAGAGAGTACGAGAGAGCGGAGAGAGAGCGCGTAGAAGACATAGAAACAATTGCTAAAACGTGCTGGTTTAGCCAGCACGCCACTTACTTGTTTGTCTGTTTATTCGTTTGGCCCTCGTGCCATTTTGTTTCTGTTTTGTTTAAATATTTTGTTTTATTGATTAATAAATACGCTGAGTGCCATTGCACTCAGCTTCATCCGCCCATCCATTGTTTGTGATTCAGTTACTTCCTGGTCCGTGACATCATCACACTGCCAGCCAGACTGCCACAGAGGAGTTCAAGGATGTTTTTTCTGACGTGCCAAGCAGAACTAATCTCATTGAATATGACATTATCTCTCTCCCAGGTATCACGGTTCGAGAGAGACCTTACCGGATCCCAGAAAGTCGATGAGGTGGCGTTCGCAAAGAGGTACGGCCGATGCTCGAACTTGGGATGATTGAGCCTTCCAGGAGTGAGTAGTCCGATTGTGATAGTCGCCAAAAAGGACAGCACCAACTGCTTCTGTGTTGATTTCCGCAGAGTAAACACTATTGCCAAGTTCGATGCGTACCCCATGCCTCGGGTCGAGGAGTTTCTCGACAGACTGGGAACGGTGAGGTTCATCTCGACTTTGGACCTGACGAAGGGATACTGGCAGATCCCATTAACCTGTAGATCACATGAGAAAACGACATTTTCTACCCCTGATGGTCTCTTTCATGTCACAACCATGCCGTTTGGGCTACATGGTGCGCCTGCTGTCTTTCAGAGACTAATGGACCAGGTTTTATGCCCACATCATGATTATGCAGCAGCGTATATTGATGATGTGGTTATCTACAGCTCCACCTGGCAAGAGCATTTAGCTAGAGTCACAGCCATCTTGCAGTCTCTGAGGGTAGCCTGGCTGACAGCCAACTTGGGTAAATGTGCATTTGCCAAAGAAGAAACCCAATATTTATTATGGGACATGGGCAGATGAAACCCGTCGCCGCCAAAGTCCAGGGCAATCCTGAAAACCAAGTCCCAGGTGAGGTCTCTCTTGGAGTTGGCCGGTTATTACCGACGATTCATCGCCAAGTATGTCACAGTGGTCAACCTTCTAGTGAACCCCACTAAAAAGAGTACACCAAATTTAATTAAATGAACAGGAGAATGTCAGGGGGTCTCCACACCGACACTTCGGATATTGGTCTGGGGGCAGTCTTGTCCCAGCAGGTCGATGGAGTAGAGCACCCTATCCTATCAGGAGCACAACTACTCTGTCATAGAAAAGGAATGTCTGGCCATTAAATGGGCCACTCAGACCTTAAGCTATTACCTTTTGGGACATTAATTCAATCTCTTCACTGACCACGCCACACTCATATGGTTAAGCACGATGAAGGATAGCAATGCCCAGATAACTCTGTGGTATCTGGCGCTGCAACCCTTCATGTATTTCATGACACATCGTGCAGGGAAAGATCACCAAAATGTGGATTACTTTTCCCGGGAGTGGGGTGTAATTTGCAAGGTAGATTTAGCCGAGTGTTCCTTCAGCTCCACTCTGAGCGGTGGGATATGTGACAAAGAGCGAATGAATCCGAATCAACAATCTCCCTCTCAACCTGTGAGAGCACTGTACAACAGTAACTGTGCACCTCGTACTGAATGGTTGGGCAGTTCATTCCAGGTGCAGTCAGAAGCCGGCCATTCAGGAAGGGGGCGGCGTCATTGGACCAGGAGTCATCGCCCTAGTATGGTGAGCGAAGTTTCAGTCATGAATTGGAGGGTGTTGTGTGAAATTTTAATTACTTTAAATTTAAAAGGAAGTTGATGTGGAGGTAAATAAGACAATTACTACACAGAGTAATTTCAAATAAGGTCCGCTTTATTTCACACCCTTGATACAATAATAGACAAACACACATACAAGAATATATTAATCAGAGATATAATATACTCATAGAGACGCAACTGAACTAATCCTTACCCTTCCAAGCAGATCGGGAGAGCCCCTCGACCCTGGCAAGAGAAAGCAGCTGTCTCCAAAACTACCGAGCAGGACTGCGCAAATCCTCACGGCTGACTCTCCTCAACAAAGGTTCACAGATCAATACTCATAGAGACGCAACTGAACTAATCCTTGCCCTTCCAAGCAGATCGGGAGAGCCCCTCGACCCTGGCAAGAGAAAGCAGCTGTCTCCAAAACTACCGAGCAGGACTGCGCAAATCCTCACGGCTGACTCTCACCAGAGCAGGGGGGGGGAACCCGTCCTTTATAGCTTACCAAGTTAGGCTTCCGCGTGCGAGAGAGTAATTGGCCAGATCACTTTCTCGAGGCTCGCCCTGTGAATCATTTCTGTAAGCTATCCCTTTTCCCATAATATTCTGAGACAAACAAGATAGATAAGCGGTACAAAAACAAGTTAGTTGAGCAGCACGAAAACAAGTTAGATAAACAGTACAGAAACAAATTATACAAGCAGTACAGGTTATTACAGGGCAAGGGCACAGATGGACTCGAACGCATTTCTATAACTTTCTAGAACATTTTTTTTTTATTACAGAGGGTCTGAGGGTACTTTAGTGGGACGTGACGCCATAATTGATTCCTTTGTTGTGGTTAATGGGAGGAAACATGAGTGAAGTGTTGCTTTGTGTTCTAACTGTGTGTGTTTACCTTCACCAGACATCTAAATACGGATCTGGAAGCTGCTGCTTTACGCCAACGATAAACCCGGACTGCACTGCACCTGTACACATACCAGCACCACTGTTTCCAGTACCGCACCTGCACTGAGAGCACGTACTGTCCGGAGACGTTTCTGTGTTTGTGTTGTGTGTCTGTGTTTATTATTATTATTTCAGGACTGCAATTGTTTGGTTTTGATGCTGGCAATACCCAGTTGGGTAGAGCCAGCATTAGTATTTAAACCGGTCAAGCTGACCACAACAAGTAAAAATAAAAGAGCTTAAACTGTGTTTGTCCCTGTTTGGAGCACCTGCATCACCCCTACACCGCCACACACACATTCACACCATGCCATCAAAGAAGAGGGAGGCGAGGGGTCACTGATGATGGCTGATAAGCCCAGGGACTTCCATCAGAAGCCAAGACTTCCAATGTAAATTAGCTTATAGCTAAGTCTGGGTATAATACAGCTTGTGACTTGTCATGAATGTTAAAAATTATACATTGTCCCTGTTAAATAAACATTTGCTATAAATGATGGAGGGTGGAGGGAAGTCAAGGTTCTAATGATGTGATAAAGACAAACACATGCATATAAAAAAGAGAAACTGAGTCCTTTCGTATGGTTGATAACCATAGAAGTTTTGTTTGTCTTTTTCTAACCGCACATGAGTGGGAGAGAGGTAGACTGTGCTGATGGGGTACCCTCTTACCCTACCCTCTCCTACCCCCTACCACTCTGATCTCAGCTTAGTTACATTCCCTCAGCTACCCTCTGATCTCAGTTTAGTTACATTCCCTCACCTACCCGCTACCAGTCACTAGTAATTTCTCATACTAATAACCATTTAAAAATCCATGAGCCTTGTGATTGCTATCTTTTTAAAGCATTACAGAAATGCTGTTTTACCCAAAACTGGGAGGAGGTTAATTAGATGGCATGTACAGTATCAGTTTTGAAGTGATGGATACAGCTTCCCCACAGCAGACCTTTGACAACCAAATATGTACTTTTTTATTTAAAAAAAAAAACTGTTTCCATTTCTGTTCTGAATGAAGTGCATAGATTTATTGTCTTTTTATTTTTTAAGGATTTTAGAAGTTAACTATTCCCAATTGAACTGTATGTTTGAAGTGTTGCCCTTTAGCGAGGGCTTTGTATTCTCATTGCTTGGCTATGCCATTTATTACCCTAGCTGCTGACATTTCTGGGTTTGGAGACACAGAAGAGAAAGTGAGAAGTTCAAACCTTCCTGGCCTTGACACTGGCCTCCAGCTAGAAGGCTCCCGGGCCTCACACTTGTCAGGGCTTTTGGCCTTGGCCTTTGCTTTGAACTGTAAGTCCCGGTCTTTAATCCAGCACTTCTATTTGGATTTTTATTAACTTTCTCCCTTAAACAATATATATATGTCTTCTGTCTGGTGCCTTCTGTCTGTTGTTGATGGCTGAAGTGTAATGCTGGCTCCAGGGATCAGCTTATTAGCTCCCTAGCACATCAGCACACACAAGGAGGGCTCAACGGTGATTCTGGCATCCCAGCATCACCCCCCTCTGTCCCCCACTCAACTCAGCCCAGCTTACTTACCCGTACATCAGCGTTTCTTTCTTTCTATTGTGCTTGAGATCCCCAGCCAGAATCTTTCTGTCTCAACCACAGCCAGTTGCTGCTCCTCTCTGCTGCTTCAGATAAATTCTTCATTGTGCGACGCAACTCTTGGCCACTGAATTCAACGTCTCTGAGAAACCGGCTTGAAGAGTGTGCCATAAATCCTCGACAACCCACCTCCACTGGGTAAATCCAGACTCTCCATCCTCGCTGTTCCGCTTCAGTGGCTAGTTGAGCATACCGCAGTTTCTTCCTCTCATACGCCTCATCTACAGCATCCTCCCATGGCACTGTTAACTTTACTAGGTGAACAAGGTGTGCTGATCCAGACCACAAGACAATATCTAGTCGAAGGTTAGTGGTGGCAATCTCAGGTGGAAAAATAAGCCGTTGACCAACATCTGCCAGCATTTTCCAGTCTCTAGCAGCTTCCAGTTGTCCTGGGTGAGGATTGGTTTTAACACCTTTTCTTGGTGGTTGCTCTCCTGGGAGGAGGAATGTTGTCTTTTGTGTGTAATGGAGCAGGTGGCAACTTATTGGTCATGTTACGCTTGTCTTCCAATGCTAAGGTCAAACATCACAGCACCTGGTCATGGCACCAAGTAAACCGTCCTTGGCTAAGAGCCACCTTACATCCTGTCAAAATGTGCCTTAATGTTGCAGGTGATGAACACAAAGGACATGAGGGATCCTCTCCTACCCAGAGGTTTAGGTTCTGTGGTGATGGGAGAACATGATATGTTGACCTGATAAGGAAACTGATCCTGCTCTGTTCCATTGACCATAGGTCTTGCCAGCCAATCTTGCGTTTTTCCACACTCTCCCATCTCATCCATTCTCCATGCTTGGCCTGGGAAATGGCCTTTATACACTTCCTCCGTTGAGCTGGGGCTGCCTTGTGCCATGTAGGAGGAGCTGAACTGAGACCAAAACCCCCTCTTCCATGCTGAACTTGCCCCATGATATCACCAATTCGAAGGGCAGCCTTGATGTATGAACTGATTAAAGCTTCCAGCTTCTCTACTGTTGTCAAAGAAACCTCGTACACAGTTAGTGGCCACAGCAACCTCGACAGTAGACCATACTGAAAGCACCAGCGTTTTAGTTTGCCTGGTAAAGCACTGCTGTCTATGCTCTTCAACCCTTCCACTGCTTGTTGTCTAACTTCTCCACCCGAACTGTGTCCTTTAGATCCCCGTCGTACTATCTTCCAAGACTCTTCACTGGCTTCTCAGACACTGTTGGTATTGCCCCACCATTAATGAAGAACGTTTTATCTACTACTTTACCTTTAATTATAGAGATGCTCCTTGATTTAGTGGGCTTGAATTGCATTCATACCCATTCAACGTTATTGGTTAATTTGCCCAATAACCGATTAGTGCAGGCTACTGTTGTAGTCATGGTTGTCATGTCATCCATGTTTGCTCGAATTGGTGGTAGTCGCATTCCAGAAGCCAAGCGCTCTCCTCCCACTACCCAAAGCAATGTTCTTTTAGTAATGGATGTTTGTAAAACCAAAATAAAAATAAAATCTAAAATCTATGATATATTCTGGAAATGTTTTCAAAATGCTGATCTAGACTATAGACTTTTTTGGGACACACTTAATGAGGTTGTTACATTATAAACCCAAGCTATAACAAAGTTTGAAGATGACAGTCACATCTCTCTCAAAACCATACTTTACTATTTAAGGACAGCAAGCCATGTACCATTTTTTTAATTGGAATTCTAAGCCTCTTGGATTAACTCAGCCAATCGTGTTCCTTGTAGAGCATTCATTATCCCACAGAAAGATGCCTGTAAAGTTAATTGGACTTTAGAATCTCGAAAATGGTTGCATAAGTCTTTAACACTCCAGCCCATAACATAATCTGAAAAGACCATTATAAAATCATATAGAATATCCCAAAAATGTGCTTTTTATGCCAGTATCAAGAGCCAAAAAAAAAAACATTTTCAAGTTCAGGCACTTTAAGCACAGACACAATTGCATTAAGTTTAAAAAAAAAAGAAAAAAAGAAATGCCCACAGGAATTTTAAAGGCTGACTCATATGAAAGCTTGCAGCTAATCAACTGTAGCAATCTCTCAATTATTTATTATTTGTATGTTTGCTGCCAAGCAGCTGCTAGAAAGTTATGTAAATAGATATTCCTCTTCAGGATCTCCTCTATAATTTATCTGGTTTTAGAGCCCTTTGATTTTAACCAGCTTCTAAACCGTATCCTTTAAGATCAAAGGCAACCCACCCTTTTAAGCTCAGGCTGCCTAGGCTATTATAGGCTTATAACAAGTCTAAAGGCAACTTCAAATTTCACTTTAAAATAATTAAGGAATTATAAACAGACTTATTGTTTGCTTTAATCACCAAGTGAATGTGTAGTAGCCAACATGTCACTTGTAATATAAAGTTATAATGCATCTTACATGTGTTACCAAAACCAGTTGTGTGCTTAATACAAAGCAATACAGTCATATGCCATGGTGTAAATCTGAAGCCTTTTTTAAAGAGAGCGTTACGACTGTCTGCAGAGTTTCATCGCTATCCAACCCCAGGTGAATCTGATCTTGGAGGCTTGTTGAACTTGCAGATTGTGAAGGTTAGGCCCTCATATTATGGATCTTGCAATGGACTGCAAAGACTTTCCTTTAATTGTTTATATACTGTATTATCTGTGTTTCACAAGAGAGGAAAAAAGAAACTTTTCACTTACCTGTTGTGTAGGGTCCTGAAAAACAAAACAAAAATGTGAAGTAAATATTCTGTACATGTAGTTGTACTGGAAGGATGCACACTTCCAAGACAACGCACTGTAGTAACTATTGGTAATATAACTTTTTTAAAAAGAAACCAAAATGATTTTACTATTCATTTGTTTGTATGCATGCATGGTTTGGCCTACCTGGAGTGGGGTGTGGTGTGGTGGTGAGGTCCTCCATTTTGTTACAGGAAGTGGGAAAACCACCATCTTGTTGGAGGGAATCTTTTAATAACTTCCATGGGTACTGACTTCCTGTAGTCAGGGCAGTACCATTGAGAATGTAAAGAGGGGGTAGCTGATTGTTATGATTATAAAATGTTTGGTTTATTTTTCTATAACCACCTATGTAGTTGGTTCAGTCTAGGGGAGGGGTTTGTCTGCCTGCACTAATATATATATACTGGCAGTTTGGTTCAGTCTGGGGCTGCCTTCCTTTTGTTTAGACCTGGGGATAGGGTGTTAGAGTTGAGTGTAGCACCTGCTTTAGGTGAATTATATTGAATGTAAATAGATTTTTATGTTTGTTTGCAAGTAAAAGAAAGTTTGTTTTTTTGTACAATTAGTTTTTATTTTTCTCTTGCATTCTTAAATAAATATAATTTGGTTTTGCACCAAACTTCACCTGTTCCTGAGTGTTTCCCTGCATAATAACACCAGCTGCTGGCTGCACTTTCCAACATTTGGTGGCATAGGGTAGGGGTCAAATTTAGACATTGCATTCACTTTCTGAAAATCGGTGCAAAATTGGAGGCTTCCATCTTTCTTTGGAACTAGCACAATGGGGCTGCTCCACTCACTAGCTTCGATGACTCCCAAGGACTTCATAATTTCCAACTTATTCTGTAACACCGGAATCAGCCTTTCAGGCACCCGATAAAACTGCTGTCTGACGGGGTTGATGTACCTCAGTGGGATCGAAGTTCCACAAGTTTAGTGTAACCTAGTCTTTCTTAGAACAAGCCAGGCATTAAACAACTCGAGATCTCTCTCTGTTGATCTGCTGTTAGATGGCTCAGGTCTGGGCCATGCGATTGATCATCTGCAGGAAAGTATTGCTCAGTCCGGTCTTCCTCATCCTCTACAGCTCTAATAAAGAGATGTTGCTGAGGCTGCTCCGGATGGCTGTACCATGCTTTTAATAGGTTAACATGGTAAACCTGCCTTGTCTTTCAGCGGTCTGGCATGGCAATCTCGTAGGTCAGTGGGCCCATCTTCTGCAAGCCTTTATATGGCCCTTGCCATTTAGCTAGCAGCTTGTTTTCTTGAGATGGCAGAAGCAGCAACACATCTTGACCTCGCTGGAACTCTCTGGTACGTGTAGATTTGTCATACCAGGCCTTCTGGGTTTGTTGTGCTTGCTTCATGTTTTCTTGTGCCAATTATGTCCTCTTTTGCAGCCGGTCATGCATTTGAAGAACATAGCTGACAACAGTTTGTTCTTTCGCAGGGCTTGACTCCCAAGTCTCTTTTAGGATATCCAAAGGCCCTCTCACCTGTCTGCCATATAAGAGTTCAAACGGTGAAAGCCCAGTCGATGCCTGAGGGACTTCTCTATAGGCGAAGAGAAGGCATGGTATCCACTGATCCCAGTCTCCTCCTGTCTTGGACACAAATTTCCCCAGCATCACCTTCAGGGTTCGATTAAAACGTTCAACCAGGCCATTTGTCTGAGGGTGGTAAGGTGTGGTTCTAATACATTTTATACCCATCAGCTTGTAAACCGTGTAGTTTTGATCTAAAATTTGTGCACTGATCCGTAAGAATTTCTCTTGGGATCCCTACCCTTGAAAACAACTGCATCAATACACTAGCTATTGGCCTGGCCATGACGTTCCTCAAAGGAAACCCCTCAGGATAACGAGTTGCATAATCATATATGACCAGTATATATTTATGCCCTGATCTACTCCTCTCTAAGGGGCCGACAACATCCATTGCTATGTGTTCAAATGGTGTACTGATTATAGGAAGAGGTGAGAGATGGGACTTCGTTACTTTTCCCCCTGCACATGACATCTGACACTCAGGACAAGATTTAATAAAATCCCCAACTTCTGTATATAGGCCTGGCCAATAAAAGCGACTTGCATACAGGTGTTTTTTGCTTCCCCAAATGACCTGCCCATGGGATAGTATGCCCCAATGTCAAAATCTTTCCTCTCTGTGCTTTGGGAATGACCAATTGCTCTCTCTCCTTACTCTGACAGTACAGTAGGCCCTTAATTAAAACAAACCAAGCAACATTTAAATTATGACCTCCCTGCTCCCCCTCAATACTAGACAATCTAGTATAAAGAGACTTCAAAGTCACATCAGCTCTCTGTAACTGGTCTAGGTTGTCCAGAACTTCCCACTCAACAGACACAGGAGGTTGGATTTGACTCAACTTTTCACATTGAGTTAACCAAGTTGTTCCTCTGAACTTTTCTTGGCATCTCTGATTCCTTGACTTTTTAGGTCTTATTTCTGGTGTTTCAATCTCTGCATCAAAAAATGGCAATTCACCCAGAGGCTCAAACTGATTCCTACTCTGTGCTCTAGCAGTTACTACTGTACAAGGTTTAGCTACTCCCAGCAATTCCCCAAATATAGGTATATCTCGGCCCAGAATTACACTGTATGGCAATTCATCAACTACGCCCACAGTCACAAAAAATTTCTGATCCTGAATAACCAGGTACACATCAGCTGTCTGATACATTTTTTCGTCACCATGCACACAGAGAATCTTAATGCTGGTTCCCTCATTAAAACTCCCTCTAGGTACCAAACTACTCAAAACCAGAGTCTGGAAACTACCAGTATCTAGAAGAGCCTGAACATATTTCCCATTAAGAGAGACTGGCACTAAATTCTCAAACCCACTCTCAACTTTCTCAACTGTTTTAGTAGGTCTAGGCACATAGTACAAGTTTGACGGTTTTGGTTTTCTCAATGAGCATTCTGGTCTATAGTGACCTGCCTGAACTCAGTGATGGCAGATTACTTGTTCCCTAGCAGATTTAACAGGCTGATTGGGTGGAAACTGATTTTTAACAAATTGGCCACAACCCTTCCCCAACCCTGCAGACTTACCTGGTGTTAGTGTTGTGGATCCCCTGATGTAACAGTAGGCCTTCATTCCTCTCCGAGCCGAGACGTAGACATCAGCTAGGCGGGCGGCCTCCATGGCAGTTGATGGATCATACTCGTTAATCCATGTGCCAACCTCAGGGTTCAGCATCTTCAGCAACTGCTCCAGGATGATAGTCTCCCTGATCTGTTGCACTGTGTTACTGTCTGGTTTTATCCATTTCTTGTACATTTATTTAAGCCGCACATAAAGTTATTTTGGGGGTCTCCCCCTCCTTGACCTCCAAAGCTCTGAACCGTTGCTGTTAGGTCTCCATATTGATTTCATATTTTTTTAGTATAGCAGCCTTCACTTTCCCATAGTCAATTGTCTCATCAGGATGCATAGCCACAAAGGTGCTTCTGGCCTTCCCTGTTAGAAGCGGAATCAGCCTCACACCCAGTTAGTCTTCTTCCATGTACAAGCCACAACCATACGGTCAAAGGTGGTTAGGAAGTGCTCTATGTCATCTGAGTCTTCTTGTTTCAGCAGTTTTGGCTCTCTCCAGCTCCTGGACCAACCTTGTTTAACACCAACAGAAGTGTCCTCTGCTCCCCTGCTGCTCTCAGGGTATACTGCTTGAAAGCTTTGATGTACTTCTCCTTGAAGCTGTGTAAACTGGTGTTGTAAACGTTTATATCGTTCATCTTGTTTGGCACTTTTTCTTTCTCTGTACATTCTTCTCTGGCTGTCTGGACTTCAAGATAGCTTCTGAACATAGAAGCTAGTTCAGTCACCACTATATCACTGCCAGACTTGGGAAGTTGCAATCCCACCACTGCCACCAAATGTTGGAAAGTGCAGCCAGCAGATGGTGTTATTATGCAGGGAAACAGGAACAGGTGAAGAGTCAGCTGCAGAGTCACTTACAATTACGTCTCACCCGAAAGACGGAGCACAAGGAGGTTAATTGACTTGCTCAGGGTCACACAATGAGTCAGTGGCTGAGGTGGGATTTGAACCGGGGACCTCCTGGTTACAAGCCCTTTTCTTTAACCACTGGACCACACCGACAGTAAATATAGTTCATAAACATAATCATTCAGGGCACACATTTCTTGAAATGTCTTTACAAGTTCACTGTAAAAAATACACAACAATGTATTGACACAATACAGTTGTATTTCCATGTACTGTATCAATAGCTGCTTTTACTTGCATATAACTAAAATACAGTATTTTCAGAATTTGAAGCAGTTTCTGAGAGCCTATGGGTATGAGCTGTACTGGAACCCTTTTCCATCTTGATCCATAACATTTTGGCCTCCCTGCCATTGATTTCTAAAGCCTTTTGGTGTACTTTGGTGTTGAATGACTGACTTAAAAAGATTTTAAATACCATATTTTATCACAGTATTTTCTCTCTAGCTTACTTTGTTTATGGTACTTCTATTCTCAATATAAATGCCTTTGGTGCTAGCTGGATAAACCTCCTTTGCTGACAGGTGAGCGTCCTTTCTTTGAGTACCAGTACCTACCTGAGGCAATTAACTCCAGACTGAATAAACCCCAGCTGTATCAAAGGCTGAGGATAAAACATGCCTTAAATAATTTACAGTTAAAAAATGTATTAGTTGAAAGATAAAAGAGACAAAAAGGTGCAGGGAGATGAGTCAGAGAGATGCCCTGGGGATGAACACAGTGATGGAAACCGACTCTGATTCTTCCTGGAAATAGGGTATTACAAGAGCACACCTAACAGAATGGAAGGAGAAACCACACAGGACACAGATAAGTGTGGATCACGATAGGTGAGAATCTGAAAGAACAGCAGAGATATAACAAGATTCCTAAATATGTGGCTATGCAGGAAGGTGTGAGTGTATTTCAAATGTTATTTTAGTTTGTGCCAGTGACATCTCAAGAACACCCCCCACCTCCACTCTAGAACACACACACATATATGAGAGGTCACATATTCAGAAATAGTTTAACTTCCTACTGTAGGCAATGTGTTGTTTTGTTCTCTGTAGTTTTTGCTCATCAACATGTAAACTGTAAATAGATTCCCTATACTAGTGTCCTCCATTACATATACAAGGCAAACAAAGCAAGCACTCTAATCCACAGTTCTTGACCAACTGCTACAGGTATCAACTACCAAGTATCATATGCAAATTTACTAAGCTAAATACTTCAGGAATAGAGGTTTATTGGCTGTCTACAACCCTGTCCTGAAAGACTTTGATCTTGCGTTCAAGATAAATAGCTCAGTTTTACAGGTAATAGCACAAAACTAATGAAACCAAGTTGGGTTCTGAAATTACAAACGCATGCCTGGAATTCAGCAAACAATTGCCGTTGATAAAAAGAACAATTATCCTGCAGCAATAGGATGGATCCATATCAATTCAGTAAACATGCAGCTCTCTAAGGAATTGTCGTGATTCAGAAGAAATGGAAATTGGCATTTCACACGGAGCTGTGTGGTAGGCCAGCTTTTATCTTTCTCCACTAGATTGCTTTCAACATTTAGGAACTGGAAGATAATATGATTTTGTGTCAGTAAGGGGATGTGAATTACCTACTGACTTCACAATTCTATCTACCCAACTGCCAATCACACTAAAGTGAATGTTCAAATGCTGAAGTGACCACAGGCAAGCAGTACTTCAACAGTAAATATGTTTCTTATTCAGTCAGTGTAAGAATTCTCTTTAGAAAGAATACAGTCTTCGATTTGTATGTGTTTTAACAAGTAATTGGCATCTGAAATATTATTATTATTATTATTCTTTATTTCTTAGCAGACACCCTTATCCAGGGCGACTTACAATTGTTACAAGATATCACATTATTTTTACATACAATTACATTGTTATTTACACATTATTTTTTACATACAATTACCCATTTATACAGTTGGGTTTTTACTGGAGCAATCTAGGTAAAGTACCTTGCTCAAGGGTACAGCAGCAGTGTCTCCCACCTGGGTTTGAACCCACAACCCTCTGTCTGCCTGAGCCCTGGGCTCTTCTTCTATATCGTAGAGGATCTATTATCAGTCAGTGTCAATCCTCTCTCCACCAGAGCTGGCACATCAATCCCATACCAGAAGAAAGCCTGAACTTGATTAATAGCAGACTAAGTCTTAAGGTAGAGATCCAGGCTTCTCTTCAGGCTGAACTGCACACTAGGTACAGAAACAAAACACAGGCCTCACAGCTTGATAGGTTTTCTTCCAATTTCACAATTCAGTTAATGCTGCTCTTAAATTTCAACCTGAAGATGCTCCCATTGTGAGTCTGTGAAATGTCTGCAGTCTAGTCAGCTGCTGTCAAAAAGGGGCCTCTAGGCTGCTATCTGCTAAATTAATCCGGTCTCAAACTGCGAAACAGGAGAGTGAAATTAGCCATTACCTGAAGTGTATGGTAATTTTAGAAAGTAATAAACAATGGAGGTGCATAGAGGTGACAATAGGTTTGATCACACGAAACTTCAGTTCTATGCTAACTGTTTTGGACACTTATCGTAGAAATCAAGATTAAATGTTCTTACACTGATGTCTTGAAGTGTACATGTACTGTAAACACCTCTAAATTCCTCAGATAAGCTAGTATTCCTGCGACCCTGGAGTTTTCATGTTTGTAATAAAATTGCAATAAATCCCGTAGGGCAGGTATAAAACGACTGCATGCACATACAGGTAGTCCTCATAATCCTGTAATAAGTGCAAAGTTACAGTGAAATACAATCTGAAACTTCTATAGTAGGCCAAGATTGTATAATATATGTTATGCATTATATTGTTTATCTAGTTTAAGTTTTGGTAAATATGGGTCTGTGTGTAATGACATTGGGGGCATAAAATTGTTTTGCCTGTTGGCTAGATGTAGCATTAACATACCTCCTACACACCAGTGTGAGATTCAAAACTTGGAGCCTATGGTTATATTAAAAACAAAATGTATTCATTGAAATGCATTGTATTGTACAGTTAACACATGTTGTATATTATTATTATTATTATTATTATTATTATTATTATTATTATTATTATTACACCATGAGAATATTCACTATAAAAATCATTGCATAACCTTAGGAATATTGAGACTGGGTATCGAAATGTTACTAGCTACCATGAACATACAGGAACATTAAGTACAATCTATTAAATCATGATAGGTTAATCCTGATTAACCATTACAAACAGTTTTTACATTGTGACAAATATGATCATAACATTTGCATTGGGTAATTATTTTTCACACTCACCTGTTATTATATTATCAATTTTGCAATGTGTGGGGCATTCTCAAGAATCTGCTTTCTTCTTGCTGCTTCCATGTATGCCCAATATTGGCTAACTCAGTATTAAGAATGAATCGCCTTAATAATCCTTAGCAGCACCAGCTTCCTTAAAAGACCTTTGACATATGGAGATGGGGTTAACCTAATCACTTAGTCACGCCTCCATTACATGTATTTGACACATTCTTTGTGAAATTAGCAACCTTGAACTGCTCTAGAGTGTATTGAAAATGTTCCCCCAACCAACATGTGCGCAGTCGCCAGCAAGACACTTAGAAGAAAAACTATATTTCAGTGGTTTAGAATACAGTGGTTATCAACTCATTGTACCAATGATCACATTACTACATTTTTTGAACAAGGGACTCTTTTGTTACAGTAGGTTGTAATGGACCTACAGTCACGTTGACAGACTGTATTTGAAGTTCTATTTTTTTTCCTGCAGCTTTTGCTAACAGAACAAGTTGTACTGTACCTACTTAAACCCTGCGATAATAATGGTGGCTTGAACCTATTTTTCGATAATGTGTTGCATGATAGATAGGGGACTGGGCAATCCCAGCTCTCTATCCAAGCATGTGTTCTACCAGGAAAGCGAACGTGTCGTGATGCCCAACAAGAAATCTTTTCGCGTCCAGAAGGTGGCAGCCTCTGTCACAGACAACAGACTGGCCTCCACATTACCATCACATACCCATGCTTTCAGATTCTTTCAGGCACTCTGTGAGGTCTGTAACACTTTCTTTCTCAGACCCAAACCTGTACAGCAGCTCCTAAGGGGCTTACTTGGATTGTCACCAGCTGTCTACTTGCCCGGTCTTGTCTGCAAATTCTTTGGCTAATGAAAACATTAGTCAAAATATATTGCTGTATTCCTAAAAGGCTCATGGGTATGTAGTATAATCTTCCATAAATGTTCTTGTCTTCACCAGCCTTCTTGCTTTCCATTTGGTTAAGATATCATTTAAGGCACTTCCAATTCTGGTTCTAAAGAACATGCCTTACATTTTTTTTAATTAAAAATGTAGCAGTCACCAATTATTTTTTTATTATTTTCCCCCAATTTAGAATATCCAATTATTATTTAAGCTCAGCTCACAGCTACCACCCCTGCACTGACTAGGGAGAGGTGAAGAAGAACACACGCTGTCCTCCAAAGCGTGTGCGGTCAGCCGACCATTTCTTTTCACACTGCAGACTCAACATGCAGCCACCTCAGAGCTACAGCTTCAGAGGACAACGCAGCTCCGGGCAGCTTACAGGCAAGCCCACAGACTACAGGGGTCTCTGGTGCACAAAGCTGACACCCTGGCCGACCTAAACCCCCCACCCCCTGGCGGCGCTCTGCCAATTGTGCGCCGCCCCCTTGGAACTCCTGTCCATGGTCGGCAATGGAATAACCTGGACTCGAACCGGCGACGTCCAGGCTATAGGGCGCATCCTGCACTCCACGTGGTGTGCCTTTATCGGATGCACCACTCGAGAGTCCCCCTACCTTTTTATTTTTAAAGAAAAATTGTTTTTTTTTTTTCTGGAACAAACAGTGGTCATCTGAATTTAAATTACAACTTTCATTTAAATAAAAAAAGATCTTGCAGCAACAGGAATAGGGCAGTAGAGATGTAACATGTTTATACATTTCCACTGCAAAACTAGTCAGGTGGGGGTACTTCTCCTTCAAAATCTTGATTTAACCACTGTATGAGTGGTAGGAATCTGCCCAGTCATGACCACAGCTGTTCTCCAAACATGACACAGACAAAATGGCTCTCAGGCTCAACTTTCTAACATGTATCAGAAACGGTAGCTGTCAGTTTGTCATATGGTTCTGATTACAGTAAGAACCACATTGCCGCCTCAATTATTATTATTTAAAAAAAAAAAAAATAGCAAAAGAGAACACATGCCTTTTGAAACGGTGACATGATTGTAAATGTTTTCTAAATAAAGCTGAGTAGTGTTATTTGGAGAGTTCTATTTCTACTTCATTTTTTATTGTTAAACCAGTTTCCTGATTATATACAGTAGCTGTAGTTTTTTTTATGTATAGGCAGTTACAGGGTCCGAGCCCATTCAAGACTGTTTTCTATTAGGCCTTGTCCACACTACATAACAGATCTCGAGAACCATACTCAAAAACAGTTAAATTAATCCAGCTCAAAGTTCCGTTTCAGGGGCTCCCGAGTGGCGCATCCAGTAAAGGCACTCCACATGGATGCGCTCTATAGTCTGGACGTCGCGAGTCCAGGCTATTCCTTTGCCGACCGAGGACGGGAGCTTCCTGGGGGCGGCGCTCAATTGGCTGAGCACCACCTGGGGGGAGGTAGGGTTAGGTCGGCCAGGGTGTCCTCGGCTCAACGCGCACCAGCGACCCCTGTAGTCTGACCGGACGCCTGCGGGCTTGCCTGTAAGCTGCCCGAGAGCTGCGTTGTCCTCCGAAGCTGTAGTTCTTGGGTGGCTGCGTGGTGAGTCCGCACTGTGAAAAAAAGCGGTCGGCTGATGGCACACGCTTCGGAGGACAGCGTGTGTTCGTCTTCGCCCTCCCGAGTCAGCGCAGGGGTGGTAGCGGTGAGCTGAGCATAATAAAATAATTGGCGATTCCAAATTGGGAGAAAATAATAAAAATAATTAGCAACGACTAAATTTATAAAAAAAAGAGTTCAGTTTCATGTTTAGTCAGGCTTACAATGCGTACAAACACTATTAAAATAGTTCGGTTACAGTTCCTAGCAGCGCAATGGACTCTGGGACTTATCTCACCATGCACTGTATTTTATGTTTACAAACCGGCAAATACTGAGGACATAGGGCTTCTAAGCATGAACATTTTGGCTTTGTTTCTTAAAAACACAAGGTACATTTATCATAATGTGTACATTTCGCTCCAGATATCAGTGTGCCTTGTTTTCAGCATCTGATCCTGACTATCTGTCTGTGTTTCTGACGTGTCACCACTCAGCCAGCCTTGTGACATATGGTGTCAGAAGCGGGGTAACAGCGCCCCCCCAGACTCAGGCCGGAAAGAATAACGCAGTTTTTGGAAAGAAAAAAAAAAAATGGATTTTTTTTTGGAGACATGGAGGGAGGAAAGACGCTAAAGAGGAAGCAACAGCAGCACCCATCCTGCAGGCCAGTGACAGAGGAGGTGATCGACTGGCTGCTGGATCGGGAGAAGCAAGGGGGCCCCAGAGTAACATCAGCGCAGCAGCTGCAGGCGGTGTTAAAAAGGTGCCCCGCACCGCTACTAGCAAGGCTGTTGTCCTCTCTAGCGCCCAAAGGGGAGGAGCCCAAATGTCCTACGCCTGAGTGGGAAGAGCCCGAACGTCCTACGCCTGAGTGGGAGGAGCCCGAACGTCCTACCCCTGAGTGGGAGGAGCCCGAACGTCCTACCCCTGAGTGGGAGGAGCCCGAACGTCCACAGCCCAAGAGGGGGGAGTCGGTGCGTCCACAGCCCAAAAGGGAGGAGTCGGTGCCTCCACAGCCCAAAAGGGAGGAGTCGGTGCGTCCACAGCCCGAAGAGAGGGAAGTCGGGGCTTCCACAGCCCTAGGACCCAAGCTGCCAGCAGAGGGAGAATGCCTGCTGGTTCCATCTCCACCAGCAGAAGAACAATGCCTGCTGTCCCCATGTCCACCAGCAGAGAAAGAATGCCTGCTGTCCCCGTGTCCACCAGCAGAGGAAGCATGCCTGTTGGTTCACCTGCTGCTGCCATCCCGAGAGCTAGAGGGGGAGGAGCCATCGCTGCCATCCCGAGAGCCAGAAGGGGAGGAGTTACAGGCTCAACCCCCTGAATTTTTCTGGGGGGGAGAAGGGCAGGATGCTGGTGTCCCCCAGCAACCTCTATTTATGCTGCTGAAGGGAGCACGGCACACACCAGCCCAGCCGCCACAGCAGAGGGAGCCAGCACCGCCACAGCCTCCCTCTGAGTGGCCAGCATCCGCCCCATCGCCACTGCCTCCACCACAGTCCCCTGCAAATGAGGCAGAGCCGCACCAGTCCCCTGCAACATCAGGCAACTACACGCTGCTCCCACCTCCATCGTCAGGAGACTACACGCTGCTCCCACCTCCATCACCAGGAGACTACACGCTGCTCCCACCTCCACCGCTTCCGCCACTAGGAGCAGAGCAGCAGGAGCTGCCTCTGCCTCCGCCACCTCCACCGCTTCCTCCACTAGGAGCAGAGCAGCAGGAGCTGCCTCTGCCTCCGCCACCGCCAGGAGCAGAGGAGCAGGAGCTGCCTCTGCCTCCGCTACCTCCACCAGCAGAGGGTTAATCCCTGCTGGTTCCACCTTCATTGTTGTGGGAGGACTGCTTGCCCCTCCCACCTCCACCAGCAGAGGGTGAATACCTGCTGGTTCCGACACCACCAAGAGCAGAGCAGCAGGAGCTGCCTCTGCCTCCGCCATTGCCAGGAGCAGAACAGCAGGAGCTGTCTCTGCTTCCCGCACCTCCACCACAGGGAGTATGGTGGCCGGAGCCCCACAGGAGGGAGCTACCGGCTACAAAGACAGGGGGAGAGGTCAGGAGACCACTTTCCCCAGCAGCAGTTTCGCTGCAGGAGTTCTTGTGGCCGGAGGCCCACAGGAGGGAGCTACCAGCTACGAAGAAAGGGGGAGAGGTCAGGAGACCAGCATCCCCCGCAGCAATTTCGCTGCAGGCGTGGACCAGCAGGCTGTCAGCCGTGCCACTACCGGCAGGGGTGCTGACAGCATGGCCAGCCATGGGCCCACTGAAGCCTCCCTTCCCAGCCCGAGACTTTGTCCTGGACTGCTGGGTTTTTAATGGGGGAGGTGGCCGTTGAGGCCATGTGTGCTGCGCACAAGGGGGGGATGTGGCAATGTGGCCACGCCCTTGTGCGTAGTTTGTGTTATATGTTGTATGTTGCGTGTGTAAATGTTGGTGTATAGTCATTGGTACACGGGATATAAATGGGTCTGTGTAACACGAGTGATTTAAAAATGTAGATTTGTATTTAGGCACGAGGATGGCACAAATCACTTCACATGCTGGTTAAAATGTAATGTGTGGTCACGGGAGTACACTTAATTAATTCACGTGCTGGGATTCAAGTGAATAATTAATTAGTAATTGAATCCCAGCACAACAGTATAAATAGATGCACGGTTCATTCACTCGGGGTTGGGTGTTCAGGGCGAAAGGAATGGGAGAGAGTAAGGAGATAATTAAAGTAAACAATTGCTACGTGGTACGTGTTTGTTTAGTGTTCATCCCTGTGTGTCAGTGTCTGTCCGTTTTGTTTATCTGTTTATTTTGGCTCAAGTGCCGTGTTCTGTTTTGTGTTTAAAACCCTTTTATTTTGCAATAAACCTTCTGAACGCTACCATTGCGTCTCAGTTTCACTCACCACTACTGTCTGTCTGTGTTTCTTCCGGGTCTGACATGTCACCACTCAGCCAGCCTTGTGATACCCTCTTACAAAATGCTTGTTGTGAATGTCATGTAAGATTTGGCTGTGCTATCTGTGTGTACAAACCAATGTTTATAGATTCTTGCGAAGTAGAATTTTTATGAGCCGTGTTTGGCTCCATGGAAGAACAGTTATGAAATAATTGTATATATAAAAAATGTTTTTGCGAAAGGGTAACATTTAAGCAAAACTTGTCTTTTTGGCCACATAATAGTGTGAGCATAACATTTGTGTGTGCAGCTGGCCTTGAGTAGTACAGAGAAGTCCTTGAGGAAAACCTGCTGCCCTCTGCAAGAAAGCTGAAACTGGGACGGAAGGTCACCTTTCAGCATGACGACCCAAAGCACACAGCCAAAGCTACACTGGAGTGGCTAAGGAACAAAAAGGTAAATGTCCTTGAGTGGCCCAGTCAGAGCCTCGACCTAAAGCCAATTGAAAATTTGTGGCAGGACTTGAAGATTGCTGTCCATCAACGCTCCCCAAGGAACTTGACAGAGCTTCAACACTTTTGTAAAGAAGAATGGTCAAATATTGCCAAATCTAGGTGTGCAAAGTTGGTAGAGACCTATCCCAACAGGCTCACAGCTGTAATTGCTGCCAACCTTTGACAGGATTTAAGCCAGGAGTGTAATTCAATGTCCATCACTACTGGTGTATGGACAATGTGGCAAAGTGGTTAACAGTGTGCAGGTGCAGGTGATCAATAATCAGACAAACAACGATAATCCAGGTGCAATGAAGGTTTAATTGTATAATCCAATGCCTGATGGCTAACAACAGTAAACAGTAACAATGTTAATGAAGCAATTCAGTGGCGTGTATTGCTTATTTATAATCTGCGGGTTTGCCCTGAAATAATAACAGTCCCGATTAAGTTCACCCACACGTAACACATACACAAACACAAACACCAGTCCACAGTGCGTGCTCTAGTGCTTGTGGTGAATACAGTTCTTTAGTGACAACAAAAGTACAGTGTTGTTTATCCGGGTTTAGTGCTGGCCTTTAGCGACACCTCCGGATCGCGTTAGCCGTCCAAATAATTAAAAACAGTATTATTAACGACAAACAAAAACAAACAAAACACTCACGTTTCACAGCACAGGTTCTCCTTCTGGTCATTTAACATAACCATTCACAAAGGAACAGATCACATCACTACGTCCCCTTTTTATAATGTCACCCACCATCCCTTGGTCAACGCTCCTCAAATCCACGGATGCCATGTTGTTTCCCATCCGGGTCATTGAGTTTGTATACCATAGCTTTGCCCCCTTTCTAGATGGCTGACTTCCACCTAACCCTGGGAATAAACTGTTGTGCCATTTAGTGCAGGGTATTCTGTTCCCTTTATGCAGCTGCCTTGCAGGTCAGGAGGGAGATCACCAAGAAACACCAAGAATCATTTGATCGCTGACACAACAAGAATGGCACAAGAAGCGTTTTTAACAGTCACCTGCCATTACATTAAGCAAAACATGGAACTCAAGTCAAAAGTATTAGCGATACGAAAATTACACGAGACACACAGCTGTGAATTTAGCAGAAGCGATCTATCAGATGAACACAGAGTTTGAAGTGGCTACAAAATGAATAGCTTGTGTTCATGACAAGGTGGCCAATGTGTGCAGAGCAATGTCTTTGCTTTCTGCAAGTGTGCTGTGTTACTTTTTGGTAGCGTGGCAAGTGTGAGCTGTGCAGGGCACAATATAAATCTCTGCATTCAGAAAAGCTTGGAGGATGTACGACAAGTCCATATATTAGTGGCAGCAGCAAGGAGACTGATTGCACATTTTAAAAAAGAAAGAGATGGCAACAAATGCTTTAAATAGGAAACAAACAGAAATGGTGAACTGTGACGGAAATATAATGAGTTCTGGTCGTAAATCTCCCTCCCGACCTGTGAGGGCGCTAAGAAGCGAAAGGGAAATGCTTTGGACAGGTTGGCCTGACAGTTCATTCCCTGGGTCGGGAAGTCAGTCAGTCTGGAAAAAGGCAAGACTCCGGTGCAGGAATGTATTGACCTGGAAGGTGAACGAGGTAGCAGCTGCAGGCAATAGAGTCAGCTGCAATCGTTTACCATGGGGTCATGCATAATCGCATAAAGGGGCCGGAGAATTGTACATCTTTTCCTTTGCGTGGGTTTCAGAGATATGAGGAGACTGGAAGGACCGGGAGATATCCCCAAAATAAAATAAAGAGAAAAGAGTTTGTGAGTGTTTTGTTGGTATTTTCTGTTTAGTAACTGTCTGTGTTTTTTCTTAAATAGCACTAGACGGCTAAACACAAATCCGGAGCTGTCGCCAGGGGCCAGCACAAAGCTGGATCACCACAGCACTTGTTTTTCACCCGTACTTTGTTGTCTGTTTGTTCTTGGAATTACTGCATCCGCACTGCACCTGATATACACCTGCTATCAATCTACCACTTTGCCACATGAACACAGAAAAGGCACCACTCAAGTTAATACAGGAGGTACAAACAAGGTTGAACATGGTTTATTATATGTTTGAATGCCTTCTTGAATTAAAATGGCCAGTTATTGCTGTTTTGTCAAACCCAGATTTGACCAAAAAGTCTGACGCAGCTACTTTAGATATCATGACTGAGCAGTGGAAGCTAATGGCTGAGATACTACCTCTACTACAGCCTTTCGAACTGGCTACAGTACTTTTGAGTACAGAGAAAAACATTACGGCTAGTTGTTTGTACGCACTTGCAACAGGGATAAAACACAGACTAACTGAAGTTCCTGATGAAGGGGAGACACCATCTTCTCGAAATTCAACTGATTTGCTCATTCCAGTTACACAGTTTGAGAGATAAGCTAGTGTGTAATTTGTCTCAGCGATTTTGTTTACATCAGCTGAATGACCCAAGTAATGAGGTTATGCCACTGCTTTTTGTGTAATTTCTTGACCCCACGATTTCGCCATCTGGATTTCCTATCCGAACAGGCCAAAGCCTGCGTGTCTGAAGCACTGTCTTCCAAACTAGTGAGACTGGTGGAGGACAACCTTGAAAATGATGGAAATTGTGCCTGTACAAGTGAGTGCAGCACAGAGGACTTACCTGTTAAAAAGAAAACGAAGACTGAACAAGCAATCGAATTGTTACTTCACGGAGGGCAACAAACACACACAACTTCCAAGGAAACCTTAATCCAACAAGAGATGACGATTTATTCTGAAACTCCATTAAACATCAGCGAAGATCCCCTGATTTGGTGGAAAAATAACCAGACACACTTCCCCAAACTAGCAGACATGGCAAAGAGCATGTTAAGTATCCCTGCAACATCGGTCCCGAGCGAGCGTGTGTTCAGCAAAGCAGGGATGCTTGTGAACAAACTCCGTTCATCTTTGAAACAGGAGAATGTGGATGCCATCATGTTTCTGAATAAAAACAGAAAATAAGCTCTGGAGAGAGCACAGACTTTGTATTGTTGGACTTGTAAATAGTTATTCTTGTGTTCCCCGTTGGAGTTTTTTTTTTTTTTTTCTCTAATCCGGCTGCTGTCAAGACATCTTAAGGTAACACAGTAATATTTTTAATGTTTTAACTTTTTGTGGGGAACCTCGCCGACAGTGTGACTAGACATAAATAATTAGAAATGTGTAGTTTTAAGTTCAACTGGAGAAATGTTTACTTTTCTTGATTAGATTTGATGAAAATATATGTACTTATTATTTACACGTTGCATTATGAAAAAACGATGCATCGGGTCTTTATGAAAATGATGCTTCAATAGTAAAAAACCCCACTAATAAAAGCCCTAATATATGTATATATATATATATATATATATATATATATATATATATATATATATATATATATATATATATATATTATAAGGTGTTTTTTTTATATATATCATTTAAATAACCTACTCTAATATTATCTTTCAAAGGAAAACTAGTGTATAGTATGTCACAAAGATTATCTCTTAAACAATGGTTCTGAACTAACTACCACAGTACCCTCAATATCCTCTGGTCTCAGCTGCTGTGGTTAAAATCTCACATGCACTGGATGTCACTACTTGGTAATTACATAAATAACTGAGCAGAAAGTTTATATCAGTTTAAATGTTTCAGCTAGTGTTTCCATTAGTGTAAAGACACTAGCATACAGTACATATATATATTATTTTATTATTATTATTATTTTTTTTTTTTAAAAGGTCAAATATACATTTCTTACACACCCTGAGTAAAGTCAAATACAGGTTATTATTTCCAATTACATACATTTGCAGCAAAATTATTTCTCTTAGAAACAAGTGCTTTTAAAATAAATAAAACACTAAAACAAATAATCAAGATCTGGCCCTATACATCAGGACATCCCAGACGTATTCTCTATGGATACTGTACCAGTTGGATACAAACCACCCAGTGTGCAGATAGTATTGCCAGTGTGAAATAGGTACAGAGTCGTTAGCTGTTGGGCCTATATTGCCTCAATCACATAGTTCCTGGCACATTCCAGCTAATGCAGACCACAGACAATTCTTGTTGGTCTACAGTACACGTTGCAGAATTGACCACTGATCAAAACACAGAACATTACATTTATTGTTGTCCTTTTATACGATGATTGAACATTAATATGTCCAGAAATTATTTTAACTCCCCCCACCCCCCACCCCCCACCATTTCATCTTTGTTTGGAGTATTAGCAAAGGGAAAATTAATATGGAGTTTCCTTGTACAGCAAGGTTGTATGTTTCTGAGCTGAGCTTCAAAAGATTAGCTCAACATTACTAGTCTCATACTGCAGAATACAGCTACAGAATGAGAAATGAACCTGTCGAACTGATGAAGAACAGAAATACAGAGACTATTCCTGTGATGGTCTGTTTAATCTGTTGTTTAGATAACCCTTAGTTCAGTACACTTCTTTCTGTAGGATAACCTTAAGCATCCCACAGATAATTTGTAGTATAACATGCTTTCCTTAAGCATATACTCTATGCATTTGTTCTGCTTTACAATCCTCATGTTTAGAGAACAGGGAATATGGAATGGAACTATTTTTGAGCAATAGGGTAGGGGTATTGACCTTGAATGGGATTTATCCATGACACCATGGTTAACTGCCTGCTCAGTTAGTCCATAGTTATATTTCCTACAAAGGAATACACCACCTATAGCAAAGTAATCTCCGGTAATTCCAGATAGAACCAGATTTTGTTTAATGGGGGAGGAGGTGTAGATATGAAGCAAATTATAGAATCCCTAAACCCAAGACAGAAAGCATGTATTGTTTCATCAGGGAGAATGTTTAATACAAGCGCCATCTACTGGCTCATGAGATGGTTTTAAAATTTCAGGCTTACAGTTCATGACCTTCTTTTTTACATTCCACCTTGTTTGCAATAGTAAATATAGGAAGTTATTCAAGTGAATCCAGAAAAAATAAAAATAAATAATCTTGTCATACAGTTGACACATCCAACTGAAATCCATAAATTTCAAATAAGAAAACACAAATACACTGGTGTTCATTATTAGTTTGCTTCTGGTATCTACCCTGTGTCTGTTACCATAATGAACCACTGAAGTCATCCTAAAAGATTGTAAACATAGGCACATCAAATAAAAAAAAGCATACTTGGTCCAAAAATACATTAGAATCAGTTTGGTTTCACCTCCTCTTCCCCCATCTATTGAAGTGTTGCTGTCTAATTGGTTGTTGTATAAATAGATAAACCACATCCGGCAGTTCTGTTCCTTTTGGCAGCGAGATGAGATTTCTCTAGATTCAAATGACAGCTGTATTTTTTTACTTTCTGAGTGCACAATACGGCTTTGCTATGTTTAGGTAAACAGAATCTATCAACATTTCAAGTCAAATGTCAGGAACAAATTCTAAACAAATACAGGAAGACTGAAAGCACATACTTATTTATTCAGTGGAAAGAAATAAGTTGCGGTGTCAGCTGAAACAAACAAACAAAACAGACAAACAAAAACACAAGTAGTTAAGCAAGCTTTGTTTATTACAGGAGAGTCAGCAAGGGATAAAACAACTATTGATTTCAAGAGAAGGGTGCATGGTTTGCGGACGATTACCTTTTATAACAGGTTCAGTTTGAAACCATCATAAAGCAACCAAACAGGTCAGTTCCCCAGTATAAACATTTACTCTGCAACTCAGATGAACATGTATACTGTACTTTTGCTGTTTGCAAGTTAGATGACATTTTACACAGTAAATTATATAATAATTTTAGCCTGTAGTGTAAATGCCCGAACACAAATTACAGGTCAAGTTTTAATTTAATAAAAAAAAATATCTGAAAGTTAATAATTTCCCATTTTTCCAAAAAAAAAGTTTGGAATGCACTCCGTTGATGGCTTTGACTAGTAATTAATAACACAGATGCTACATTATTTTCATCTGATCAGGTATTCAGACATGAGTCATTTGTGCAACTGTGGCTGTCATTTATCATATGCCTCCCTTTTTAATGTAGTTAAAAACAACATTAAATATTAAACAGTCACACCAAACTGCACACTTCGAATGTTAATGAAGTCAAATCACACTGCAAAAGTTAGATACCATGTTGATCTTCATTTTCAGCCTCAGAAGAACTGCCAATCTTCAGCATTAACCAACGTACAACTGCAACTCCCTGCAAATACAGCAATCATTCATTCTCCCCAATATTGACTCATTTCACAATGACTTACTGTGAATGTCAAATCTTTTTATTGTGGTGCATATGCACGAAGAATCAAAACATATTAGATTATCTTTTTAACCCTCATAAGATTATTTATTCCATTTTTTAAAAACTATTTGACCTCATCCCTCCAAAATACCATTTAACAGTCTGTCATTTCACAAAATCAATTTTTGAGAACATTTCTCTTTCTTTTATTCTTGTTTAAAAGCAATATTTTTAGAGGTGGTTTGCGTGTGTGCAGTGACAGGGACCTTCTGACACAACACCTCCCATTGCTTCTTGTTGGAATTATTTATGATGTTAACATTTTGATAAAAGAGAATGTGGCGGTTCCCATTCTATCTTAACCCTTTTCATGTCCACGGGGGAGATCCTTTAATTGGAAAAGATCTGTTAGGGGTTTTATTGCCTGCAGTGAGACAAGCTAGGAAGCGTCCATCTTAGACCCTGGGAAGCATGAGTTTTAGAATCACAGCGGGTACAGTGGGATCACTTTACCATTTATTAATATCGTGACCATATGGTTACAGCTCATTCAGTGGGCTTATCAATTGCTTTAGGTTTAGTTTGTTAAGGAGTGTGACAGGTTGTGAGCGGTGTAGTGCAAAGGATGTACAATGTACAAACAGAATTCAATCCAATCCAAAATCAAAAATAATAATCCACCTTTCTACCAGCGATGGTATCAGGGTAAAACAGAAAGGGTCCAGTCTCTAGAAAACAAATAAAACGACACTCCTCAACCACAATCCTCCATGCATGAAAATGTGCTCTTCTCCTCCAGGGTTTGTGGTGCGTGCGCTGTGCTGTGCTGTGCTGTGCTGTGCTGTGTTGTGTTGTGCTGTGCGGTGATGGCGTGCTCTGGGGTTTGTGCTGGCTTTGTAGCTACAGCCTCCCGTCCTCCGGCTCCTCTGCAGAATACACAAAAACAAACACGTAATAAAACAAAACACAATAACTCCGGCTGGTCGTTTAACCTCTCAGCCCAAGGGGGGGTTTGACGTAGCTGCTTCCCCTTTGTACCCAGCAAACTCGTCCCTGCAGTCAGCACGTCGCCACGGTTTCTCCAATAGAGGGCTGCCCCGCAGCTGACTGCAATGGAATCATCCTGAGTACTTGCAGCTACGCGCCCCTCCTAATATGGTCACCTTCCGGTTTCCACCTACCACCGAGGTGGTAGATCTAGGATGCAGCATACCTTCCCCCTTACACAGCGCCCTTTCTAATCGGGAGGGAGATTTACAGCATCAATCCTTTCTCTCTTTATCACAAGGAGTTAATGTACAAAACAATAATAGCATGCAAAATAACCCTGGCAGTCTGAAACCAAGCCGGGCCCCACAGCAGGGGACAGCTGGAATGATCTGTGGCTGGCTTGGAATCAGCTTCCATGAGTTTGAGGAGTTAATTGAATGATAGGCAACAGATGCTGCTAGCATAGGACACATAGTTTGCTTATTAATTAGTAATTGCCTCGTTTGGCCAGCGCCTGTGGCATATCTGGGCCGCAATAGAGATCCTTTATAAAAGGTTTATTTTTCTGTGTTCGAAAAAATGGCTTGGATCACCTGAATGGAGTGGTGAAATGCCATATAAATCTGAAAGTATCCCATTGGAAGAGAAGCACTGGAGGTACAGTGAATGAACAGTCGGTGGCTTTGTGCCTGGGTGCTCCATAACCTTGGTACCTCGGTGCTTCAGCATCCTCAGTGCCTCGAGAGCTACATGCCTCTGTGCTTCGATGCCTCGAGGCCTTTCAAGCCCTGTGCAGCAGTGCCCTTGGTGCCACGCTGCCCCAGAGCCTCGGTACCTCAGTGTTTCGGCATCCTCGGCGCCTTGAGAGCTACACACCTCGGCGCTTCGAGGCCTTTCGAGCCCCACTCTTTGGTGCCCTCAATGGCCTCAGAGCTACACGCCTCGGCGTCTCGATGCCTCGAGGCTTTTCAAGCCTGTGCAGCGGTGCCTTCGGTGTCACACTGCCCCAGAGCCTCGGTACCTCGGCCCTTCGACGCCCTCTGTGCCTCAAGGACTCCACATCTTGGAGCTTCGACGCTTTCAAGGTTTTTTGAGCTCCGCGCATTGCACCCTCGGTGATCTCTGTGCCCGTGCGCCTGGTCCATGTGGACCAGGCGAGGGATATTGTCAAATGACCGAAATACTCAAGCACTTGAGCAGGCAGCAGGTCCCCCCTGCGTCTGCCGCAGCTCCACCAGCGCTTGCTCCAGAGCATACCCCGGTTTCGCCAGTGGTTGCTGCAGAGGTTGACCTACAGGACATGGTGATGAGCGAGGAGGAACAGGATGCGCTCTCCCTAGCAGCTTCCTGGGATGAGTAGTCCTTCTTGCGGACGGAGACTCAGGACCCAGACCTGATTCAGGTAATGGCCCCCAGCTCCGAGCTCGCCTCAGAGCCTGAGATTCCAGTGCCCTTGAACTTGGTTCAGGCACTGATGGAAAGGGCTGCCAACTTCCTCCAGGTACCCTGGAAGGCAAGTTCTGAACAGCGCAGGTCTGTTTTCAGCGCAGACTTCGACCCCCCAGCCTTTTCCGGCGTTCCCGGATTTCCTGGAGGAGGTCAAATGCTCTTGGCAACACCTGGCATCAGCACCCAGCATGTCCAAGAGCACAGCCACACTTGCCTCCATGGAGGGAGCAGAGGTGGTAGGGTTTGCGCAGTTCCCTCCGGTGGACTCCTCCATAGCGGCCCTAGTGCGAGCCCCTCCCCGTGGGAAGCCTGTCCAAAGATCCCGTATGCCCTAATGGCCAATGCAGGATCACGGAAGCTCACCTGAAAAAGGCGTACGCCGCAGAAGCACAGCAAGGCCTCCAAGGCAGCCTCTGTCCCAGCAGGGGCCCTGAAGGCTTGTGGCCTCAGACCCACCCGTTCGCACAACACCATCTGCACTACTGGAGCAGTTGAACCTCAGATTCCTGGGTGCTCGCCACAGTACACACTGGCTACGCACTACAATTAATTCCACTCGGGACCTCCTCCCTTTCAAGGGATCATGGTCACATCCGTGAACGACCCTCTCCAGGCCTGGGCCCTCAAACAAGAGGTAGAAACCCTACTTCAAAAACAAGCCATCTATCATGTAGAACACACATCTAAAAGAGGTTCTACTCGAGGTATTTCTTGGTGCCAAATAAGGACGCCGGCCTTCGCCCCATCCTAGAGCTGAGACACCTCAACGGGTTCTTGAGGGAGAGGAGGTTCCAGATGGGCAAACATCCTCCAGTCTGTCCGGCCGGGCGACTAGTTTACAACAGTGGACCTGAAGGATGCGTATTTTCACGTCTCCATCCGTCCAGTGCACAGGAAATATCTCTGCTTCGCCTTTCAGGGGAATGTCTTCCAGTTCTCTGTGCTGCCATTCGGCCTCTGCTTAGCCCCTACACGTTTTCAAAGTGCATGGATGCCATCCTAGCTCCCTTGCAGCTGATCAGGGTGATGAATTACCTGGACGACTGGTTGATTTGTTCCCAGTCCCAGGAAGGAACAGTGGCCCACAAAGCGATTGTGACGGAGCATCTGTCGAGGCTGGGTTTCATTGTCAACGATGCAAAAAAGCCAATTAACAGCGGTGCAGAGTGCAGTCTATTTGTGTCTCTGGCTGGATTCCCTTGCAATGTGAGCCTACATGTCGGGCGACAGGGTAGCTGCTATTCGCAACTGCCTGGCCCTGTTTCAACCAGGGTCCACAGTGCAATTAGTGTCTCGTCTGTGCTGGAAAGCGCTATGCTGGTGGAGGCAAGCCCCTCACTTGAGCGAAGGCGTAAGGATGGGAGTCATTTACAACCATCAGGTGGTGACGACAGACACAGCCAACTCCGGTTGGGGGGCGCTCTGGGCAGGAAGAGGAGTCTGCGGATCCTGGTCGGGCCACTGGACGTTCCTGCACATAAACGCGCTAGAGCTGAGAGCAGTCCATCTCGCGCTCAAACATTTTCTTCCTGTGCTCCGCAACAAACATGTCCTTGTCCTCACAGACAACATGTCAGTGGTTGAATCACCAGGGAGGGCTTCGGTCCCCGGGATTACACCACATAGCCTTTCGGCTACTGATCTGAGTCCCTCTGGGCTGTACATCTCCTGGGAGTGGTGAATTGGGCTGCGGACCTCCTCTCCAGGGAGGGTCCTCAAACTGCACCCTCAGGTGGTGCAGCGCATTTGGGAACGCTTCGGGGAAGCCCAGGTCAATCTCTTTGTTATGTTGGGTAATTCATTTAGCTTTAGCTGAATAAATGTTTGGGGAACATACAAATCTAATACCATAAATGTAAAAAGTAATTCAAATGCCTTGAACTTAATGTGCTGTAGAGTGCTGTGACAGTGTTTTGAAAGTACAGTCTGTAGTTTTGAAGGTAGAAGTGGAGTGTTATGAATGTGACCTGTGTGTTTTGAAAGTCACCAGTAAAGTTTGTTTTGAACGTACACTAAAAGCACTCAGTGTTTTGAGCGTAATACACCGAGTTAAATGGGGTGGATTTCAAAATGTTAGGGGGGAATGGCAAAAAAGACCCTTTTGCACATAAAAAAGGTAAAACATATTTACTACTATTTACATGTTTAAACATTTTTAAACAGTTTGTGTGGCGTTCGGGAAGTTGTCCTGCCAAAACTTGGAAAAAACATTATACATCCTAAAATAGATACACAAATGCCCTGTTTTCCTAAAAGCTAAATCTGTGTATACAGCTGAACTTATCAGAATTGTAATTTGTTCATTATTCTAAGATGTCATCATCAGAAAATCAATTTCTAATTCATTCAGATATATTAGTTTTCATTTCTGATACATTAGTTTTGGGAAAGCTTGATCTCATGTAAACGTACTGAATATTTAAAAGAAAATGCATAAAAAGAGTTAGAATTACCTTGCTCTGTCCTTATATTGTCTTGATGAGTTAGAATAATGTCCATCATGATTTCGGCACAAATCGGGCCCATATCTAAACAGTATTTTTGGATGCCAGCATCAGCAGTCCGCAACAAGATATATTATTATTAATTGTCAGGTTGCTGTTTTGTGACTGTGGTGAAAGGATTTCATCAGAAGCAGCATAAGAAGAGCCACCGTGTTCGTCAGAGCCATTGTCAGTGTAGGCCGGAGTATCAAGGAACATTACTGCTCACTCACGAAGCAGTTAGTGGTGCGGCAGCGCTGTTACGAAGTAACTGCTTATACTAGGCAGTTTTACACTGGTTGCAACAACTTCAGGTTTACGTTTGAGCTTATGAGCGCTGCTTAAATGTTGTTTCATGATTTTGTGCAAATCACTTGCTGACAGCGATTCTTCACTTCCTCTCGTCTGCGCCTGCATCGCACACGCATCCGAGGCTGACAGTGACACAGTGAGTTTTGAGAGTCGCTTTAATTTTCTGAGTCGCAGGTTTTTTTTGTAATAAGTGACGTGACTTCAATATTTAAAAATGCTGGTAGGAGTGGTTTTGGTGATTGACTGTTGTCAATGTATATGCACGTCATTAGAAAGAAATATGGAATTTGTATAAACACCGCCATCCCCTCCCTCTGAAATGGGTTGGGCTTGAGTTTTGGGCTTGTTTTGAAAGGCAGTGCCACTTTTTTTTCTCATGAGACTTGGCAACACTGCACATGCTTGTAAAGGCCAATAGTGTGTAAGAAAAACATATGCTATAAAGACAGAAACATAAGCTATAAAGACAGAATAAAAAAAAGTACACACCTTTCAAATAATACATGTATCATCACATTCTTTAAATATACATATTCTCTATGAAATGTATCGCAATGTGTACATTTAAACAAATATATATTTAGGTCGTTATGGGCCCCTTCCGAGTGTGGGCCCGGCACCGTGGCGCCATTGTAAATCCGCCACTGCTTCTAATGGTTGGTTATCTGTAAAAAATGTAAATCTGTTTTTTTTTGTGAATTAGTGGCCATTATGGCCCCTCCAGGGGGAAGACCCTGTCTCGGTTTTAGTTTTGAAACTTAACCCGGAGACACGGTTTTAAAAGCCAGGAGGACGGGCGCGTCGGTGGAGGACTGTGTGTTGGCTCTGGGAAGCAGTATAGGATATGAAAACATTGTCTCTGCTTTTTTAAACTGAAGAATCAGTAAACAGGGTGGTATAGGAGGTGGATGTTCCTGCCCATCCACTCTGTGGCCTCCCTGTTAGCAGGGTGACGATTTCAAACGTGCCACCCCGACCTGAAGAACGAGCTGCTGGTTGCCGAGCTGAGCCGCCACGGGAAGCGTACATCCTTACTCTTGATTATGTTGTTTTTGTGACTGCAGATTTTATGAGGTCTTACAGCTGCATAGCGCAAGGGCACATTCAGTGTATCCTGGAGGAAAACCTGCTGAAGTCTGCAAGAGACCTGGGACTTGGGAGAAGATTCATCTTCCAGCAGGACAATGACCCCAAACATACAGCCAAAGCCACACTGGAGTGGATTAAAAACAAAAAGGTCAATGTCCTGGAGTGGCTCAGTCAAAGCCCGGACCTCAATCCAATTGAGAATATGTGGAAATAGTTGAAAATTGCTGTTCACCAAAGGTCCCCATCCAACTTGACGGAGCTTGAGCAATTTTGCAAAGAAGAATGGGCAAAAATTGCAGTGTCCAGATGTGCAAAGCTGGTAGAGACTTATCCAAATAGACTCATGGCTGTAATTGCTGCCAAAGGTGCCTCTACCAAATATTGACTCAAGGGGGTGAATACTTATGCAATCAATTATTTTCTGTTTAGTATTTGTTATTAATTTAGAACAATTTGTAGATTTTATTTTTCACTCTGACATTTTATATATATATATATATATATATATATATATATATATATATATATATATATATATATATATATATATATATATATATATATATATATTTTAACAGAATATTAACCCTTTGACAGTGGGTTTGCACTGGGTAGTGTTGGGTAGTTCTGTGCCCCATTCTGCCTCGCGAGGGTTGCTAGCAGAATAGATTGCTTAGAGTCGCTGGGGAGCTTGGAGGATGAAGAAAACATTAGGTTCCTGCACTGTATTTGATACATGCATTCTTTACAGTATCCTGCTTTTTATTTATTTATATTTATTTTTTAATGCACTGTTGACAGGTTCAAGTCTTTCTATATAACTTACCAGTGTTGTCTTGCCAGCTTCACCTTCAACATGTCACTCATTACTCCTCAGATTTCTAAAACCAACAATGTTTTCTATAGGGTAACAAACCCATTAAATAGCAAATGCATAGACTTTGATGATTCTTAAACAAAGAAATATTGAAACAATCTGATAGAAAACAGAATTGTTAGGAAATGTTATATTCATTTGAAATGCTGGGTATTGTATGACATGCTGGTATGTACTCTGCCTCAAAACAGTTTTTTTTTTTGTTGTTATACATATTATAAATAAATAAGTAAGCTAGTTCAATTCCACCCTGAAAAAAACAGAAAAAAACAAGATAACTGTTATATAGCACAACCCTTTTAATTTAAGTTAAAAACAATAAATACACATGGTAGGGGACTGTGTACATGTTGACAATATGAATCCAAGTCCTGCTTCAAACAATAATTTTAATTGAACACAAAAGTTAATATCAGCTGTTTTCTTTACCCTCATAAAACATTTAGGAATAGGCCTTAAAAGTTTTTGAAAAATAAACCTTTTTTTTTGTTTCTTGTCCTTGAATGCTGATGGTCTGAGCGCCTCTGGCCCGTGTGCAAACAGACAGGATTCAGAGGGGATGGGTTAGCCATCTGGATGATTCACAAAGAACCAACATAACCACGTCTTCAAAACCGCAGAGGACAGCTTTCTTTTCCAATCAGGCTTGGCTTTCCTGCCTCCAGTCACGATTTCAAACTCTCTCACTGAGAACTGCCCATTAATAAAATAATAATGATCCATCGGCCATTAAATAACTTCAACAATGTAAATGTCAAAAACGTTATAGGTGGCACAGGATATGGAAAAATCATTAGGCAGAAAGCCACTGAAAAATAGCATGTTTGGACAGAGAAAGAAAAATGAGCAGCAATTATATTGAATTGCTATCAGAGTCTGTTAAACAAAAGTTAACAAAAATTGCAGTAAACTTAAGAGAAGCTATCTCTCATGTTGGTGCAACTTCTACCATAGGCTGCAGTTTTAAATGTGGAAATGCAAGGCAAAAAATAAAAATTATATACTGTAATGTACTTCCCCCAGCGTCATAACCTTTGTTATAAAGATATTAACAATGTTTACTTTTAAAGGCATTAAAGCTAATGACATTTTTTCATAAATCTTACCACTTGTACTTCCATTCGCACACATGTACTATATGTTCATTTTAAAAACTGTATCTGGTACCAAACTAGGTATGGAGTCAAAGCATGTCAGTGGTCACAAAGCATGTCAGTAATTCGGTGATGCATATGCTGGTTAATGACAGGAAACTAAGCACTGAAGGGGCAGAGAGAATTAAACTAATTCTTGCTTTGGTGCCCCAAGAACAGATTTAAATCATCAGAGAATTATGGTCAATGGATTTTGTTGATTTCTGGGACACTGTAAACAAATATCAAATACCAAAATTGCACATGTGAGACCTAAATATAGAATGGAATTCCACAACAGGTAAGGTTTGTCGCTAGCTTTAACCACTTTGACGAGGTGTTGCTTCTCCCTTATAAAGGCATTGAAACATTTTTTAAATGTTTTCATAATCTTGAACCCTTTAGAATGTCCATGCAGCTAAGAACATTGTCCAAAGCTGAAAAAAGGACTAACAAGAGGTTAGGCTACAACTGCCCAATGTGTGTCAGATTGTAAAAGATTTTTACCAATTACAGGAATATAATGACCATATTAAAACATATAGTTTTGTTTCTAGATATGTTTCTGCTATAATAAACAGTTCATTACCTCTGAATATCTGATGGTTGTTTTTAAGCAGTCTCTGTAAGCCTCCACATTCATTTTTCGAGTATTGCAATGTCTCTTTGTCTAAGAGCTCTGCCACCTCTTGGACAGAAAGGCTTCCTGTAGAGAAAAAGTACATTTTAAACTAAGTTATTTCATGGTAATCTTAACAGCTGATAAAGAAAAGTTTAAAAAGAAAAAGTTGATTCATGTCTAGTGATTGGTTGAACAGATAATACTGGTTGGTAAAGAGATTGCTTGTAGTGGTACGAATTCAGCAAGAAAAAAAATATTTAATAAAAACAAAACGCAATATGAATTATTTTAGCCATCTTTCTATTTTATTTCGGAAGATGTTTTTGGACTGCTCTAGGAGTGTCCATCACACGAGCCACGAGTCGTAATTTATATTCCAGAAAGGGATTTTGGCTGACATTCAAATCTGTCAAGTAAAACTTAGTGCACACATACAACTGTGCTGGTTATTGCCTGTCCTCCAACTGCTTTGGCCAATCCATTTCATCAGTCTGGAAGGTTTCCAACAAGCGGGAACATTCCTTAAAGTATCTTTTATAACTGACCTAGTAAGACTTAAGTAGGAAATTAAATGTTTTTAAATAGATATTTAAAATAATAATAATAATACATTTCATATATTTAATAAATTACATATTTAGATAACTCATTAATTTGTGGATAGTTTCAAATTACAAAACTACCTACAGTATATAATGTGTTGTGTAGTTTTTATCGAGAGGAACGGTAGTTCCTCGCGCCAAGTTACAGCGATTACAGCATAGTGCGAGAACTGCCAGTGACCAGGCCCGGTGGCAGCATGAACACTGTGGGGGGGGGGGCATCCACTTATTTAGGGCGGGCTCATTTTAGAAAAGACAAATCAATTAGCTTGTATTCTCGCATTCCAAGCAAGCAAGGGACATTATGGACCTCAAGGCCCAGATGGCCCAGGTTCTAGAGCTCTTGGCTACAGGTGCCGGCAGCCCAGGCCCCTGTCCAGGCCCCGTTGCAGCCCCAATTGCCATACCCCCCCTCCCCCAGGGGAGTTCAGGGTGGATGGGAAGAGGCGTCTCAGCTGGCGCAAGAGGACACGCTCTCCCTAGCGGCCTCTGGGGAAGGGACCTCCTTCTTCTCTGACATGCAGGTGTGCGAGACCCCTGCTGAGAAAGAACCTGGCTTCGAGGTAGCCTCAGAAGCCAGTGCCCCCACCCCGTTGTCTAGCTCGGTTTCGGCACTTATGGGACGTGCTTTCCTACAGGTCCCCTGGACGCCAGCGGCAGAACCACACCGGTCCATTTTCCGGACGCAGGCAATGGCTCCTTCCCGGCTTTCCCAGACTTCATGGTGTGCTAAAACAGGCCGCACTGCTTGTCTCTTTAGAAGGTGCGGATAAGCTTGGCCTAGCGGGGTTCCCCCCGGTAGACTCCACCATCGCAGCCCTAGTTAAGGCCCCGCCGGTGGGTGGGTTGGCTAGAGAGCCGGCGTGCCCGAACCCTCAATGTAAGGTGATGGAAACGCATCTCAAGCGAGCATATGCAGCAGAGGCGCGGGCAACTCGCCTGTCTAATACAACAAGTGTGCTTACTGCTACATGGACAGTGTATTGCGCGAGGCCCCGCTCCCTGAGGCGATGACCACAGAGTTAAGTCTTATGTCCGGCACACTGCTGCAGATCTCCGGTCTCCAAGGGGAAGCTCTTGGCCGGAGCCTGGCTAGCTTGATCATGGCTCGTAGACAGCTGTGGCTGTCATAAGGCTGCACTGCCTGACACACCTATATCCCCAGGACATACCTTTGGGCCAACCGTGGAGGAGATCTTACACAGAGCCCACCGGGAATGCGAGGCATCCCGTCAGGTGGTCACATTGCCCCCTCCCAGCGGGGCAGGTCGAGCTGCTGGTGAGCTCCTCAGACGCGGACTGTCACTAGAACAATTCCAGTCCCCACGGCTCCGCTGGGTGACCTAAGGCATCGCCTACAGGGCACACCAGCAGCAAGCAACTGGGCCCAACCGGGCCCAACCGACAGGCAGAGGGAATGCAGGACGTGGCCAGTCCACACACCATCGACACAGGAGGAGTTTTCAGGGCCAGCGCCCTAAACAGACATCCCAAACTGCCACCCCAAACTGCCCCGCCTCAGCCTCGGCAGCCCAAGCAGGGCCCCTGGAGGCTGACGGCCTCAGACCCCCTTTTCAGCACAACAGCTGCAGTACTGGCAGGCTTGCACCTTAGACTCCTGGGTGCTCGCCACCGTGCAAAATGGTTACGCGCTTCGGTTCCGCTTGGGACCTCCTCCCTTTCGAGGCATCATAAATACTTTCATGATAGGCCCTCTCCAGGCCTCGTTACTTCAGAAGAAAGTGGCCGCCTTGCTGTGCAAGCGAGCCATTTGTCTCCTAGACCCCACCTTTTTCCATTTTATGGTACCCAAAAAGGATGGCAGCTTTCGCCCCATCTTAGACCTGAGGCTCCTCAACGGGTTCTTAAAAGAAGGGAGGTTCCAAATGCTGACACACCGTCACATCCTCCAGTTCGTCCAGTCAGGCTACTGGTTCACCACCGTGGACTTACGGGACGCGTACTTTCACGTTCTCATTCATCCAAAGCACAGAAAGTATCTCCGGATCAGAGTAATAAACTATCTCGACGAATGGTTGATCTGTTCCCAGTCGCGAGAGGGAGCAGTGGCCCACACGGCGGTCGTGACAGAGCATCTGGCGAAGCTGGGCCTCACCATCAATGATGCAAAGAGTCAGCTTACACTGGTGCAGTGCACTTTGTACCTGGGGCTCCAGCTGGACTCCATTACAATGCGCGCATACCTGTCGGACGACAGAGTTGCAGCTATCCAGGGTTGCCTCTCCCTGTTTCAACAGGAATCGCAGGTCACCCTCCTATTGTGCCAGAAACTATTGGGTCTGATGGCCGCAGCCATATTGGCCATACAAACGTGGCTCAATGCGTTCCACCTTAATGCCAAACGCGACAGACACCGTCGGCTGACTGTGTCTCACGCGTGCTCGGCAGCTCGACGCTGGTGGAGGACGACCTCTCACCTGCGTGAAGGTGTGCGAATGGGAGTAGTGTTGAACTGCCAAGTGATTACAACAGACACCTCCAACTTGGATTGAGTAGCGGTCTGAGAAGGCAGGGGAGTACGCGGATCCTGGCCGGACCGCTGGACATACCTGTACATAAACATACTGGAGCTGCAAGCTTCAGGGTATTGACAAGGGCTCAGAGGCACTTGCTGTCCCTACGGGTGATGCACTTTCTCTGAGCGGTGAGCTGGGCAGCGGACCTCCTCTCCAGGAGCGGCCCGCATCCGTCACAGTGGCAACTCCACCCTCAGATAGTGGAGCGCATATGGGAACAGTTTGGGAAGGCGCAGGTCGATCTCTTGCCTCGGCAGAGACGACGCATTGCCCCCTATAGTACTCCCTCCACCGCTTAGGCTGTCCACTCGGCGTAGACGCCCTAGCGCACAAATGGCCCAAAGTGTTTTTGTACACTTTCCCGCCTATACCACTGCTCCTGGCTTTTCTCGAAAAAGTCAGGTTAGAGAAAGCATAATTTCTCCTAGTGGCCCCCAAGTGGCCCAGGAGAGTCTGGTTTTCGACCCTGTGCCAGCTGTTGCACTGCCAGCCCTGGGAGATTCCACTTCACATGGATCTCCTCAGTCAGACGAAAGGCTCTCTTTGGCACCCAGAACCGGGCAGGTTCCGGCTATGGGTCTGGCCCCTGAAAGGGACTGCTGGATAGCCTTAGGGCTATCAGATGCGGTTGTGGGTACGTTGCAGAGCACTAGGGCAGACTCCACTAGGTCTTTATATACCTATAAGTGGAGGTGTTTCCAGGCTTGGTGTCTGGCTAGAAGCCATGACCCCATATCTTGCCCTATGCCAGTCATCTTACAGTTTTTTCAAGAACTGCTTGATGCTGGTAGTTCACCTTCCACTTTGAAGGTGTATTTAGCGGCTATCTCTGCTTGCCATGCCCCCGTAGATTCAATGTGTCCGGGCGCGCACTTTATGGCTACTTGTTTTCTTAAAGTTGCTCGCCGATTACGCCCTCCTAGGGGGACTGTTCTCCCCCAATGGAGCCTTAATGTTGTACTGGAGGCTCTCACGAAGGCCCCGTTTGAGCCCATACACTCCATAGAGTTGTAGTATCTGTCTATGAAGACAGCCTTCCTCTTAGCTATCACCTCCGCTAAGCGGGTCAGTGAGCTGCAGGCGCTGTCTGTGCACAGTTCCTGCATGCGTATTTGGGAGGATGGCAGCAGGGTGTCTCTGCTCACCAACCTTGCTTTCCTCCCCAAGGTGATCGCAGTCTTCCACATTAATCAGTCTGTGGAATCTGAGTCCTTCCATCCACCTCTGTTTGCTTCAACGGAGGATGAGAGATTAAATTTCCTCTGCCCAGTGCAGGCATTGAGATGCTACGTGCATAGGACAAGAGCTCTGCGTCAATCTGACCAGCTCTTCGTCTGTCACGGGACTCGGACCCTAGGACAGCCCATCTCTAAGCAGTGTCTGTCAGATTGGATTGTGGATACAGTCTCAACTGCATATAATAGTGCTGGCTTGCCACCACCTGGTGGGGTAGCCGCACACTCCACTAGAGGGTTGGCTACATCTTGGACCCTCTTCAGAGGTGCCTCGATGTCTGGTATTTGTACTGTGGCTAGCTGGGCTACGTCGCATACTTTCTCTGGGTTCTACTGTCTTAATGTGGTAGACCCTGCCCTGCCTTCATTAGGCACGAGGGTCCTTGAGGGTGTAAGTTCACACCGCTAACCCCTGGGTTAGACTGTGCTAGTGCATCCCTCATATGCTGCCATTCCTTCTCCCTCGCGACGGCTCTGGTATACATTATCCCACACGTAATGTCATTGGTGGTCGTCTTCGAATTTAAAGGGAACGTTAGGTTACTTACTGTAACCCTGGTTCCCTGAAAGAGAAGACGACCATCAACCACGAGGTCGCATCGGTTGCCCTCACGGGTTCGATGGAAAAAGAGAAATGGCTTTCTTTGGATGAGAGTTTTATCCCCTCGGTGGGCGGGACCGAGTGCATCATCCAAGGAAGGGGCCTACCGGCAGCTCTGGTATAGAGAGCTCAGCAATACCTACCCAGTGGGCAGGCATAACCCATACGTAATGTCATTGGTGGTCATCTTCTCTTTCAGGGAACCAGGGTTACGGAAGTAACCTAACGTTATAAATCCCGAGTCGAAAGTGAGGGCACTAACGAAAGTCAAGGTCAACTATCAAGGTAGAGCCATCATCGAGAGGTCACTATCACTATTAGAAAATTATTTTACCATTGTTTTCTTTAAAAAAAAAAAAAACACACCTTAAACCCAAATTTTACTGATTCTTCGGGTACCTTTCCGCTGAGTAAAGACGTTCTAAGAAAATAGTCCTGAAACATTTTAAAATAAATAACAAGGATGACATACATATAAAGAGAAAAAAAAATGCATTTTTAATTAGTAAATCGATTTAAATGTTTTATTAACTTGTTAGGGTTTTAAAACCCTATTTATAATCTAGACATTAATGAACGGAGCAATTACTGGACAGTCCGTGTACGATGGAGTCTGAACTACCAATACAATCTCTCATTAAATACCACTCTAAATCCAATCTACATATGAATGGAGCAATGTCTACGTCTCGCTTTGTTGTTGTTGAAAGATGCTGCGTGTGCTCCAGTCGAGCTGACAGTCTGTGATTGGCTCTCGGCAGTTGCAGGTACAGGATTGGCTGCTTCCATCGATCTAAAGTATTGATTGGCTGGTTTTGGTGGTAATAAAATTAATTTGGACCAATTGTGTCTTTGTTTAGTATTTACTGTCTGTCATGTATGTATGTAGTACCCTGGAGTACCATACGGTGTCGCTGTTTTAATGTACGACATTTGTTGTTGCTTGTATGGTACTTGTGGGATTAGAATCAATAAACGTTGTTCATTAGCTACCCACAACCCTGGCTTGAGGTGAAAATATTACATGGTGTCAAAAGTTGACAAATAAAATTGAAGTAAAACTCGAAAAAAAAAAACATGGAGCATATGAGACCACCAACTACTCTGAGCCTAGAAGGAAATCTTGCAGAAAATTGGAGTGTGGATCCAGAAATTCGATTTTTACCTCATAGCGAGTGGCATCGTGGAAAAGTCAGAGAAAATAAAGTGCGCCACTTTCCTCCATATAGCCGGAGATGATACCATCAAGGTATTCAATACTTTTGATTTTGACTATGATGTTGATGATCTGGAAATATTAAAAGAACATTTCAATAGATACTGTGAGCCAAGAAAGAATCTCACGTATTTGAGGCACATTTTTTCACGAGAGCACAGGGACAAACGGAATCAATAGATGCTTATGTGACAGAGCTAAAAAGTAAAGCAAAGGATTGTGAGTTTGAACAACTTACGGATTCAATGATACGGGACAGAATAGTGTGCGGAATCACTAATGACCAGATCAGAGGCAGACTACTCAGAGAACCAGATCTCACGTTAGCGAGAGCAATAGACATTTGCCATGCTAGTGAAGTGAGCCAGAGCCAACTGAAAACGCTTCATGACGAGGTCGAGGTACCCGTGAACAAAGTTCACAAGCAAAAGAAAACTGAGAGAATTTCTTTCTCAGAAAGCAATATAAAGACAAAGACAGTTCACATATACGTAAAAAGAAAACGAGGAGTGATTGCACAAGGTGTGGGTACAAACATGAAATAAAAAAGTGTCCAGCATACGGTCAGAGCTGCAGTGGATGTCACAGAAAAAATCACTTCGCAAAAATGTGCAAGTCAAGCGCGCAAGCAGACAGCAAAAAGATTCACGTCATAGATGGTGAAGGCACAGACGAAATGTTCATTGGAACTATTGAAGTGGAACAGACAAACACATCACGTTGCTCAGTTAGAAGCAGTGAACGTCAACCAAATACAGACCAAGAAAGAACAGTGGTGTGAAACACTGAAAATAAACAGCAAAAAACTTACCGTGAAGCTGGATACAGGGGCAGAATGTAACGTGATATCCATGAGAGACTTGAGATTGCTAAAACTGAGTGGAGAGTCAATGCAAAAATCGTGCTGCAAGTTAGTAACGTATTCTGGTCACCAGATGGCGCCAAAGTGGAGGTAGGGCAGCAGCGTGGAGTAGTGGTTAGGGTTCTGGACTTTTGACCGGAGGGTCGTGGGTTCAGTCCCTGGTGGGGGACACTGCTGCTGTACCCTTGAGCAAGGTACTTTACCTAGATTGCTCCAGTAAAAACCCAACTGTATAAATGGGTAATTGTATGTAAAAATAATGTGATATCTTGTAACAATTGTAAGTCGCCCTGGATAAGGGCGTCTGCTAAGAAATAAATAATAATAATAATAATTTATTCCATTACAACGATGCTGAATATTTGCTATGTGTTGATTACTATTCAAAATACCCAGAGATAGTCAAGCTTGGAGGAACCACTGAAGTCAATCTTCGCAAGACACAGGGTTCCCGATGAGATGTTGTCGGATAATGGAAGGCAGCTAGTCAGTAAAGAACTTCAGGATTTCACAAGCAGCTGGGAGTTCAAACACACCACGTCGAGCCCTGGGTTTCCACAGTCAAACGGTCCAGCTGAGAGAGCAGTTCAGACTGTGAAGAATCTGCTGAAAAAAGCACAATACTGCAACGGAGACCCACACATCGCACTCCTTGAGTAAAGAAACACACCCCTGGACAGAGTAGGTCTATCACCTGCACAGCTACTTATGGGAAGGAGGCTCAAGACAAAGATACCAACCTCAAAGAGACTGTTAAAGCCAGGACTTTACCAGCATGTCAGGAGTCGTCTAGTGAGCAGACAGAAGAAGCAAAAACACTACTTCAACCAAGGTACACAGAAACTATTTGTCATGAAGGAAGGAGAAAGAGTCAGAATCAGATAACAAATGGCAACCAGCTATTGTGCTAGGGAAGCATGACCAGTAAAGGTCATACATAGTGCAAACGCCAAATGAGAATATAGTCAGAAGGAATCGGAGACACTTGCTGAAAACAAGAGAAACAACTTTCCCAGAGACACAACCAGAGACTGTTGAGGACTTACCTTTACCTGCAGAGAGAGTACCTGAGCAGAGTGTCAACCTGGAAGAAAAAATCACCAGAGCGCTCTCCAATGCCATCAACACCAATAGCAAAGAGGAGTACAGAAGGAGTGAAAACTACTCACTTTGGGAGGCCCACCAGGGTGCCAAAACATTATCAGGACTGAGAAAAACAAAGGAGTTATAGAGACTGTAAATAATTCAAACAGACTTAAAGTTGAGTAGAAAAAAAAAGACAGGAAAGTTATGTAATGTATTCGGTGTTGAAAGATTTGTATTTGTTTGTATTGCAACGCTGTAAAGGAAAAACTTGCAATGTATTGGGTTTAAACTGTTCATTTCTTTTTTTGAAAAAAAAAAAGGAAATCTAACAGGGTGTCGCTGTTTTAATGTAAGACATTTGTTGTTGCTTGTACGGAAACTTGTGGGATTAGAATCAATAAACGTTGTTCATTAGCTACCCACAACCCTGACCTGAGGTGAAAATATTTCACTGAACTACGCTTAAAAATACAGCAAGTCAAAAAAGAAAAAGCCAGCACTTGCGCGGATTGATTTTAAATTTGATTCACAGTTGGTGCTGAGACATTCCAGCGGGCATCTACCACTAGAACTGGAAGCTGACGGTACTGAATCAATTTAGAATCTGAAACTGGGGGGGGCACTGGGCCTAAACTGGAAGGGCCAGTCATATCCCAAAAGTATTCAATTTGGCGGTCATCTTCTCTTTCAGGGAACCGGGGTTACATCCGTAACCTATCGTTATTTTTGCTAAAGGTGCAATATATATATAGCTGATTATTATATATTTTAATAGCAGTTTACCTGATGTTGCAATATATTCACAAAGTTTTACTCCGAGGTTGGAAAAACCTCCTGCTGGTGGACTATTAAACCACTGCTGGGGGACTACAACAGACTGCAACATGGGTTAAATTAAACCACTGCTGGTGGACTACAACAGACTGCAACATGGGTTAAATTAAACCACTGCTGGTGGACTACAACAGACTGCAACATGGGTTAAATTAAACCACTGCTGGCACGTTGAAATTGAATAACCCTTTTTGAAGACCCGTTTTCAGATTTAGACCTCAATTAAACCGTTTTTTGGTTCATTCTTTTTTTTTTTTTTTTTTAAATGTAATCGCTGACAACAGTACTAGTAAACGCGATGCTTTTTTGCAAGCACACTGAATAGCTAATGAAATACATGTTTATAAGTATTACTATGTTTGTGTATATCGTTTGCAGAGAAGGTTTACTCAACCGTGGCATAATTGTAATTAATTGTATTACTACTTGTATTGTGATTCTTGAAATGTATTTTTTGTTTACGACTGTAAGTCGCCCTGTGTACAAAAATAAATAAATAAATAAATAAATAAATAAATAAATAAAAATAAAAATAAAAACACTTGTTAGGCGTAAAAATACATTCAAACGTATACTGCTATGGAAATCACATAGCACACTGAAAAAGGAGGAAGAGGAACAACCCATTTATTAATAAAACAACATGTTTTGTTAAAAAATAAACAGCTAAATGTGAATATTAATATAATAAAGTAGGGCTGCAGTTTCTCAAAGGTATATGCAAAAGTGTATCCCTTTACGTCATAAATATGCGCATGCGTGGTAAAGACAACAGCGCTGAAGATATGCATTAGTCATAGGTGCAGTTTCTCATGCTACACCAGCAATGAAGTGTACTTGGAAAGATTAGGGTCACTCGGAGATGGAACACAATAACTAGGGAAATAATATTGTTCAGGCGTATGCCACAGAGGAACAGGGACAGCTGTTGACCAGGTATGTGTTCACTTAGTAGCATACAGTATTTTGTTTTTTAATATAACGACCGTACCTTTCACAAGTACTTCTCTGAAGGGAACGTCGTCTGCATTTACTTTGGGGATCAATGACCGTAAAATGAAACGCAGGCTTCCCTTTTTACATACAGGTTGATTGAGGTAAACGTCATTTTTTTCATTTAAATAGTTCTATATTATTAATTTAATTTCTAATGTCATTATACCAAACCAGACAAGCGCTATCCCAACTCTGAAACATGAACCCCTCTCTTCTCTTCGCTTTTTTTGCACCACCACCACACAGTATTTTATTGACAACATGGAGTTTGTGAATCCAGACATCTACGACTGACCAAAACCCGTCTGCCGATACCATGCATGGGTCTTCAAATGTTATTTCTGAAAGTGTTGTTATTTTCAAATCACAAAACTGTATAGACTCAGATCCTCCTCCAATCAGATTTTGTATCTTCCAAGTCTCCAAGCGCTACGACGCACACAATGATGACGAATTAAGAGATCCCGCCCCTAAAGGTCTGATTTTATCACAAAAAAATGATTAGACGTATACTTTAGATTTGTGTTTTATAAAACGCACTAGAAATCTCTATTGACACCGACAGTTGCATATAGAAACGTAGCTGCCAATTTTCCTGCAGCAGTAGCAGCTTTTGTGTAACCTAGGGACGCGTTGTAAGCGTGATTATTATTTTAAGCGTAATTTATTCACTGTTTTGTACGCTCTCAAGCCGGACTCCCTCCTCAGTTTTACTACCAAAGTGGTTAATGATTTTTTCAAAATACAGCAGTTAATATGTAGCTAGTACTAGTAATGCTAGTAGGCTTATCACCGGGATTTCTAGCAGCAGTGAATGCGTGCCCTTCGAACCAAGAGCTACTGCCAGTAGATTTTCTACTAATTTTATCAGACATTTATCTTGTTATCTGATTTTTAAAAAAATAACTGAAACTATGCAAATAGAGGAACACGGCCCATGCACACTAGCCTTCGATACACTCGGTGTGTTGTGCTCTGAACTTTGTCCAAAGTCCCTTTCTGTGCGTTACCAAAACACGCCATTCGTGCGCAGGAACTGACGTTTGAAGCTGTTGTCACGCATAATTATCACTACTTAATCTTCTAAAAGACTATATTCAACAAAACGAAAGGTGGGCATAAACTATTGCAAGATTGCTTCGGTTTTCCAGAAGTTGAGAAGAAGCTAGGCTCAAGACGAAAAACACCAGCTGATCAGCGTTAGATCTTTTTTGTCGCGCTTTTGTGTCGTCATTCCTGGTCGAACGTTAAGGTAATGCAAATCCAAGTTTTGTTAAAGTATTTTATTTAGACAATTTTGATGCAGTACCATGATACAGTGTTTGTATTAATACTATTTTGCATTTGACGATTATTAAAAAAAGCACTTGTCTGTACACGAGCACAGCACAACTCTTGCTGCGTACACTTTTCTCGACAGTATGATTGTGTAATGTCAATGACTTAACACCAATTCGTTTTTACCAAAAAGTACAGTTATGTATTATAAAAAATAAATACATAAATAACACTTGCACATCCAGAATGTTTTTATTGTTTGCTGTGTAAAAAACTAAATAAAAACATGATGTGCTATTCGAGTTTCAAATGTTTGTGTAATAAAGCAGAAACGTTTGATATTGTTTGCGGTTTCTGAGTCAGGGTCGCTGTAAATTAGTTAAATACATCGTCTTATATAATATAATGTTGGCGGTCATTTTGATGACATTTTGTATTAAAATGACAATGTTTGTATTTAATGTAAATGTACACGTCTAACAACTGAGGTAAGTGACTCGTGGAGTTGAGATGGAAACTTAAAAAATCTGCTTTTATAATCGCTAAACTAGTATACCTTTTGCTATTAGACTGCCAGGGCTCCATGTAATCCTAACTTTGGTTTCTACCTTAAATGACATTGGGCTGACCTTTGCATATTAATCTCCAACAGCACTGGATTTTGATGAAGCAGTATTTCCCATTTTTATATATTTTTCATACAGGGTACACTATGGTCAGTTGGAAACTTTTAACTCTGTGTTCCTGCTCACGACAGATCTTTAAAACGATCTACCAGAAGCACCAAAATAGCAATAACGTTCTAGGGACAACCACTATCATAGAGGGCACTGTGTAGCCAACAACAATGTTATGATGTTAACTGCTTATATAGTCACCATTCATTTTGAAGATGGACTCTTACACATCACCGTTTCTACAGGGACACATCTTAACTAATGACATCCTTTGATTTATTTTTTGACGGCAGCCATGTATACTGATGGCCAAATGACTCGCATATTTTGTCTCAAGCAGACTTTACAAATACACACTGTTTAAAAAACAAAAATACAAATAAATACAAGCAACTGACACTTTGATTCACCCATGATAGTTTGTGTATAGAAAATATGTTTTATTTAAAGTTTGTCATTAAAATGACTGTAATTATCTATTGTTATTTATCAGAAGTTAAGCTATGAAGTTATTTGCTTCTAAGTTATGATGCACCTTGTTCACAGGGATAACCTTTTGGCCATACTCTGCAAAGGCGAGTTTGTTTAAGCACTATTATTAAACATCCCTTTAGTGGAGCCTATATTTTAGTATGGTAAATCCACAGTTTATTTTAATAATTGAATGGTTTTTGATTAATGTTTGATAATTATAGGCCCTGTCCACACAATGCCTTTAAACTGTATTAGTTGTCTTTAAACCGACTTAAAGGTGCATATGGTTAGCATCAACACTACGCAGATTTTAATACCGAACTCAAGAACCGGACTCAAGACCACCTCAGGGTAGTCTCGAATCCAGTTCTGAATTAGATCGCATCAAGTACTGTGGTTTGTCAGAAGTGTGGACGCTGTAATACCAAACTACATTTTTTGTGTATCCTTCAATATCCTAGAATGCTTTTTGATAAGTTTTGGCACGTGGACATTACAAATACAGTACTCAGAACAGGCGCATAAGGAGTTGAGAATGATTATCAATATTGCTGTACCGTATACAATTTCTCAGGCTTCTTGTAAAATGATGGATCATAGAGCAACATGATCAAATGCCGAAATCATGGCACATTGATATTTGGACCAATGAAATCGGTCAAGGAGAACTTCAGAGTTCAAAACGAAACACAAATGAATCTTGTGTTTTTGAGAAACAAAGCCATAACGTTCATGCTAAGAGCTACGTCTTCCTTGGGCACGGGCTGGGCTGTAAACATAAAATACAGTGCATGGTGGGATTATGTCATATTAAGTCCCAGAGTCCATTGCGCTGCTAGGAACTGTAATCAAACTATTTTAATAGTGTTCGTACACATTAAGCCTGGCTAAACATGAAACGGTACTTCGGTGTCGACGCTTTGAGCTGGATTAATGAAAATGTTTTTGAGTGGTTCTCAAGATCGGTTATGTAATGTGGACAGGTCAAGTCTATAGGTCAAGACAGATCTAGAAGTTAAGTTTGATCATTTTTACAAAATTTACAATTTGCATTTGGGCGAGCCACTTTACAAGCTGCAACTGCTACAGTGTCAAAGCCCCACATTAGAGACCATTTGAAGTAGTGACTTCATAATTGCAAGGTTTATAAGCACTGCATGTTGCATCTGTTGGTGATCTTCACATTGACTTCTGGCCTAATATGGCTGACATTGAGCTCATGTGACACTCATAAAGGTTCTGATAGACAATACACTTTAACCGATTGCATTCTACGATTTTCTCAATTAAGTTGTATTACTGGTGTAGCCCATGAAAAAAATAACCGTTCCACTGCCACACACATTGCTTTGATCTGTGGCTGTTGAGATGCTTGTGATATGTGTTTCCCCTTATTCCACCAAGTAACCAGGGGTTCCATTATTATTATTATTTATTTAGCAGACGCCCTTATCCAAGGTGACTTACAGAGACCAGGGTGTGTGAACTATGCATCAGCTGCAGAGTCACTTACAAGTACGTCTCACCTGAAAAACGGAGCACAAGGAGGTTAAGTGACTTGCTCAGGGTCACACAGTGAGTCAGTGGCTGAGCTGGGATTTGAACCGGGGACCTCCTGGTTACAAGCCCGTTTCTTTAACCACATCATTAAAACGCTTGTAACTAACTACCTAACAAACACATTCATTTCTGTTGATAGTACTAGCACATGACCTGACTAACATCTAAAGAAGTCTAGGAAAGAAGATCACAATTAATAGTTAATTTTTTTTAGTTCATTAGATTTTGTTTCTAGTGTATTCTGTTATTTTATATTTGAGATATTAGTGTCTTCATTTTTGTGTACTATAAAGATTGGGCATTTAGTACTTTGTTTGTGATTTGATATTGATTTAAAAATGTGTAATTCTAATGTTTTCTTTTGTTATAGAACATAGTGCCTTAGAGTGGGGGGAACAAACAAAAAACATCTATCTTAAACAGCAATACAGAAGATCAAAATAAGATGGACAGAAGTCTCCTTGATTTCCCCAGTGGGCCACTGGATGTTTATCGTAAAAAAGCCTCTTTCAATTGGAAGGAGATGATTGAGTTTTTAGAAGGCAAGGACATACTTGAATTCAAGGTAGGAATCTAGCCCTTTAATGAATTTGAGTGTTTGTACTGCAGTCTAAAATCAAATATAGAATGCAGCTTGAATACAATTTTTTGATGTTACTACAGCACTGTCTGGGCTATAACTATGTCTCTATAATTTAATTCACCTTGGTTATATACAGAAACAGCTTCCAGATAAGTCACCTGGCTTTGGTTTTCTGTTGCAATTTAGTAACAGTGTAGTATTTTTGGAAACATTCAGGTTTCATTAATTAGCCCAATTCGCAGTTATAAGAGCTAAAAGGAGGTTCAGATGAAAAACAAAACTCAAAACTGACTGTAGTTGGATGAGGGAGCCAAATCTGGCATCTGACAGGAATAAGTACTTTTATATGCAGTTCATAAACTATGCATGTAAGAACAATCTTGTATATATGTCTACTTGTCCATGGTGCTAGACAGCCATTTCTTTGTATTATGACACTTTATGTGCACTAAAAAATAATAATTTTTCCAGCTAGGAAAAACCAATGCTTTAAATCTGACTGTTGATGGAACATTGATTTGGGTGTGATTTTCGATCCTGGGTTAACTTTTGAATCGCATGTGCTGAATACTATCAAGGTTTCTTTTTTTCACCTTAAATATTGCCAGACTGCATCACATGCTTTCTCTACCTGCAGCTGAAAAACTGGTTCATGCTTTTGTTTTCTCCAGGATCGATTACTGTAATGCCCTGCTCGCTGGGGTGTCTAATAGCATCCTCACTAAAATTCAATTTATCCAAAACTCTGCAGCCAAAATTTTGTCTCGGTCCCGCTCAAGAGATCACATCACTCCTGTCTTGGAGGCCTTGCACTGGCTGCCTGTCAGGTTCAGAATTGATTTTAAAATTTTAATGCTGACATATTAGGCTCTTCATGGGCTAACTCCGACTTATCTGTCAGATCTTTTATCTTTTTACACTCCTACTCGCAACCTCCGCTCTGCTGATCTCAGACTGCTGTGTGTCCCGCCTGCTCGCCTGCGCTCTATGGGCGACAGGGCCTTCTGTTGTTATGCCCCCAAATTATGGAACTCAATTCCACTAGAGGTCAGGGACTCGGCTTCTTTGAGTGTTTGTAAAGCTAATTTAAAGACTTACTTTTTTAGAAAGGCGTTTTTATGATTTTTATGCTTTTTTATGTATAATCTTTTTTTTATTTTTTTTATTTCTGTACTATTAATTGTGAAGCGCTCTGAGATGATTGCTTTTAAGGGCGCTATACAAAATAAAGTTTATTATTATTATAAAGGCTTAATAGTCAATACTTTAAAAAATACACATTCTTCAGTTTTCTCTAATTTTAATATATATATATATATATATACATAATGCCTCTAGAATATGATGTTAATAATCTGAACAAGAACCTAAATCAAATTCACATCAGAGCAGAGCTGAGCAACCACTAAATGCAACTTTTTTGTCTTCTGTTGGCAGCGAAACGTTTTCTCGGCTTTAGAAAATAACCTAGTGTTTGCCCGTCAACCTGGTGAAGACGTCTCCGTGGAAAAACAACGCGAGCTGACTTTCCTACGGTGCAAGCAGCTCTTTAAACACAACTTCCTCACTGCTGATGAGATCATGCAGAACCCTTTCAAGGCAACTGCTCTTAATGACTGTTTAGGCATGTACGACTGGTCCGTATCTGCTAAATATTTCCTCAACACGCAGGCGAGTGTTCTCATACTCTAGCTACTCATGTGGAACATTTTTGTTTTGTTGTGCAATTTACTGACATTAAATATAAAGTGAAACAACACATACAAGATTGTGATTATAAGTGTGAAATGGGTATGCAGAATTGAATTCTAAGTTACATAACTCTGGTCGTTTGCAAAATGGCTTTCTGAATGTAGCCTTAATTTAGAATTTACTCCCAAGTACACTTGATTCCTGCTACCTGTGCCTAGTTATAGCTATAATATATGTATGACAAGTTATTAGGTGTTTCATTTTGTCCAGGTTGAGGATTTTATTAAAAAAAACTCAGTTATGTGCTGTCAATCACAGCCTTTGTGATGTTTGTTTATTAAACCTGTACATTGTCACGTGATCGCAAGATAACAAGTTAGGGAGATTTCACATTTGGCATAAGATACATATTAAAAACGCTACTTTATTGCAGATGTTTGGTGGGACAGTTGGCAACTCTGGATCTAAGAGACACGAACAATTTGTCCAAGACATAGACCAAATGAAGGTAAGATTTTTTTTTTTTTTTCCTGTGTTGTAACTATTAGGTTGTTCTAGGCCGACACCCACCTTTTAATGTTCCTCGGTATCAAAGTTCATTTGCTTATTCTTCCAATGATTATCTTTCCAGTGCATTGTAAATAATGATGATGACCGATGCTCCAATTTAGTGCTCTCAGAACAAAACAAGAAACATACACATATTTTGAAAGTGCATTGTCCCTGAGGACAGGGGTTACGTTTGAAGATTTAAATAAATAAATAAATAAATAAAGCTGATATAGATTGCCATTCAGGTGTAAACAATGATGAACTGGGTCTTTCACATGCAGGTTTTGCTACACAGATTTATTTATCTCATCGGCATTGAAATATGTTCTGTACAAGACTCTGCACCACATTGCTTTCATAGGAGTTAGTGGAGGTTCATGTTTGGGAAACTGCTTGATTTTAGGGAATTATACTTGATTTATAAAACTTACTTAAACTCACAAATCTCTGTTGAAACATTTTATCAGCTTATGTGAAACATTACATTCAACACTGGTCTCTATTTTATACCACATTTCCTATTACATTAGCTATGTATATGGCATACTGTACCTTTTTATAAAGGTTTCACATGTTCACATATAAAGGAAGCTCCATTCGAGTAACCTCAAACACCACCCAATTCTATTTGAATCTAATATTTTTGGTTTGTTTGCTTGTTTGTATGTTTGTACGCTATTTCTGTCTAGGCATTTGGCTGTTTTGCGCTAACTGAAATGAGTCATGGTAGCAATACCAGAGCTATGAGGACAACTGCAAAATATGACCCGAATACTCAGGTAAGTTCATTTAGTATGTACTAGTCTTACCTTCTTAGTTACTTAATTTGTGTCCATTACAATCTGTACTGAATAAACCACAATATCACATTATCCAGTATACAATTACATGCTTTTATGTACAGTATATTGCATGCCATGAATACATGCTTTGGGATTATTTATTCAAGTACTGTAGTCATTGCAAATGCTTCATCTTCATCGTATTTTTAGCTTTGAAAACAAAACAAAAATATCTATAATTTATTTTATTTTGTCAAGGGTTTAGTAACAATGTGCTTTTCCATTTTAAATGCTGTCGAGTTGTGATCAAGTTTCAGTGTTTTTTGTACTCTGCAGGAATTTACAATCAATTCCCCTGACTTTGAAGCTGCCAAGTTTTGGGTTGGAAACCTTGGGAAGACTGCCACGCATGCTGTGGTTTACGCACAGCTCTATACACCTGATGGACTTTGCCATGGGCTACATTCTTTCATAGTCCAGGTAAAGTGTGACTGAGGGCAATCGTTTACTTTCACAAACTGACATAACAACAGAAGGATTTGGGTTGCTCATAACATTATTTAAAGATACTAAATATGCAACTTTAAAATATACTAACAGAATCTTTGAAGCAGTAGGTGAAAATGAATGGACAATGTACTAGGTAGTAGGTGAAAATGAATGGACAGTGTACTTTTTTTTCAGTATTACTATACTGGGTATGTTGTACTGTTTACATATGGATGCCCCTCATTTTACAGCAAAAATTATATATATTTATATATATTGTAGCGTAGCATTGCGGTCTCTATTTCAATTTTTTTCGTTACTAATTGTCAGACAACTATTTCTCAGTTAATTCTCTGAGAGCTTTTTATTGCTGTAGTAATAACACAGGGTCCTTATGGGCTGAGACCATGCCAAAATAACAAACCCACGTCTTAGCTATATTCCTGTGCACTGTTCTGCCCTTCTCTCTGACTCTACCTTCTGTCACTCTCAGTCTTGTGACCTGGCACTATCAATCTATCAGTCTTCAATCTAAGAATTATACACCCAGTATCAACCTCAGCCAGAAACTTGGGGGTTGTTTTAGACTCGAAACTTAGTGTTGAGGCTCAAGTCTCATCAGTGGTTAAATCCTCTTTTTACCATCTATGCAATATTGCCAAAATCCATTCTCACCTTTCACAAAAAGTCTGAGATTCTGATTGATGCCTTTGTAACATCTCGATTTGATTATTGCAAGGCACTGTTTGTATGGGTTATCTTCTAAACTGGTACACTAGCTACAGTTAGTCCAGAACGCTTCTGCAAGGATATTGACAGGCACAAATAAAATGTAACACATTCCACCGGTCCTAAAATCACTACACTGGCTACTGTTTTTTTATCGGGTAATTTAAGATCCTAATGCTGTCCAGGGAACTGGTCGTTCATATTTGACGGATTTATTGCATTTTTATGTCCCTGGGCGTCAGCTGCGCTCCTCAGGAGCTGGGCTGCTGGCTGTTCCATCAACTAGATGCGTTACATTGGGAGGTCGGAGCGTCTCTTCCTGTGCTCCTGCTCTTTGGAACCACTGCCACTATTTATGAGAGGCTGATTCTGTAGAACATTTTAATTGACACTTAAAACACACTTATTTTCCTTGGCTTTTGATAATTAACTGTTTTTTAAGTATTCTAATGACTTTTTTCTAATGTACCGGTATTTATAAATTGTTATGGCGTTTGTATTGAGTCCTTTTTTTTTTTTTTTTAATGGCTTCGTTTTTAAAAGCTTTTTCAATGTATCTTTTTAATGCAATGTTTATTTTGTTTGTTTTAATGTAAATCTATGTACAGCGCCTTGAGATGTTTTACAGGAAAAACGTTATATAAAAATAAAATTGACTGATTTGATAAAAACCTTTTTTCTCATTCTACACTCTGCTGTCTACCTGCTGCGATCGAATTCCCCATACCTGACTCTTTGGATAGTGGAGCTAAGCAGAGCCCAGTCTTCTGCAATGACATTGGCTTGATATCTCTTTGCGCTAGAGACCAGAGGGGACAATATTTGCTGCTGAACATATTGATTCATTGTGTTGACATTCACCTTTTAATCTGACACTATGTAAAAACAGGAATAGTATTACATCAGGTAATGAACTGTACAAAGCCATTAATATTCTGATTTATAACCATCAGTTTGGTTTCTTTCCTAGAGGTTTCTGGCCAGGGGGCGTAACAGTTAAAAGAATGAAAGATTTTTTTCAAAGAATGTGCTGAAATGTGTGTTTTTTATTTTCGAAGATAAGTTTGGCTGTATGCACCTTGGACAGGATTTTTTTTAAATTATATTTCTCTAATATGAAAAGTAGCTATGTGCTGCTCAGAGTTTCCTACAGTAATAGCTGATTTTGGCTCAATATACTTTAATCTTTAATATATGTAATCTGTATGGAAATCTCATTACATTTAATTGGCAAGTTTATGCAAGGTAATGTGTTCACAATATATGCTCAGAATGTTTTTACTTCATATACTGTTTTTGTTTTCTGTGTCTATGCCAGAAACAGTGAAATATTTGTGTTTGTAGGTCAGAGATCCAAAGACACTTCTTCCCATGCCTGGGGTGATGGTTGGAGATATGGGCAAGAAACTTGGGCAGAATGGCCTGGACAATGGGTAAGGATACAGTACAAGATGCAGGTTGTATCAAATGTAAGAAATCCCCTCCTCCCAAATAGATACAGTAAGTAGTGTTAATACCAGCAAGGGAACCAGTCAATTGAGCATATAATGCTGATGCCGGTAGGTAGTGTTATGTATTAAAAATAAATATATATATACAGTGCCTTGCAAAAGTATTCAGACCCCTGACCAATTCTCTCATATTACTGAATTACAAATGGTACATTGAAATTTCGTTCTGTTTGATACTTTATTTTAAAACACTGAAACTCAAAATCAATTATTGTAAGGTGACATTGGTTTTATGTTGAAATATTTTTAAGAAAAATAAAAAACTGAAATGTCTTGCTTGCATAAGTATTCAACTCCCACACATTAATATTTGGCAGAGCCACCTTTCACTGCAATAACAGCTTTAAGTCTTTTGGGGTAAGTATGTACCAGCTTTGCACACAGTGTCGGAGTGATTTTGGCCCATTCTTCTTGGCAGATTTGCTCCAGGTTGTTCAGGTTGGTTGGACGACGCTTGTGGACCGCAATTTTCAAATAGTGCCACAGATTCTCAATGGGATTGAGATCAGGACTTTGACTGGGCCACTGTAGGACATTCACCTTTTTGTTCTTGAGCCACTCCAATGTTGCTTTGGCCTTGTGCTTGGGATCATTGTCCTGCTGAAAGGTGAATTTCCTCCCAAGCTTCAGTTTTTTAGCGGACTGAAGCAGGTTCTCTTGCAGTATTTCCCTGTATTTTGCTCCATCCATTCTTCCTTCAATTTTAACAAGATGCCCAGTCCCTGCTGATGAGAAGCATCCCCACAGCATGATGCTGCCACCACCATACTTCAGTGTAGGGATGGTGTGTCTTGAGGCATGGGCAGTGTTAGGTTTGCGCCACACATAGCGCTTTGAGTTTTGGCCAAAAAGCTCTATCTTGGTCTCATCTGACCACAAAACCTTTTCCCACATCGCAGCTGGGTCACTGTTATGCTTTCTGGCAAACTCTAGACGTACTTTCAGATGGTACTTTTTGAGTAACGGCTTCTTTCTTGCCACACTCCCATACAGGCCAGTGTTATGCAGAGCTCTTGATATGGTTGACTGGTGCACCATTACTCCACTCCCAGCCACTGAACTCTGTAGCTCCTTCAAAGTGATTGTTGGCCTCTCTGTGGTTTCTCTCACAAGTCTCCTTCTTGTATGAGCGCTGAGTTTTGAGGGATGGCCTTTTCTTGGCAGTGCCTGGGTGGTGTGATGCAGCTTCCACTTCCTGATTGATCCAGCTGTGCTCACTGGGATATCCAAACACTTGGATATTATTTTGTACCCTTTCCCTAATCTATGCATTTGTATTACTTTATCTCTAACTTCTGTAGAATGCTCTTTGGTCTTCATTTTCTTTCAGATTCACAGCCTGACCAATGATCCTTCAATAATGGAGTTTTTATCCAGAAAATGTGACAGCAACTTTAATGGTTCACAGGTGGAGGCCAATGGTAAGGTAATTGAGTCCTCGTTAGGGCAGTTTCTTTCATCGGTGTAAACTGGGAGCTTCCAAAGCACAGAGGTTGAATACTTATGCAAGCAAGATATTTCAGTTTTTTTATTTCTTAAATATTTCCCAAGATAAAACCAATGTCACCTTACAATAATTGATTTTGAGTTTCAGTGTTTTAAAATAAAGTATCAAACAGAACGAAATTTCAATGTACCATTTGTAATTCAGTAATATGAGAGAATTGGTCAGGGGTCTGAATACTTTTGCAAGGCACTGTATATGTATAGATGAAGTAAAGTAAAGAAAAATGCATTAAATACAGTGAAATAAACAATACATGAAATAGTGAAAAACAGTGCATAATACAGTAAATACTAGGCTAGGATGTAAAAATAATTCAACAACATTGTGGATGCAAGGGGGAAAAGAAAAAAATATATAGCAACACTACAGCTGATAACAGATATCAGGCTTAAGGAGCACGGAAGGCAAGCGAGAACAAGTGGGTATAGTAGGGGAATGAAACCTTACCATCATAATGCAAGCAGAAAACCTTGTAGTGTTGTGCTAGTTACAGATAAAGATGCTGCAACCTGACGGAAAGCATCAGGGCACAATATACCTGATGAACAATAAAACAAAACATACTGTGCTCTAATTTACCTATAATACAAATCAATCACTCCTGATAAAATGCAGCTGTAAAAACGAGACATCACTATCATAATTGTATGAAAAGGTTGTAATGCATTTACAGATGTTTTATTTTTTTTGATCCTCTTCCAACTGTTTTATTCATCAGTATTAAATTACAAAGACCGGATAAGGCATTTTTAGTATGTTACAGATTCTGGTCAATGCAAAAAATGATAGATTTCTGAAAAACCTTTTTGATTTTTGATTTTTTTTTGTCTGTATTTAGCTTTTGTACAATCTGTTTCTTTAAATACCCACATACACCTGAAGAAGTTTCACTTTGTGGATTTAGTTTGCAGCCACCAACTTATATTATATATTTCACAGTAATAGAATACAGTAGGTGAAAATCTACTCATGCAAATAACTACAGAACTAAGCTTGTGCTGGCTGCTCATCCACACATCAAGCAGAAACTTCGCAACCATCTGTTATTTAAATAACACTTCCAGTTTAGTTCTGCCTGATTTCTGCTGGGGTTCTCAGTGCAGCACACTTCTTTTTTTTCATATTATCCTCTTAATTTGCATATGTAGCATCATCAGTAGCTACAATAGAAAACAGGATTTTGATTCTGGTGCTACGTGTTTAGAATACTTATCCAGGCAATATTTTATTTGTTTTTCTGACTGTTAAATCATGCCAACATGGAATTATATAAAATGCAGTATATTATTTTTCCACTAGATGGCATTCCACGCTTAGAATTTAAAAAAAAAAAAAAAAAGAAACTGCCTATAAAACTATGAAACGGTCAATATTGCTGTACTTTAAAACAAGGAAGTATTACAAAACAATAATGCAGTAAATCTGTACCTGTTATCTTTTAAAGATAAAATAAACATTTAAGTACAGTTTTCACATATTCCCTGAATACTCGAGTACATGCAATGGATTCACAACTACTGCCTTAATGGGAGTAGAAAATCATGTTGCTACAAAAGACATTGTGGATATTCAGAAGTAATGAGAAAGAAGTCCCTATTAAGCTATCAGATCTTGCTGAGTGGTCTGTTAGTGTGCAGTGGAACTAAACTCCATTCCTCAAGGACCATTTCATCCTTGGATAATGTTCTAACCATGTCCTGGGCATTTTAAATCATCAAGTGCACACAAAAGCTGTTGCTAACAACAATTTGTCCACATTAGGTTTCAGTAGACATTTTAAAATGCTTGAAATAAAAACCTACCCTGATTAGTTCCTCAAAAACTACATTTTAGTACTTGACCATGGACATGCTGCCAATGCTGATGTCATAAAAACAGAAATAAATGTCATTAGCCATCAACTTATGGATATATATTTGAGCAGTTCTAGCTAATTTCTTTAACTCTATACTGCTATTTCTTTAACCACAGCGACAATACCAATTTAGGATCTACTGAATTTAGAATAACCCAGTGAGTATCATGATAGGAGGCAGCCAACACTGATTCAGAAAAGGTTCTCCTGTCTGACAAACCTCTTAGAAGTCAGTGCAGTGATGTGCACAAAAAGAGTCTATGACAGTATATACTTGGACTTCCAAAAAGCCTTTAACAAAGTTCCACATGAAAGACTAATCCTCACGCCGTCAGTGGGAATAGAAGGTAGTGCATGCAAGAGGATACAAAACTGATTAAAACACAGGAAGCAGAGAGTAGTTGTAAGAGGGGAAAACTGTAGCTGGGCTCCTTGGACCACTGATGTGTCTTATCTACATCCACTTATAGTAGCAAACTTGTCAAATTTGCAGACGACACAAAGCATGGGAGAATGGCTGACACGTCTACTGCTACCCAGGAAATATGAAAAAGATTTAGACCACATCAGAATTGGGCAGTCCAAAAGAATAGAGCACAAATCCAAAGAGGTCATGATGTGGTTGCATAATGCACTGCTACGTATCTGTATGAACTGCACCGTCTGATTATTTATTCCTTTCTGCTGCTGTGGCGTGATGTGTAATTCTTACTAACGTCCTGACAGGTGCTTCTATATTGAATTTTCAGAGGTGTCACACTTGTCAAAAAAAAAGAAAAGATTAAAATAATTGCTGTAATCAATTTCTGACTGTGCAATCATGGACGTAATGGCTTTCTGGAGTTTCTTGTTAACATATTTTCATAATATTCACAGTTGTCCAGTTAATCTGACCAAAATAACCAGGTTACAAAAAAAATAAGTTCTATTAAAAATATAAAAAGTTAACAAGCTAAATTTGGAATACTTGGCAACCCCTTAAATAGTGTGTTCATTTGATATGTGTTTTGATTCTTCATTATACCAGGGATGCTAAGACCGTTGATGCTTTTAAAAAAACAGTTAAAGACACACTTTTACGTTCAGGCATTTTTATCATGATTTGGTTTTTGATTTGTGTAATTTCTTTTTATATTACATATACTGTTAATATGCTGTATGTATATATGGTTCTCTGTGTTTTTTGTGTTTGTACAGAGATTTGAGGCGCTTTATAAAATAAAGATTATTATTATTATTATTATTATTATTATTATTATTATTATTAATATAACTAATTCAGTGCCTATGGGTATGTGTACTTTCTTTTCCTGCAGAAACCATTTAAAAAAGATAATCTTTTTTTTTTTTTTTTTTTTTTTTTGTATCTGCATCACCCAAGCTGAACTCTGAAATCCATTAGAGTTTTCACAGCTGAGCAAACACATTCTTCATCTTGTCCATTTGCACTTCTGAGATCCCTGGCCAGTAGAGGGATTTCCTACCTGATTTATGACTTTGACTGTGGTCATTTATTTAAAAATGCTTAATTTAATTATGAAAACCTTGAAAGGTTCTTCAAAGATAGCTGTACAGATCTCCCAAGGGCAAGTACATCCCGCAGAATCATGTTTCGTGCCTTTTGGCTAAAACAGTGACATTGTGAATGCTACGAAATCTGCAATCTAATGTCATTCAGTTTGCATGACAGATGTCTGACTGCTCTAAAATAAACCGCATTATTGAATGCACCCTGGAATACTCATGGATGTGAAATATCAAGAATCAGGCACTGGTTTCAATACTCTAAGTTGTCTGAGGCATTTTTTGGTCTGTTCCAATTTTTTAACAACATCATTTGAAATAGTGTTATTATCCCCTGCAGTGCATCCTTCTGTCTGCATGTGACAGATTTTTACATATATCTATAGAACAGCTTATCAACAGTGCCATAGGAGCCACTGACCCTGGGTTATTGGGTTATTCACTTTTGTTCTAAATTTTAGTTCCACACAAGTTAAAACAACTTTCACTGACAGTACTTTACTATAACTTTGTTAGATTGTCATAGAATAATTTCTAAATCCCCAGCCTGTGCCCTGCAGCATTTTCCCGCATAGTGTAAATGTTTGATAAAACACGACAGTGTTGGGTATGTTACAGGGGTATAAGTTAGACATTTTCTTTTGAATGGTAGCCAAGCTCACAGATCAACCAAATTCTCCAGTAACCAGACACAAACATCTAGTAGACTGAAGTGCTGAAAGGCTGTGTGCATAAGTAATGTTTCCAAAACAAAAGAGAGAAATACTCATTTTTAAAATTCTGTAGTTAAACCATGACACTGCATTTGAGGGTACTGCAGTTTCACTGTTGTGTTTTTCTGGGTCAAAAGATCTTAACAAAGAAGTTAAAGTATGTTGCCTTTTAACTACAGCATTATTCTGGTTCAAAATGTCACACATATATTTGGAAGTTCATACCAATTAAAATATGTTGCATGAAGTGACTGTACTCCAGAGAAATTGTGAAATTTTCCATGTCCGTTAGAAAGTGCTGACGGCTGCTGTGACTCGTGTCTTATTCCAGATTGCTACAGACCATTTGTTGTCTGGCTCTTGTTTGCACACTGTCTGTCCTCGGCATGGTTCTGTCTAGAACAACTGCAACAAGGCTGTGTTTCTGAGAGACTTTCCTCCACTAACCATAAACGCCCAGCAGTTAACAGCTAAAGGCACATGATGTTATGATTCAGAGTTTACGACAAACTCTGCCTCTGTTGTCGTTTCTCAGGTTGGTGGTTTTAAAGAATATATTTCAGTTTCAACTATAGTGACCTTAGATTAGTAGTTTTGGGAGCCACCCGGGACTATTCATTTGTTTATTCCAAACTTTTCCTCCCCATTTACTTTGAGTTACAAATGTCTCATTCCCACCCAATTAAATCATGGCAGTAGCAACACAGCAATGATTACTTTTTATATGTACATTAGCAATGTAATGAGCTGATTTTAATTGCAAAGTTTGCTCATATTTATTTCTGAAAAACTTTAACTTTAAAACTATCAAGAACCAACTGCGTTGTTTGTTGCTAGTTTCATAATACTGGTGTCTATTTTTGTTTCCTTACAGAACAGTAAGAGGAAACTTTGCCCTTTTGTTTTATAAATGTAGGATATTATGCACACCACCATAGTCCCTTTAGATTATTGTGAAAAGCTGGCAATACTATTGCATGTTTTAGTGGAATCCATGTTATTTGGCTTTTAATACAATAAGGAGCCTTTCGTGGCTGACAGTTTGGGTAACAAATGTTGAAGGCTTTTGGCTCGCTAACAAAGCAAATAATTTACATTTAAAGGTACATTTCTTTGTGAGGGCTGAAGCTGCATGTTGTATTTTTGTAGTATACTGTAGCAGTATTTTCATTTTTCATAAGTCACCAGTTGCTGGCCCACGGGAATCAGAGGGGCTATAAAAGCAAAGCGAGTGATTGGCTGACCTTCTTTTTTTTTTTTTTTTTTTTTTTTTTTTTCACTTATGTGAGTGCTCAGCCTCCTGTGAACTGCACCGGCCCTGTAGCCCTCTGTGTAACATGTGTAGTCATCCAAAGCAAACCTTGAGTTAGGGATTTTAAACTTTTTTTTATTATTTTTATTTTTTATTTTACTGCTTTTACGCTGTCAATTAATTGTGTAATAAGTAACACACTAGTTTTATTGTTTGTGGTTTCTCATTTACAGCTCATTCAGAACACTGCCACTAGAATTCTGACTAAAACCAGAAAAAGTGAACATATTTCTGTTTTGGCCTCTTTACACTGGCTCCCTGTGCAGTTTAGAATTGATTTTAAGATTTTGCTTTTAACTTATAAGACCCTGAATGGATTCGCAGCCGGTTACTTACAGGAATTGTTGACCATTTATACTTCTAACCGCCCTCTTAGATCACAGGATGCAGGGCTGCTGGTTATTCCAGGGTGAATAAAAATAATATGGGAGGAAGAGCCTTTTCTTGGAGAGCTCCTAAATTATGAAATGCTCTGCCGCCTTCTGTCAGGGAAGCTGGGACTCTTACTGTTTTTAAATCAAGATTGAAAACACGTTTTATAAAATAGCTTTTCTATCTGAGCCCTCCTTTTTGCAATCAAAACTACATTTTCTTTTTGTACTTTTTGAAATTCAAATTGTATACTTTTTTTTTGCTTTAGACTCTTAATTGTTCTGTTCATCAGGAATAGTACTAAAATGTATTTTTTATCTTCTAAGAAATATCGCCAAATTGAGAAGTATTCTTTCCCACTCAGATACCGAGAGATTGATGCATGCTTTTGTATCTTCTAGAATTGATTATTGTAATGCCCTATTCTCTGGTACTCATAGCCATGTTATAGCTTGACTACAACTTATACAAAATGCTGCAGCTACAGTTTTAACTGGGACTGAGAGATGAGATCACATTACTCCTGTGCTAGTATCTCTGCCTGGCTTCCTGTCCGATTCAGGATAGATTTTAAGTTGTTGCTTCTAACTTATAAGGTATTTAAATAATCTTTTAATACCATATACTCCTAGACACCAACTCAGATCACAGTATGCCTGGTTGCTTACTGTCTCACAAATTAAAAAAAAACAAAAAAACAAAAAAAACACAGATTATATTCAGTATAGGGCCCCAAAACTCTGGAATGATCTGCCTAGCTCTGTAAGGGAAGCACCAAGTGTCACTGCTTTTAAAACAAGATTGAAAACACACTTTTATAGTGTAGCGTTTTTATGGTAAAATAATGTTCCTTTTATTCTCTGCCTGCGTTTTCTTTTGTTTTTATAGCTTTTCTTTCTCTATAGAAGCGCTATAGAAATGTGAATTGTTGTTAATTGCTCAAATGTATGATGTCTTACATTTCTTGAAAGATGCAGATATAAATAAAGACCATTGTAAAAAAGCTAAAATATAACGATGCATACATATTTCACATTTTATCTGGAGAAATGCTTATCCAATTGTAATACAACTTGGGAAATATTTTAGCATATTATTATACCTCCACTGGGGATGCATATCCCTGCTTGGGGATATAGTGGAGACAGGTGGACATAAGCATGATGATGATTTGAAAGCAGACATGGGTCTGCAAATGCAAATAACTTCATGTTTTTGAAATTCTGAATTTGCAAATGCAAATATGATACCTTCACTACCAAAACTAAATGCAAATACAAATATGTGACTTATCCCAAATACATTTAAAATACTTTTCCATACAACAGACATTAATTGATTGATTAGTCTATACAAATATTAGTACAATTCATAAAACTTACCGTCTCCTTTATCATGCCGGTAACGGTGTTTAACATCACGGTATTTTATCAGGTGATACATAAACGGCATTTACCGTCGAAAAAAAAATTTGTATTGTGCCGGTATATGACCTTTATCGGCATCATATTTAAATTTGCATTTGACCCCAAGTCTGTTAGAAAGAATGTAAAATGACACGTTATGCACTACACATGTGATATATATATATATATATATATATATTACCTATATAAAAGTCTCTTTCAAACACTGTTATGACTGAAATATGGTAAAAAGTGATTTTTTTTTTCTTGACAATAGTAGAGATGTCATGTTTAGAAGGAAAAAGTGTGCAAGATATTCTATTGTTCGTTCAAGCTTTTTTCTTTGTTTTTATTCACAGGTTTGCTGTGTTTTATAATGTGCGAATACCCCGAGAAAACCTGCTGAACAAAACAGGAGATGTCACACCGGAAGGACATTATGTCACACCTTTCAAAGTAATGGAGGTTTAGCTGTTCCATTAGGGTGAAGTCCGTTAATATAACTTAAGTGTTAAAAAAACAAAGATTTTTTTTTTTTGTGGCTGGGAATTTGAGTGAAAATATATATATATATATATATATATATATATATATATATATATATATATATATAATATGTATTCCAGTAGTAGGTCTGCTTTTTATCCAAATGAAATATAATTTTTTATATTAGACCCATAATATCATTTGTACAATTGAGCTTATAATGCTAAAAGACTACTATTGATCTGATAGTGAGTTTTATTCAAGTTTTATCTGTAGCTGACCAAGTACATTATGGAGTAGTTGGAGCCAACAGAGTTAACAGTCTTACATTTTTACATTTTCACAGTCTTACATTTTTTGGAACTAGAAAAATAAAATCCAGTAGGCATTTAGAATTTCAGAGCAGAATGCTGTTTGACTACAGTAACTGTACTGTATACCCTTTTCATACGATAGCATTGTGTTCTACACTGCTATACTAAATATAACATTTCTTTTTTAAGGACCCCAATAAGCGATTTGGTGCCTCACTTGGTGCTTTGTCAGGTGGCAGAGTATCGATTACTAGAATGGGAGTCATTAACCTCAAACTTGCCATAACAATAGCAATCCGTTATTCAGCAACACGACGGCAGTTTGGCCCTAAGGACAACGAAGAGATACCAGTACTGGAATATCAAATGCAGGTACTGATGGGAAATAGCTTGGTTTTAGGCTGTTAGTCCATTTAGTTCTGTATTAGTTAGGAATGTTAATATTCTTTTAAAAAATAGTTTATTTCAAGTCTGATTTTATTCTTACTGCCAAGCTTTTTCACTAAAACATTATTTTCTTTTTTTGCTTTACTTGCTGTATTCTGATAAATGAATTAGTCCAATGACGTCCGTAAATAGACCATTGCTCTTATTTCCATTCTGTTTTAGCAATGGCGTCTCATTCCCTATTTGGCTGCAGTATTAGCCTTGGACCATTTTTCCAAAACTCTCTTTGTGAACTTCGTTGAGTTTCAAATCGGCCTAATGATGAAGGACAAGAGTGAAAGACAGGTAAGTAATGAAACAGTATTTTTTAATTGTAAAATGACTGCTTCTATTTAATATCAAGAAAGAAAGTACTTGTGTGGTCTCCAGAGTGTGTGTGTGCAATGCTGAAAATCAGCAGAATGTCTTATACCAGTTTTGTGTTGTAGATATATCACCATTTGCATTGGTCCACTGGATTAGCTACCAATAAGGAGATATAGTAACAAGTGTTATGTAGCAGCGTTTAGTGTAGAATTTGAACTCATGATTTATACATCCAGCCTTCGACTGAGGAATTTGAATCTGTATGATTAACACCCTGGCAGCCTAATGATGTCTATTCTTCTGACTCTTTGTTTATAATATGATGCAGTCAGAACTTGGCCGAGAGATCCACGCCATATCTTGTGCCAGCAAACCGTTGGGTTCCTGGACAGCTCAGCGTGGTATTCAAGAGTGCAGGGAAGCCTGCGGAGGGCACGGCTACTTGGCCAGTAAGTAGATTAGCAATTGACTCGGTCACTAACTTTATTCTGTTATGTGTTTGTAATACCTTTTTTTGTTTTAGATTAAAACATTGCTCAGATATACTGCACGGTTCTAAATGTCACATGAAAAGGTATTAAATCATGAACACTGAAATGTGAATTGATTCTCGTTTACCATTAAATATCTGCCATTTGATCTGCATTGTTGGGTATCACTAGACCTTAGCCCTTTGCGGTCCTATGTCATGATTTCCATTACACGAGAGTAGATGTTAAAACTTCATGCTGATTTGAACTCGGCTCTCGCCAAGATAAGCACCAACTAAGACGTAGCTTTACAGTAAACTAATGTGATCCATATGCGTCTCCATCCATTTACGTTTCCTTCCATATGATGATGTAGATATCCTTCTGTCTGGTGTTAATGGCTGAAGTGTAATGCTGGCTCCAGGGATCAGCTTATTTTGCCTCCCTGGCGCATCAGCACACACAACGGCTGCGATGCTGGCTCCGGGGATCAACCAAAGTGCGGCCTCCCCAGCGCATCAGCATGACAACCGTCTGGATTGAGCTAAGTAGGGTACATCTCTGGGGTTTTCAAGTGGGCACCTTCCATCCTCAGTGTTTCGTCGACTAGCCCACGACACCTCAAGAGGGCTCGACGGTGATTCTGGCGTCCCAGCATCACCCCCCTCCGTCCCCCACTCAACTCAGCCCAGCTTACTTACCTGTCCCCAGCCAGAATCTTTCCGTCTCAACCACAGCCAGTTGCTGCTCCTCTCTGCTGCTTCAGATAAGTTCTTCACTGTGCGACGCAACTCTTGGCCACTGAATCCGACGTCTCTGAGAAACCGGGTTGTAGAGTGTGCCACAAATCCTCGACAACCCACTTCCACTGGGTAAACCCGAACTCTCCATCCTCGCTGTTCCGCTTCAGTGGCTAGTTGAGCATACCGCAGTTTCTTCCTCTCATACGCCTCATCTACAGCGTCCTCCCATGGCACTGTTAACTCTACCAGGTGAACAAGGCGTGCTGATCCAGACCACAAGACAATATCTGGTCGAAGGTTAGTGGTGGCAATCTCAGGTGGAAAAATAAGCCGTTGACCAACATCTGCCAGCATATTCCAGTCTCTAGCAGCTTCCAGTTGTCCTGGGCGAGGATTGGTTTTAACACCTTTTCTTGGTGGTTGCTCTCCTGGGCGGAGGAATGTTGTCTTTTGTGTGTAATGTTTTGATGGAACAGGTGGCAACTTATTGGTCATGTTACGCTTGTCTTCCAATGCTAAGGCCAAACATCGCAGCACCTGGTCATGGCGCCAAGTAAACCGTCCTTGGCTAAGAGCCACCTTACATCCTGTCAAAATGTGCCTTAATGTTGCAGGTGATGAACACAAAGGACATGAGGGATCCTCTCCTACCCAGAGGTTTAGGTTCTGTGGTGATGGGAGAACATCATATGTTGACCTGATGAGGAAACTGATCCTGCTCTGTTCCATTGACCATAGGTCTTGCCAGCCAATCTTGCGTTGTTCCACACTCTCCCATCTCATCCATTCTCCCTGTTTGGCCTGGGAAATGGCCTTTATACACCTCATCCTCTCCTCCTGCTTTTGCACCTCGTTGACTACCAGCTTCCTTCTTTGAGCTGGGGCCGCCTTGTGCCATGTAGGAGGAGTTGAACTGAAACCAAGACCCCCTCTTCCATGCTGAACTTGCCCCATGATATCACCAATTCGAAGGGCAGCCTTTGCATCTTCCACAGCTTTCTTTGCCGCCCACTTTCTTCCAGTTTTCAACACAGGTGCTGCCTCCCTTACGCATTTATCGCGTGACTCTACTAATGTCATTTCCAGTCTGACCTTGGCGCACTTAAACTCCTCGGTTAGAGCAGAGACTGGTAGCTGCAGTATTCCTTTACCATAAAGTCCCACTCTGCTGAGGCAGCGTGGAACTCCCAACCATTTCCTGATGTATGAACTGATTAAAGCTTCCAGCTTCTCTACTGTTGTCAAAGAAACCTCGTACACAGTCAGTGGCCACAGCAACCTCGGCAGTAGACCAAACTGAAAGCACCAGAGTTTTAGTTTACCTGGTAGAGCGCAGCTGTCTATGCTCTTCAACCCTTCCACTGCTTGTTGTCTAACTTCTCCCACACGAACTGTGTCCTTTAGATCCCCGTCGTACCATCTCCCAAGACTCTTCACTGGCTTCTCAGACACTGTTGGTATTGCCTCACCATTAATGAAGAATGTTTTATCTACTACTTTGCCTTTAATTATAGAGATGCTCCTTGATTTAGTGGGCTTGAATTGCATTCGTGCCCATTCAATGTTATTGGTTAATTTGCCCAATAATCGATTAGTGCAGGCTACTGTTGTAGTCATGGTTGTCATGTCATCCATGTATGCTCGAATTGGTGGTAGTCGCATTCCAGAAGCCAAGCGCTCTCCTCCTACTACCCATTTTGATGCCCTAATGATTACTTCCATTGCCATGGTAAAAGCCAGTGGAGAAATGGTGCATCCTGCCATTATTCCAACCTCTAGGCATTGCCATGTAGTGCTGAATTCTGAAGTTGAAAAACTGAATTGCAAATCTCCAAAATAGGCTTTCACTAAATTTGTTATTGTCATCGGTACACTGAAAAAATCAAATGCTGCCCAAAGTAGTTCATGTGGCACTGAACCATATGCATTAGCCAAATCCAGGAATGTCACATGGAGCTCCTTCCTCTCCTTTTTAGCTGATTGAATTTGTTGCCAGATCACATTGATGTGTTCTAAGCAACCTGGGAAACCTGGAATGCCCGCTTTTTGTATTGAAGTGTCAATGACCAGGTCTGACATTACAATTTTTCCTTTCCAGTCCTATGTCGGACCCTGTCTTACAACATCAAAAAGACGTCATACACAGGTCCCAAGTTGTTGTTTTTTTTCCGGAAAAAGTAGGAGAAGCCGAGAAAAAAAAAAAAAACGGAGACGGATCTGAGCAATACGCGTAGTCCCTTCAACACAGAGATAACACGGACAGAAACATCCTGCGCTCAAAGAAAATCATGGACATTTGCCACGCTTTTTGAGATGTTATAGTAATAAAATAATGATGGATAGCATTATTGAGGAGTTTGGTGATAAATCGAGTGATCAGGAGATGATTTATCAGTATGCACTACTATAAAGAGATATGTGATAAATACAGCAAACAAGGAGTGGGGCAGGGCTGGATATGCAGTACTGAGTGTCCTGTTGATATGCAGTGCCTTTTAAACCTGTTTAACTGTTAATAAAATTGCTTTTAAACAGCGTGTGTAAAATAAAAAGCTTGTGTGAAAATAAGTTAGACCTGACGCTCCTGACAGGCACTGAATAAATGGATCGCAAAGGGTTAATTCTCCGATGCCCTCAATTTATTCAGCACTCCTAACAGTAGGGGTCCCTGTGGAGCTAAGAAGATACAAAAGATGAAATTATTTAATTAGGTGGGACATCCTTTGTTCTTTGTTCCTAGTGGATTATAACTAGAGATTCTTGAGAAATGACTTAAGCACTTCTAGGCATCATTAATCAGTCCAGTAAGTATGTATCTCAGAAGGCAAGACTATAGTAGAATGTATGTTGCATCCACAGACAAGGCAGACATTGTTTATAGCATGGCATGGATATTAAGTCCAGTATACAGAATATCTACATCATGATTGGACAGCAATAACCAGCATTCTATCACTTCATCTAACAGCTCACTTAGCAGCCCTGCAACCAATAAAAATATCCTGTTTGCAGTGAACTAGGAAAGAATGCCATAATTATCAACCGCAAAACCCAGCCAAATGATTCAGCCTGGACTGCCCAACAATTAGTATTTTTTTTTATTTTTTTTCACCAGCCTGTGGTGCAAGTAGCTAGACAGCTAATTTATGGTTTAATACTGGGGGGGGGGGGGAAGCAGATCAACTATTCTAACTAGAAGTCTGTTATATGTTATCCATATGTCTAGAAACATCATTACAAACTAAGAGTGACCTGCTGCCTTTTATTTATTTAATTAATTTTTTACATTTTTTTAATGTTATTTTTTATATTCATTGTTTTCTATTGTTTGTCTTTCAGTGAATCGCCTTGGTGACATTCGAAATGATAATGACCCTAACTGTACATATGAAGGTGATAATAATGTACTTCTGCAGCAAACCAGCAACTACCTTCTGAGCTGGATGAATGCAAAACACCAAGGTATGTTATCTAGCATCCTTTGAGGAACTTGCTCATGCACCATCTGCAAATGCGGTGTGATTCGGTTTCACTCAGTTTGAGCGATCGCCATTCTCCCAAATTAATTTCCGTTTAATAACCATGTGCAAATAATGCCTGAGGGGAAATATCGCAGCTCATGTGAAATAGAAAAAACTGCCTAGAAACTCAAAAGCATGGATTAATGCATTAGCTTGTGTTAAAAATCTGTCTTTTAGTTTTCAAGTCAAATTAGTTTGGTGGTCTTTGCAGCAGTCCACTTCACTATCCATTTAGAGGGTGGTCTTGTTTGATGCATGTTCACAGAGCAATGTGGGTAAGCTCACATTTGCCCTGCTACTTGTGATAATCCTCATTCTGTAATTGAAGAAAAGTAAAAAGGTTTCTGGAACTGCTGAGGAGGAAATATATGAAGTGTAATAATCAGATTAGGGAATCGGCTCTTTTTTCATATTGCCAAAGAATGAATGGCAAACAATAGTGTTCTTGTAGTGCCTGCTTGAGCCTTGTTTTCTATCAAACCTATCCAAAACAAACAACATACCTATTTATGTAGCTCTGTATATACAGTAAATGCCTCATTTTAACATCAAATAAAAATATAGGAAGGCTTGGTAATTTTTTGATAAATAATTCAAATGGTATAAATTAAAAACTGGGTGAAATGCTAGTTTTATGGAAATCTTCACCTTATTTGCAGACAATGTGACTGTGGAGTCTCCACTGGGATCTGTCAACTTTCTTGAAGACTTCAATAGCATTCTGGGCAGCACCTTTACAGTGACTAGAGAAGAAGAATGCATGGACTCTTCAGGTACATAATATTTCTTAGATTTTTTTTGTCTTTTAATAATTTTAAATAAATATATAACAATAAAAACCCCAAACTCTATACTATGATACAATAACAAGAAGAACATATATAGAATATCATATAGGGGGCTGAACGTTAGAAGCTGATATCCACTTGTGATTTTTGCTGCCCTTGAGTAGGGTGTTAAGCAGCTTGTATCTTACAGCAACCCATAACATATTTTATGCCAAATAATGAAACAGTATAACTACAGCTACTGTACATGTTTACTGCTGAACAGTGTTCTGGAAAATTCTGCACCATTTCCATGGAAAATATATCACGACTTTTAGATACACTGTGGCAAGCATTATATGTGTCTATAATGCAGTGTCTGCTTCAGGACTTACAGACTGGTGGTCATTTTAGGGGGACATTTTCTTCAGTGATGGGGTCATATGTCAGTTAAATTTACACAAGTGTACTGCAATACTGTATTGATTAACAATACATAAAAAACAGCAGGGATGTAACTGTTACAGTATGTACACTTTAGCACTGTACAGTATGCGCATGTTTGTTATATAAATTAATGAAGCCCTTTTATTTAGTTAATCTATGTTTGAAACACTATATTAGTTTAGAAAAGTAACATTTGTTAGGTTCATGACCACTGATTTTATATACACAATATATAGAAATTACAAAAGCAAATGTGTAAAAAATAAATAAATATTAATGTATTTAACTTTTACTCCTTGTGTACTGTGGGAAGAGGGATATCATTTTCGTTTCTATCCTAGTATGTGCTGACCGTGATTTTGCTTCCACATATGCTTCAAGTTCAAGTTCTTATCTGCTTGTGGGTCTGGGGTTTCGTACCCAGTAATTGTTAGTAGCTGCATTCAGACCTTTGCCTAGCCATGTTATGTAATCTTCAATTTTGAACAATATCAGTTGTTGGTGTTTTTTTTTTTTTTTTTTTTTTTTTTTTTTTTAAGTATTAACTTTACTTTGTTTGAAGAAATACACAGTAAATGTGAATTTATTGATAAGAACCGTAAGTTACAAATTACAGGTGTAACCCTAGATAAACTTGTACAGACAAGCTGTTAAAGACTTGATACTGTATTATCGCTGATTTTAATTTAAAAAGTCATAAACTATGTTTTTGATTTGGGGGAAACAGCCGCACAAATGTAAGTGTAAAACTGTAGGACCAACAGCACTATGGAATACAGCCTGCTGTTTTAAGAATAGTGTTGAATCTTGTTTTCAGTACTTTTATTCAGTTTTATAGTTTTTCCTTTTTTTAACATTTAAAAAAACGTGAAATCAATGATATTGATATTTATGTGCAAATAAAAACACACACAGTGCTTCACAGATGTGCTCTCCAGAGTGACTTTATATACAGTGTAACACTCAGGTTTGGTGCTATCAGAAAAATATGGCTGGAGCCGTCAATTGAATAATGTTTAAATGATTAATTAAGACTCCAGCTGTATATATAGAGTGATCATGGGTGTTAGTGTAGAATTGTGTTGGTGAAGAGTGGTGCGGGCTAGTGTGCGGTTTGTTGTTTTGTGTATTGTTTTTGAGTTTGTAAATAAATATGAGTGTAAGCACTTAACTAAAGCTTCCTGGTCCCTGAGTTAACTCACACCCTGTCACACAGTGATATGCATTTTTCAGGGTGGTCTTTCCTGTCGTTTTGTTTGCAGTTTATGTATTTATTTAACAGTTTGTGTTCGAGGTTACCTCTCTCTTACTTTTGTATATCTTAATTTGATGTCACTTTCATCGGATACAAGCTCTCTGATGCAATATCTGATTGTCACAAAGACGGCCGGAGTGGGTGGCGTCAGACCAGATGCAGGAAATAAACAGACAGAGATTTGGGGTTTGGTGAAGCTGAGCGAATGCTTTCGCTCAGCATTTAATAACAGAACAGAAAATAAAAGGTTTGAAACAGAAACACAAAACAGGACACGGCACTGGTAGCCAAAATAAACAGACAAACAAAACGAACTAACACTTAACAAACGGTGCACGGAGAGACAAACAAACAAACACGGTGAGTGAAAACAACTACTAATTCTTACTCTTTTCATTAACATTTACCTCCGCTCCAATCCCGTTCTCCACTCACCAAACACCTAACCCCGAGTGAAAGAAATGTGCGTCTATATATACTATTGTGCTGGGATTCAATTACTAAATTATTCACTTGAATCCCAGCACGTGAATTAATTCTGTGCAACCCCATGCTCACATATTACATTTAACCAGCACGTGAAGTGATTTGTGCCCTCCTCGTGCCTAAATACAAATCTACCTTTTTAAATACACGTGAAACACAGACCCGTTTATATCCCGTGTACCAATCTCTGCACCAACATTAACACACGCAACATACAACACATAATATGCACACAGGGGCGGGGCACATTGCCACACTGATATAATACAAATATCTTAGATGGCTGTATCACATCAATATCAGGGTCTAATACATATAATCTGATATAAATTTAAACTTTCTTAAGGGTGTTTAGTGCTGTAGTACATTAGTTCCATTTGTTAAACAATTGAACAACAATTAATGAAAGGATCTGTAAAATGGAAGTTGTATCTCTTGGAGAAATGGATGACTGGATTTCAGTTAGAAAAGTATGTAAACATTTTATTTGGAGCTGCACTGGTATTTCTTCAGCCCTGTTGTGGTTAAAGTATTGCGTGTTGAAGTCACATTCAATACAAATGTAATGTCTTTCTGCTGTCTGCAATTAGTAATTCCCATGAAACTGTCCCATCATGATTAGAAACTAACAAATTATTCTGCAGTCCGGCTATATCCTGTTTCTAGTATTCTTTGACCTCCTTTTGCAGAGAAACCTGGGCAGTTGTGTGTGACTCTTCTGTTTCTATTTCCCGTAGAGTTTATACTTTTAAATAAGTTATTGCAAGAAACGTAATTCTGCAGACGCATGCTCTGCCATGCAAGCCCGTGTCATACAACTTTTACCATCATGTTAAACAATCTATTTGAATTAGTCTCATTATCCATCATCATCTCATTAGTGCACCAGACCTTCATTGCACTCAGAGTCCCTTCTCTCATTTACTGTCTCTAATCCTTAAAATAAGTGAAGTGAGTGAGTAGCGGGGTTCTGAAAAATAGTCTGTTATCGTTCTAGCCAGTCTATGAGTGTGTTAACAATGAAAAGAAAAATTACAGGTCTGTCATTTAAACAGTTGTAGCAACACCTGGAGATGTATAACGCTATATTTTTCGAAACCCCGCTACTTATTCTTTAATGTTGTTTGTAAACTAATTGCACTCAAGATGCTTTTTGTTGTTTTATATTCTGTACAAAGATGACTGCATTAAACAACTCTGTGCTATAGCATGATGGTCAGTGGTCTGCTGTAAATATGATTAGTTGCTATAATTAACACCAATACAAATGGATAAATATTATTTTGATCTTTTTTTTTTAAATGTCTATCGATATGATCACACCGTGTAACAAATTTTTATTTTTTTTGGTTCCTGGGTAGTAATTGTTATTTCCTAATTGCTTATACCTCAAAAGTATAGAAAATGGCTATTATTCCCCACAAACTTTGCTTTTGTGACCAGGACAGTGATATTTTGAAATTTACCTATTTTCCAGAACATTCCAGATAGATTCAGTACTGAGTAAACTTGGAGTAACTTCTAGAACTTTCTAGAACTTTACAGTAATATAAATAGTAGTATAAATACAGGGGCCTTAAGCCCACCAGTTCAGTTTTGTTCCAGCTGCCTAAGTGGATACACATCTGCATTTTTCTGAGATGGCATCAAGGTCATAGGAGACTTCAAAACGGTGGCATTCCTGATGGGTCTCTGTGGCAAAGTGGTAATGACGTGCAGGTGAGGGCAGTGCAGAATAATTACACAGACAGACGTTGGTACAGGTGCAAGGGTGTTTATTTAATTTAGTAAATGTCCAGAGCCTCAAGGCAAAACCTGTAAATAATAATAGTGCTGGAAGTGATACAGCGGCGTGTATCACTTCTAATTTATAATCCCACGGGTTTGACCCGCAACCCCAAAGTCCCGTTCCGACACCCACACTAAACACGAACACAAAGACGCGTGATTCAAGTGCTAAAAGGTGCAAACACAAAGACAGTTCCGGTAGTGAAAGGTGAGTGGTGAAGTCCGGGTTTTTCGCTGGCCTGCGGCTGCAGCTCCGGATCGTGCTCAGTAATCTTCTGTGACAAATAACACACAAGACACACAGTGTTAATACACAGACACAAAACACTCACGGTTTACTCACAGTACGGGCTCCTTCTCAGTTAGTTAACTTAACCATATGCAAAGGAACAGATCACTCAAGCCATGCCCCCTATTTATACCCTCGCCCATGACCCCGAGGTTAACGAGCGCATCCGCTCCTCCAGTCCTCGGATGCCACGCCGCTTACCGTCTGGGTCACTGAGCTCGGGTGCCATGGCTCCGCCCCCTTCCGAACTGACCGACTTCCATCTACCCTACGGAATAAATTGTCGTGCCATTTCATTAAGGGTACTCTGTTCCTCGTATACCGTGCTCTCACAGGTCGAGAGGGAGATCTAACACTAAGACTCATTCGATCTCTGTCACATATCCCACCGCTCAGAGTGGAGCCGAAGGAACACTCGGCTAAACCTACCTTTCCCATTACTCCCCCCTCCCGGGAAAAATAATCCGCATTTTGGTGGTCTTTCCCTGCACGGTGTACCATATGGTACATGAAGGGCTGCAATGCCAGATACCACCGAGTTATCCGGGCATTGCTGTCCTTCATTGTGCTTAACCACTTGAGTGGGGCGTGGTCAGTGACAAGATCAAATGAGTGTCCCAGCAGGTAGTATCTTAAAGAGTGAGTAGCCCATTTAATGGCCAAACACTCTTTTTCGACGACGGAGTAGTTGCGCTCCCGAGGGAGCATTTTTTTACTTATGTACAGAACAGGGTGTTCTACTCCGCCTACCATTTGAGACAGGACTGCACCCAAACTGACATCCGAAGCATCGGTGTGGAGGATGAATCTCTTAGTGAAGTCTGGCGTGATGAGAGCAGGGGCCTGGCAAAGTCTCTGCTTAACAGTATTAAACGCCCCCTGACATTCTTCTGACCATTTAATTAAATTTGGTGCGCTCTTTTTGGTGAGGTCAACTAAGGGATTAACCACTGTGGCATACTCGGGGATAAAGCGGCGGTAATAACCGGCTAACCCCAGTAGCGACCGCACTTGAGCCTTGGTTTTGGGGATTGCCGCGTCTACCAAGGCCTGGACCTTGGAGACAACGGGTTTCACCCTGCCATTCCCCATTACAAATCCCAAATATTGTGTTTCTCTTTTGGCAAACGCACATTTTCGCAAGTTAGCTGTCAGCCGGGCTGCCCTTAGAGACTGAAGGACGGCTGTGATCCTAGCCAAATGCTCTCGCCAGGTGGAGCTGTAAATGACCACATCATCAATATACGCTGCCGCATATTCACGATGTGGGTGTAAAACCTGGTCCATCAGTCTCAGGAAGGCAGCAGGCGCACCATGTAACCCAAACGGCATGGTTGTAAAATGAAACAGCCCCTCTGGTGTTGAAAATGCGGTTTTCTCTCTAGAACTACTAGTTAACAGGATCTGCCAATATCCCTTCGTCAGATCCAGAGTGGAGATGAACCTCGCCGTCCCCAGTCTATCTAGGAGTTCGTCGACCCGAGGCATGGGATACGCATCAAACTTGGCAATAGCGTTTACCTTGCGGAAATCAACGCAGAAGCGGTTGGTGCCGTCCTTTTTGGCCACTATCACAATTGGACTGCACCACTCGCTCCTGGAAGGCTCAATCACCCCAAGTTCGAGCATGTCCCATACCTCTTTGCGAACGCCACTCCGTCGACTTTCCGGGATCCGGTAAGGTCTCTCTCGCACTGTGACACCTGGGGGAGAGATAATGTCATATTCAGCGAGGTTAGTTCTACCGGGCGTGTTAGAAAAAACATCGCTAAATTCCTCAATTAACCTACGTAGTTCACGTTGCTGATCAGGAAGTAACTGTTCCCCCATCGAAATGTTCTTTGTGCTAGAGGGTTCTAGCTCGGGCCCTAAATCATCCTCTATATTGCCTGGGGCTATGAATAACACCTCTCTTGCCTGCCAGGGCTTTAATAAATTTATGTGATAAATTTCTTTTTTGTTACGGTGATCGGTCTGTTTAATTTCGTAATTCACCTTTCCTATAGCCCGAATCACCTCATATGGCCCTTGCCATTTAGCACATAGTTTGGATTCCGCTGAGGGAAGTAGCAGCATTACCTTGTCTCCAGGTCGAAAAGTTCGGATTAATGCATTTTGATTGTAATGCTGCTGTTGTCGATGCTGAGCCGATCTGAGATTGTCTTGGGCCAAACGACCGACCAAATCTAGGCGATCTCTCAGTAGGAGCACATGCTGCACTACATTTTTGGACGAGCCTTTGTGCTCCTCCCACCCCTCTCTCAACAGATCGAGAATGCCGCGAGGCTGTCGGCCGTACAAGAGCTCGAAGGGGGAGAACCCTGTCGAACTCTGCGGCACCTCTCTCACTGCAAAAAGGAGGTAGGAAAGAAGCGATGCCCAATGTTTTTGCTCTTGATTCACAAATCGTCTCAGCATCGCCTTTAGAGTCTGATTAAAACGTTCCACCAAACCGTCCGTCTGTGGATGATAAACCGATGTTCTGATGGGACGTATTTTTAGTAATTTATATACCTGCTGTAGCGTATTTGACAAGAAATTAGTTCCATGATCAGTCAATATCTCGTTGGGGATCCCTACTCTTGCCATAATCTGCACTAGTTCTTTGGCTATCGCAGCAGCACTAGTGGACCTCAATGGAACTGCCTCTGGGTATCGCGTTGCGTAATCTACCACCACTAATATATGCGTATACCCGGAGTCAGAAGGTAGCAAAGGGCCGACTATGTCTACTGCGATGCGTTCAAAGGGGGTGGAAATAATCGGCAGTGGGACCAAAGGGGCGGGGCGCACTCGACCCGGCGCTACTCTCTGGCAGTCTGGGCATGTGGCTACATATTTCGACACTTCTTTATAAAGACCCGGCCAAAAGAATCGAGCCAATATCCGTTCCCTTGTCTTGTCAACTCCGAGGTGCCCCGCAAAAGGGATATCATGCGCCAGCCTCATGACCTCCAGCCGACAAGACGGGGGGACCAATAATTGTGTTACAGGATGTCCTGTGCCCGCGGCCAGGTTTACCCTATATAGTAATTGCCCCTTGATAATGAAGTGTGGAAATACTAGTGCCCCAGCGCCTTCAACATCTTTACCTTCAATGGACCGGACCTGTCCCCGAATGTGCACCAGTGATGGGTCATTGTCCTGCTCCCACACTAGGTTCACATTCGAGTGCCACATGTCCGGTATATTGAGCGGGGCGGGAGTAACATCTGCCCTTGATGGCCCAGTAACCTCGCCCTCTCGGTCACACTGCGTTCCGACCCCCTTCGACTGACATTTTTCACCGTTATAACAGGCTCCCACCAGCCCCCAGCCTTGTCTCATTAACGCTCCCTCCCATTTCCGCAGCCTTCTCTCTTTGTTTGTTTTTTCCGGCCGGAACAGGGAAGAGAACATTTCCGCTTGAAAGGGAAAAACATTACCAATCATTTCCCCTTCTACTTTTTCTGCCACATTTGCGTGTATGGCCGGGACTGCCCTTAATTTCAATAAATCTTTATAGTTGGGCCAGTCCCGACCCAGAATAATGGGATGTGGTAACCTTTCCGCTACCCCAACTACCAGGGAACGTTTCATCGGACCGACCGATAAATATGCTTTTACTGTGGGGTATGTTGCCGTGTCTCCATGGATACAGGAGATCGCCACCTGACCTTGTGGCTGCCACACCATACCGCCCAAGAGAGATGCTCTAATTAAGGTCTGACCACACCCTGTGTCCACTAATGCATGGGTCTTCACATTTCCAAAAATCACCTTAACAATCAAGGCCCCTCCCGACCATTTTTCCCTCGCTTACCCGCTTCAGATGCCAGATTACAGACAGCCACGTCACACTCCATCGCAGATGGGCATGACTTAGCCTGATGTCCCGGCTGGCGGCACCTAAAACAGGTAGGGAGAAAGGAGGGCACAGTATTAAATGGTCTGTCCCGCTGCTGGTATGGCAACGGGGCAGGGGCAGCACCTCTACCCCAGCTGGGGGCCAACCTTGGTCTCCATGAAGAGGAGGCAAGGTCGCCCATTGGGGTTGGTGCTCTCGGAGGTCGTTGACCCGGGCCTGGTGGTGGGGCTGATGGAGCAGAGAGAGGAGGTGGGGCTCGGCTGCTCCGTTGAGGTAGCGGGGTGAGTAGCCCGGTCTGGGCGGATACCAGGGAGTCCTCGAAGTCCTCAGCGAGCTTGACTGCCTGTTCCAGGGTGTCGGGGTTGTGGCGCCGTATCCATCCTTGGGTCTCGGCGCCGACCACATGACAAAACTCAATAACGATGGCCTCCCCCATCTGGGCAGTTGTTTTTAGCGCCGGGGTGAGCCAGTGTATCATGTGGTCACAGAGCTTCTGCGCGACCACCCTGGGGCGTACGTTCGGGGACCTCCTGTACTCCCTGAACCTCACTCGGTGCGTTTCCTCCGTAATATTCAGACGGCGGAGAATAGCCAGCTTTACCAGGTCATATTGAGCGGCGTCGTCATCCCCCATTGCCTGGTATGCTGCCTGCGCTTCCCCAATCAGGCAGGGTCCCAGCTGGCTTGCCCAGAACTGTCGGGGCCATGACGCGGTGGTAGCCAGCCGCTCAAATGCCACCAGGTATGCCTCTGGATCATCATCCGCTGTCATTTTATGCGTCCTGGCTTTGGGGCGCTATGAAGCCGCGTTCCGCTGATGCTGTGGGAGGTATTGCCAGCCCGACCCTCTCGATCAGCGCGGTGTACCTCTCCTCTCTCCGTCTTTCCTCCCCCTCCCGTCTGCTGTCCAGCTGCTCCAGCAGCGCCGACAGTGTTGTGTAGTCCATATCCCACTTCTGACACCACGTGTGGCAAAGTGGTAATGACGTGCAGGTGAGGGCAGTGCAGAATAATTACACAGACAGACGTTGGTACAGGTGCAAGGGTGTTTATTTAATTTAGTAAATGTCCAGAGCCTCAAGGCAAAACCTGTAAATAATAATAGTGCTGGAAGTGATACAGCGGCGTGTATCACTTCTAATTTATAATCCCACGGGTTTGACCCGCAACCCCAAAGTCCCGTTCCGACACCCACACTAAACACGAACACAAAGACAGTGCGTGATTCAAGTGCTAAAAGGTGCAAACACAAAGACAGTTCCGGTAGTGAAAGGTGAGTGGTGAAGTCCGGGGTTTTTCGCTGGCCTGCGGCTGCAGCTCCGGATCGTGCTCAGTAATCTTCTGTGACAAATAACACACAAGACACACAGTGTTAATACACAGACACAAAACACTCACGGTTTACTCACAGTACGGGCTCCTTCTCGGTTAGTTAACTTAACCATATGCAAAGGAACAGATCACTCAAGCCATGCCCCCTATTTATACCCTCGCCCATGACCCCGAGGTTAACGAGCGCATCCGCTCCTCCAGTCCTCGGATGCCACGCCGCTTACCGTCTGGGTCACTGAGCTCGGGTGCCATGGCTCCGCCCCCTTCCGAACTGACCGACTTCCATCTACCCTACGGAATAAATTGTTGTGCCATTTCATTAAGGGTACTCTGTTCCTCGTATACCGTGCTCTCATAGGTCGAGAGGGAGATCTAACACTAAGACTCATTCGATCTCTGTCACAGTCTCCAAGGCGGTTTTACCAAGTTTCCCTGCTATCTTTGCCTTTGGGACAGCAGGGACACCAAGGCGCACTACCACAGGCGGGACTGGCCACAGTGGACCGAGTTCTCTGTGGGGAGGAACAACGTCAAGTGGGAGCCATATGTTGTTTTTTTCTGACTATGTGAATGAAAAGACACATATTTGCCCGTTTTCTCATTGGAAATAGGTGAATTTCAAAATATCACTGTCCTGGTCACAAAAGCAAAGTTTGTGGGGAATAATAGCCATTTTCTGTACTTTTGAGGTATAAGCAATTAGGAAATAACACTTACTACCCAGGAACAAAAATTGTGTTACATAGTGTCATGAATTGATTCAAAATGTGTAGCTGTTTGGTATTGACTCTACCCTTTTACTCAGTTATTATTTTTATTATTATTATTTATTTCTTAGCAGACGACCTTATCCAGGGCGACTTACAATTGTTACAAGATATCACATTATTTCACATTATACAGATATCACATTCTTTTTTACATACAATTACCCATTTATACAGTTGGGTTTTTACTGGAGCAATTTAGGTAAAGTACCTTGCTCAAGGGTACAGCAGCAGTGTACCCCATCAGGGATTGAACACATGACCCTCCGGTCAAGAGTCCAGAGCCCTAACCACTACTCCACACTGCTGCCCCAGTTGAGTACTTGGTGGTCACTTTAATGATCTACAATTAAAATAACAGATTTATTGCATACTTTCCCTTCCTGCTGTGACATATTTACGTGATTGATACCACATGCTTTCTCGATTGCTCAAGATAATTATAAAAGTATCATATTGAGACCAAAAAGGTTCCAGTCACAACCCCAAGTGCAAAAGGGGAATTATGTTTACCCATCAGAATTTCCATGTATTGCATTGGAGAAGTTCCAAATGAACAAAGTGTAAATAATGTAATTAGTGGTGTGTTTTTATTTATTTCAAATATTTGTGTCAGTGGGGCTCCGTCTCATATACTGTACACCCCCCCCCCCCCCAAAGTCTACTTTCAAGATTTTAAGAAGGTTAACAATCTTTTCTAAGGATCACCTGTACTTTCAAATTGATATAAACATTTGTTAATGATTTGGAAGAAAATGTTTCTCGTAGAGCAGTGGTTTTCAAACTTTTTGGCTCTCGCCCCCCTGTCGTCTGGTCTGTGGTACTTGACGCACATACACATATGTACATATACTGGTAAAAACAAAATCCAACATGCTTGTGGCTTCTCTGTATGTCACTGCTGTTGTGTTTCTTGTTTTGCACGAACTAGTCACTGATCCGTCGTAATAAGAGCAAACGTAACACTGCGAATTACAGTTTAGTGATTGTGACCAACGCTTACTAATGTGGACACCACGTAGTAAGCTGATAAACAACATGCATTACCAGATGGCAGCTGACTTCATCCAAAAATATGCAAGCTTAAAAGGCACCAGTCAGTTGCACAGCGCCATCTACAAACATTGACATGCCTGGAGGTGTCAGCAGAAATAATTGTTTTAAGTTTATATTCCGTATAATGGGAAATATTGGCTGGTATTAAATTCGGCAGATTTGGTTGGTACCTTGGGGAATTTTGGTGGTTTTTGAATTGATGTTTTTCACTTAGGATGTTCACAAAAAAAATGCCACACAGTTTTGCATTTATACTTTTTAATTCCAAAAGCATTCAAATAAATGTTTACTCCGCTAAAACAGTATCTCATTTACAGTATCTCATTATAACACCTAAAATGTCACTGCAGAAACTTGGAGAACAACAAAAAGGCCTTCTAAAAATCAATTACGGTATTTATCGTTCTTATATGGACCTTAATTTTAAGGTATCGGTAACTTTTACGATAAGCATTTGCTATCTCTCATTTTTTAAACTTAGCTATGGTCCACAACATAACACAGTGGAATGATCACAGTATGATGCAGTAATTGTAGGACAGTATTGCTACGTGTGAAATCTTTTAACAATAAAGCCAAAATGAAAATGCTTTCATTTGCTTCAAAATAATTTCAAACTGTTTAATAGACTAGCAAACACTGGCAAAATCAGCTCGGTTTTATACCGTGCAGAACTCATTTATTTTAACGTTTTGTTTTGTTTATGGACTTTGCGCTACCTGCACAATGGGTATCTTCAATAGTTGTATCTACAATGCATCGATAATAACAATAAACCATTTTGTTACAGACTTTCTAACAAGTCTGACACAAACAATTTTGGCTGAACCTTAATTAAACCCTTGTAAAATTTCTTATTAAATTTGAACAGTCCTACTACAGTAGCAGGTGCAGGTTACAGTGCCTCTGGGTTTCTAATTGCATTGTCAATTCCAGATTTTTTAAATCCATTGATGGAAATGTCTGGTCTACTTTTAATGTTTTAAAACTTTTAACGGTTGGGCCTTACAGTGAATCATGTAAATAGCCAGCTCATGTCTTCTCAGACAGCCTTCTATCTAGGAGTGTGCGTGGACTCCAGGTCCATGCTGTCCACCCTGTCAGAGGGCAGAGTACAGAGAATAGCCGCCTGTTTGGATCTCTTTCAGCTCAACAGAGCGCTCACGGTAGTGACATTCAAAAAAACTTCCTTCTTCAGCTTCCTAGACCCTTCCATTGGGTCTCCTGTGCATGCGCCCTCTGCAGGCCTGGTTCAACAGCAGGGTTTTTCAGCCTGCATTGAACTGCGACCGTCTGTTGACAGTGTCTCATCACTGTCTAAGAGCACTCTCTTGGCGGAAACAGCCATCTACGCCTCGACGTAGCACTGAGCAGTGTTGCCAGAAGGGAGGTTGTCACGACGGATGGTGACCTGCAAGCTTTTTCTCTGGGCACAAGAGAACCTCCTCTCACTGCGGGCAGTACATTGCCTGGGGTGACCTCCTCTCAAGGAGAGTCCCCAGCGCCTCAGAGTGGAGGCTTCACCCCGATTTGGTGAGCCTCATTTGGTAGAGGTTCGGGAGAGCAGAGATAGATCTCTTTGCCTCCCAGGAATCGACCCACTGTCCCCTCTGGCCCTCCATAATAGGAGGCGGGGACCCGCTGGCGGTACTAGACTTGGCACACCAGTGGCCGAGGCAGCTGTTTTATATGCCTTACCACCGCTTGCCCTGCTCTAGCTCTGTGGAGAAAATCAGGCAGGACCGGGCCATGGTACTCCTAGTAGCCCCTTATAGGCCCAGGAGACTGCCCAATCGCCGTGAACTGCTCAGTCAGGCACAGGGGACCTTATGGCATCCTGTGGCAGGCTGGCTCGCAGTGGTGAGGTGTGATGACGTCACGGACCAGGAAGTAACTGAATCAAAACAGTGGATGGGCGGGTGAAGCTGAATGCAACAGCACTCAGCGTGTTTAATAAACAAAACAAATGATTTTAACAAAACAACAAAACAAAAGGGCACGAGGGCCAAACGAATAAACAGACAAACAAGTAAGTGTCGTGCTGGCTAATCCAGCACGTTTTAGCAATTGTTTTTATGTCTCTTCTCTATCTCCCCTGTACTTCCTCTCTGCACCCAACAACCAACCCAGCAGCACGGACAGCTGCCGGTTCTTATACTCTGGCCGAGGGGTTAACTGGCTGTTAATTATCTTATTACCCCTCGGCCACAGTCTGCATGCGTTTGGTAAGGATGCATGACTGTCAGCTAGTTAATCAGTAGCTGATCAGTCATGCATCCTCACAGGGTTTTTAAATTATAAATATAAAAACAATAACAAAAGCCGCGGCACTTTTATCCTCGCCGCAAACAAAAATACAAATAATAATACATAGGGGCGGGCCACTCCGCCACACATCCCGACCCATCGACCCCCTGAACGGCTGCATTTGAACCATCTGGGTCTGTACAGTAGGGTTATTGACACCCTACAAAATGCCAGAGCAGTATCCACAGGTTCCCAGTACAGGTACTGCCTTGTGGGTTTAACCCCACGACTTGTCCCATGGCAGTTATACTGCAATTTTTGCAGGACCTGTTTGACTTGTTGAGCCTATGAAGGATATTGTTCATCGCTGGAGGCTAAACGTGGTGCTTGATGCACTCATGAAGCCTCCATTTGAGCCCAGTCACCTCCGCAAAAGTGGGTGAGTGAGATGCAGGCATTTTCAATTCCGAAAGCCTGCTTAATTTTTGCAGAAGCTAGGACAAAGGGTACGCTCCATACCAATCCTGCTTTTTTGCCAAAGACTCTATCGGCATTTCATGTCAACCAGTCTGTGGAATTGGAGGCTTTCCATCCACCTCCTTCCCAGTCTGCCAGAGAGCAGCAGCTCCATATGCTCTGTCCAGTGCTGGTCCTAGTATATTATGTTGACAGGACAAAAGGTTGGAGGCAGTCCGAACAATTTCTTGTCTAATATGCAGCGAAGTCCCGTGGTCAAGCCCTGTCTAAACAGAGGCTGTCCAAATGGATAGCAGATACAGCCAGGACTGCCTATGAGCAAGCCAACTTGCCCCCTCCAGAAAAGCTTACTGCCCATTCCACCAGGAGCATGGCAACTTCGTGGGCTTTATTCCAGAGTGCATCTGTCAAAGATATGTCCATTGCAGCGTTGTGGACTACTACCCATACCTTCAATAGGTTCAGACTAAATGTCGTGGATCCTCAAAACCCTGGCTTTGGAAGTTAGAGTGTTATGGGCATCTTCCAAGTCTACCCTTACAACAGGTATAGAGGTCAATTTTATAGCCGTAGCTACTTGTTACTGGGGTTCTGTATGGTAACGCACAAGGCAGCCTCTTGGCTTAGCCTTGTAGCATTCCAGTCATTCTGCAATCTTGCCCTTGCAAAAGCTTGGATACACTCACCCATTAGATAATGGTTACATTTCGTTCTTGAAAGTGAAAGTTGGGTCATTATCACAACCCTTGTTCCCCGAAATAGAAATGTAACCATTAATCTTCAAGGTTACTGCGTCCATAATTGCAGTGGGCTTGAAGGAAAAATGACGCTGAGATCTGTGCGCGCAGTGCTTTCTACCCTCGGGGTCGGCGTGACTGGCTTTGTGGTCTTTAGGAGGTAAACACCCATTCGGTAATGGTTACATTTCAGGAGGCCAGGGTTATGATAATAACCTAATGTTCTTAGTTCTGTGAAAAAGACCATTCTTTTTTAAAATAATATTAAACACTTCTGAAGCTCCAATTCTTAAAATTCCTCACACAACCTCAGATGTACTGTGTACAGTTATGGCCTAAAGTTTTGGATCGCCTAGAATTTTATATAATTACAAAAAATATATATGAACTTAATGTAGATCTTTTATTTACCGTCATGTAACCAAAGAAACTACAAAATGATATCGCAGAAGTATTTTATTAGATTTTGAAATGTCACATTTTTCAATTTGTTAGTTTTTTCGTTCAGTATATGGAAAACTACAAAGCGTTATGTAATTCAATATGTTAACGTAACATTATTCAGCGGGTTTCATTTGACTTTATGAAGCAAAATTAATTCTATAGGGTAGTGCAAAACGTTTGGCCATAGCTATATGTTACATATTTTGTTACTTAACTAGACAAATGCAATTCTAAACATCTGATCTGAAGACCACCTCCATATCTAGTCTGGCAAGTGTGACATACTGGAATTGTTATTAATATTATGCAGAAGGTAAAGGACATCTATCATTTAGGGACGTCTTTTTTGCCCATTAAACAATAACAATAAAAAAAGGAACTACATATTCCAGTATATTACAAACGCACTGCTATAGGGTTAGAATGGAATGTGTGTTTATTTTTTTTTCTCCCCAAAGACATACCACTGTTCCTGTTTGGTCCATAAATGGGGTCTGCGCAGGGCCAGATACTTTTTCTGTGTCCAGTTTCCCATTTAGCAAAGCAATACGTAAGCTTTGACAGACACTATCTGGTTTCACATCCATGTGCAACAATGCCCATAGTATATATATATGTAAAATGCATGATGTTTTCATTGCTATTGTTTAATGGGCCAATGTCTTGTGTCCTTTTACTGGAATTTTTATTATAACATTTTCCATTTAAAAAAAAAAAAAATGTTGAGATAAACACTTCATAAATAGATCCATTTATTTAGATTCAGAACGACTTCTGCTCAAAGTAACATTAACCAGTCAGACTTGTCATAAGGTAAGTGTTGTGCAAAAACTTGCTCACCCGTAACATTACTAAAAACAAGCTTTTCCAGTAAGAAAGCAGGACAGGAACCTTTCATTATGTATTTAATTCAACAAAGATTTGTACAGAGAAATGTAAACCTTGAATGTAGCTCCTGCAGATGTGAAACATCTGTTGTGTTCAATGACATCATACCCCAGATGGTGAGTCACTGTTGTTGCTTAGCGATGATGAGTAGACCTGTCTTGGGAGGCATGTTATACCACCAATTGTTTCCCAAGACTGTAAACAGCAAGTCTGTTTTAAACCGTGGTTTTTAAGGGGTGAAAATGGATCAAATTTAATAAAAGCAAACCTAAAGCAACAACATTTGTACATAATACTATGTTCTCAAGGTCAGCTGTCCAGTAATAAATATAAACATGCCATCTTAATAATAAACAGTAATTTATTTATACTTACCTATTTTTGGTTTGTTTGCCCACCCAATTAAAAAGCCTTGCATGATACAGGAAGCTTAACGTCCCGCCCTCCATAGAATGAAACTGCCACGTGTGACTGTCGTGCTAAACATTGTGTATTCAGCTATAGCTGCTGTTAAAATAGACAGTGTTCACTTAAGAAGTGTAATTCTCCATAACTTGTTCAATAAAAGATGTCAAAACACTGAAGTAAAGACAGTACACAAAAATACTCTACATCACAGCTCCTATATTGCTACTTAAACAATATGTATTGCCAACTGAAACCCTTGCATACCTCTTTCCCAGTTACGGGCTAAGACATACACACCTCATAAAATGCAGCATAAAGCTTACACTGTATGTCCTATTCTGAGAAGTGCAGATTGCTGAGATATAAATACTGACTTTTTTCATTCTGTTACTAGAACAGATCATACAATGAGTCAGTGGCTGAGGTGGGATTTGAACTGGTGGCCTCCTGGTTACAAGCCCTTTTCTTTAACCACTGGACCACACAGCCTCCAAATTAACATTACATCTTCAGAACCACTCCCATAATTTAATGAAACACACATACATTATATATATATATATATATATATATATATATATATATATATATATATATATATATATACAGTACTGTAAAAAGTTTTAGGCAGGTGTGAAAAAATGCTGTAAAGTAAGAATGCTTTCAGAAATAGACATGTTAATAAATTATATTTATCAATTAACTAAATGCAAAGTGAGTGAACAGAAGAAAAATCTAAATCAAATCCATATTTGGTGTGACCACCCTTTGCCTTCAAAACAGCATCAATTTTTCTAGGTACACTTGCACAAAGTCAGGGATTTTGTAGGCTTATAGTCAGGTGTATGATTAAACAATTATACCAAACAGGTGCTAATGATCATCAATTCAATATGTAGGTTGAAACACAATCATTAACTGAAACAGAAACAGCTGTGTAGGAGGAATAAAACTGGGTGAGGAACAGCCAAACTCAGCTATCACGGTGAGGTTGCAAAAGTCATACACCATGGTAAGACTGAGCACAGCAACAAGACACAAGGTAGTTATACTGCATCAGCAAGGTCTCTCCGAGGCAGAAATTTCAAGGCAGACAGGGGTTTCCAGATGTGCTGTCCAAGCACTTTGTAAGAAGCACAAAGAAACGGGCAACGTTGAGGACCTTACATGCAGTGGTCGGCCAAGGAAACTTACTGCAGCAGATGAAAGACACATCATGCTTACTTCCCTTCGCAATTGGAAGATGTCCAGCAGTGCCATCAGCTCAGAATTGGCAGAAAACAGTGGGACCCTGGTACACCCATCTACTGTCCGGAGAAGTCTGGTCAGAAGTGGCCTTCATGGAAGATTTGCTGCCAAAAAGCCATACCTCCGACGTGGAAACAAGGCCAAGCGACTCAACTATGCACGAAAACACAGGAACTGGGGTGCAGAAAAATGGCAGCAGGTGCTCTGGACTGATGAGTCAAAATTTGAAATATTTGGCTGTAGCAGAAGGCAGTTTGTTCGCCGAAGGGCTGGAGAGCGGTACACGAATGAGTGTCTGCAGGCAACAGTGAAGCATGGTGGAGGTTCCTTGCAAGTTTGGGGCTGCATTTCTGCAAATGGAGTTGGGGATTTGGTCAGAATTAATGGTCTCCTCAATGCTGAGAAGTACAGGCAGATACTTATCCATCATGCAATACCATCAGGGAGGCATCTGATTGGCCCCAAATTTATTCTGCAGCATGACAACGACCCCAAACATACAGCGAAAGTCATTAAGAACTATCTTCAGCGTAAAGAAGAACAAGGAGTCCTGGAAGTGATGGTATGGCCCCCACAGAGCCCTGATCTCAATATCATCGAGTCTGTCTGGGGTTACATGAAGAGAGAGAAGCAACTGAGGCTGCCTAAATCCACAGAAGAACTGTGGTTAGTTCTCCAAGATGTTTGGGCCAACCTACCTGCCGAGTTCCTTCAAAAACTGTGTGCAAGTGTACCTAGAAGAATTGATGCTGTTTTGAAGGCAAAGGGTGGTCGCACCAAATATTGATTTGATGTAGATTTTTCTTCTGTTCACTCACTTTGCATTTTGTTAATTGATAAATATAAACTATTAACATGCCTATTTTTGAAAGCATTCTTACTTTACAGCATTTTTTCACACCTGCCTAAAACTTTTGCACAGTACTATATATATATATATAATTACAGGATGTTCATACTTACACTATATTTAGAAAAACAGTTAGAAAATATTTATATGCAAAAAATGAGAGTACTTATGCCAAAGAAAACTGTGTTATTGGGGTTGGTTCCTGTTTTGCAAAGAAGTTAATAACCCTTCCAAGTAGCCAGACAACTGTTGATAAAATTGTAGACACACAGCAGCTTGTCATTTCACTTCTGTTTATAATTTTGTATTTAAATATTTTTTTATTTTTATTTTTTTTAAAGTTTGACCCAGTTCTTTTTGGGAGGCATACTGTTTTTGGTTTTATATATTTACTTTTTTTTTTTTTTTTTTTTAAATCATCCTTCCTTAATTTTTTTTTTTATTCTCCAGTTCCATTGGCAGCCTACAAATGGCTGGTCTGTTTCCTGCTGCGAGAAAGTTACCAAAAACTAAACCAGGAGAAAGCATCTGGAAAACCAGACTTTGAGGCAAGAAACAACAGCCAGGTAATCAAAGCCCAGTCTTCAGCTCATCCACTGTTATATTCTAGTCTGAAGATCAGATACAGGCTCACATGCTTAGGTCATCCGTTGTCTTGATGGACATGCTTAATTTTACAAGAGCATCCTTACAATGCAGACACATGAGAAACTCTGAAAGACAACCAGTCTACTGTGACATCTTATTTTTACATGTATAGTCATACACAGTTATCTCCCAGTTTCTCCCATCCTGAATAGTGCCTACTATTTCATTATTAAGAGCCATACATGTGCAGTGTCTTCCCAGTACATCACAACATTCACTGCGGTGGGTCAGCTGTGTGGCCACTTATCTAAAAAAACATTGTGATTTCCATTAGTAATCTTATATGTAATTGTCGTTCCACCCCTGCAGCTGCCACTGATTCAACTGCTAATATCTTATACACAAACCATTTGAGATGTCAACTTCATGTTTATCAATGTTATTGAAACTTCTCTGAGAAAATCTAATACCAACCTTTGCTTTGAGCTGTGACTTCTTAAGATGGCTTCCATTTCGGATTATCTAGGTCAAGTTCAATTGAGGGGTATCGTACAAGAAAATATAATCCTTTTTGTGGCAGTAACTTTACAATGCTGCCACTGCCACACTGAACCTTGTATCTCACAGACCATTTGAGACAGTGTCTTCATATGTGCTGGGTTATATAAACCATATTAAGGCCATGTGGCTTTTAAGTTTCTTGGGTATAGAGACAACATTTTCAATGTACTTCCTTATTTGGTAAATAACTGTTTATTTATTTTTATTTTATTTTTTTCCCCATTACCTCCACAACCAGTGCTGTCCAGTAGAAATTAACTATTTTATTGTTTTAACCTCTAGCCATTCAATGATACAGACCACACACATTGAGATATTGTCTTTACAGTTGTATCCAGTAAAAATTTTAAAGCCACATTGTTTTAACCACTAGCGATTTCGATAATAACAATCTTTTCTTGTTTACAAACTATTCCATGAGATGCCCCCTGTTATGTATCCATATTATTATTTAACATTACAACAGTGTCCATGCCATTGTTGGCAGGGGAAACAAAATTCCATCTGCAAACACCTGAGTTCACGGTTTATACTTTATAATAATATTAGTATAGGTTCCGACCTTTTCATCCTTTGATGAGGAAAGTAGCCAGAAATCATTGGCAAACATTAAACGGAAAGGGGGTGTTCTGCTTCCCTTGTGTTCTGTCAACATTTAACAGTAAATGTTTCCTGAAAAAAAGATGTTCCCTGGCATAGCATCATCAAAATAGAAAAGATCAAAATTTTCCATTAGTTTAAGAAAAATATTTTTCAAGAAGATAGCTGTCACTACTGTGCACTGTGATTTATAAATAAGTGAAAATGTCACCCTCGTTTATGATAACTTGGTAATCTTTTTGTATATATTTTGTAGTTTGATCATAATAGGCTGAAAAAAGTCATATTTATGATTATACACACGTTGAGAGATCTAGCATGAAATAACTTTTTCATATTCAACTCTGCTAATTGGTTTGTTTTTTGTTTTTGTTTTACTGGATCTTGTTTTGGAATCTACCTTGCATTCACTCAGATCCAATGATCTGACAAATTTACACTGTTCCAAATTACAATGTGTTGCTAAGCAGATACAGTGCTTGATCTAACGAAAGCAAGTCTCCAAATTCAGCTGCCTAATTTAGGCTTAGGTTTTTTGTTGGTGGCAAATCAATGTTATGGCATCATTTTTTTTAGACAGGTTCGTTTGGCTTGAGAAACTGTTGTGCATGCTTAGTATCCACACCTGGTGCCATACAGTGAGTCATGTGAAACTGAGCAAGCCAAGGCCATTACCAGCTCTTCAAACAAAAACAAGGTCAGGATAAGTAGGTCAAAAGTGTGCCCCACCCAACTGCAGTTGGTTTCCTGATGACAGTAGTAGAAATTAAGTCACGCATTACATTTTGCATCTGTACTCAACTAGCTAAATAAAGTGCTGTTATTACCTTAAGGCAGTGGTCGGTGATTGAATTTGATGGCGGGCCAAATGACCCGTGGGCAGCCGCAGAGCAGGCCACTTGCTATACCTCACCCCGCCCAAAAAATGTGTTGCAGCATGGCACAAAACATACCGGCTCATCAATAAAAAAAAAATTGAAAAAAGCTGGTCAAGCCTGTTGAAAACAAACCAAAAAGGAAAAAAGAAGTAACAATTTGTGATAGTATGTCTTTGTAACATCCAAATAAATATTAGTAAAATAATATAGCGTGTGTTGTAGCTATTAAGATGCAAATTTGTTTAGTTTCACATTCCGATATGTTGTAAGTGAAACGTAACTCAAAATGACTCCTAACGAAGACAGACTTTATTGTACAGCTGAAAGACAATTTCAGTGCTCGCTTTGATACATTCCCAGGTACGTAGTCGTTTTTGTCCGTGATCCAGTCAACCCCGATGGTGATTTCTCGTCCCATGCAAAGCAAGTGCTTCCCACAATCAACTAGAACTAGTAGTATATTTGCAGGCATCGTTGCTGAAAACTGAATTAATTAACAAAGCAAATCTGGAATCATCTGCCTATATCTGTCCAGACAGCTACCACTGGCTTGCTTTGTGCTCTACATGTTTGGATCTACTTGCACATGCAAAGTGGTTTATTCCACAATGAATGCAATATTAAAAACAGATGCACGAAGCAGGCTGACACAAGAATCTTTGGAGGACTGCCTATGTATCGCCGTCATGTCTGTCACACCTGATGTTCTAAAGCTGATTGCAGAACAAAAGTGCAATTTTTCTCATTGGATTTGTCATAACGCAATGAAGCATTACAAAAAAAAAATGTATGCTACTTTTGAATTGTGTTTTATGTTATTCTGCATTCCTGTCTATCTTAAGAGGATTCCAGTACCATAGACGCAAGAAATATATGAAGCTCATACAGAGAATCCCCCATAACAGCCCCCTTGCGGTAATATTAAAATGAAGTTCTGTTCTCGCTCAGCCCTTGATACAGCCCTGCCAGGAGGCATCCGCATGCCACTGCCTTAAGGAATCATATAGTTGTTTAGAATGTGCAGCATGGAATTTGTTTGCATCTAAGATGTTTTTAAACATTTGAACAGGGGTAAATGCAGACAGTGTGCATTCTCGAGATACTATCCTACACTTGTACAGCCTCTAATGTAGGAAAGAACTTTCAAAATCACTTGTACCTGAACTTCTCAGTGTTTTTTTTTCAATTTTTAAATGTATTTTCTGAATGTAAATAAGAATAACATATGCTTTAATTGAAACATGAGATGAGTGAATTCCCCCCCCCCCCCCCCCCCCCCAAGATGTTCTTACAGTGGTACAGTAGTAGTATTTCCTTTGATTTATCAATTTAAGCTATCTGCTATTTTTCCTCAACAAATTCAAAAGGGTGTGTCGTCCTCTATATACTAAGGGTTGACAGAAGATAGCCATGTCATGATCCATAACTTCAAATGTACTCAATCTTGGATTCCAAGGTAATACTTTACAAGAAAGTTAAATAGAAAAAAAAAACTGTTGTCTGTTTTCCTTTCTTTTTTTCAGGTTTATTACTGTCGCTCTTTAGCCATTACCTTTATAGAGCACACGGTATTGCAGAGGTTCCATGATTATACCCACGATTCTGATACACCGGCCAGCCTACAGCCAGTGCTGAAACGCCTCAGTGGTTTATACGGCCTGTGGACACTCAGCACTCATATGGATGTTTTATACCAAGGTATCTTATCAGTTCACAACCAGGTCATTTTATTGCCACTTTTCAATTGAAGCCAGGTATTTTTATTTTTTTACTTGCTGTATTCACATTCTCAATGTATTTTAAATTATGTAAAGAATACCTACCAGAATGAAATATTGCAACCGGTCAACTTCATATTCAAAGTCATATTCACCTAAATGTAGTACTGGTGTACACACACGGCAGGAGTCCTGCCTTCTTCATGTAGCAGAGCATACAGAAACATGCACTACTCATATCTAGCATCTTGACAAAGCTTTTCAGGATTTCTTCACCCATTCACGTTTCTTTTTTCTGAGTTTACGATAATTACTTGGATGTACAGTAAGTTTAACTAGTGTTGAAAATAATCTCTGGGGGCCCTCATTCGGAACATTCACTTTGGTTACGGGATTCCAGTAGTAAAACTAAGTTTTACATGTTTGATTAAAGTAAAGTAAAACATTGTAGGCTTTTAGTAAAATAACAAAAAAAGGTTTTGCATTAACTTAATATTTGAGTTACTTTTGTTCAATATATTACTTTAATGTTATATATAGTGTAGAATGTTATATATGCACATACAATGATTTTTTGTTTTCCTGTGTTTGTTTTGTTTTTTCGTTAAATGTATCAAATGTCTTGAAAGGGAATGTAAAGATTGCATTGTTTTGCTTTGCAAAAAAACATCTACATGAATCATGGACTAACTGTCGTATATACTGCAAGGATTTTTCTAAGTTATGAATGTAAGGCCAACACTGTCTTCCACACTGTAGTACATATTAAAACAGTTGAACAGTACAATACAGTCTTCATTGCTGTTACAGCTTGTTTTTGGACTACTTTACAAGTTCGTTTTGCATTTCTGGAACAATTACTCCAAGATGTTTTAAAAAAAAAAAAAATAATAATAATAATAATAATAATACTAATTTTTAGTTTAGTTTAATATGTGATTTCAGGTGTATTTTGTTTTTTTGTAGGTGGATACCTCTCTGGCAAGCAGCCTGCTGAAATGATTCAAAACTCTATCCTTCGGCTCTGTTCTCAGGTTATTGTACAATTTTATAATACTCTTGGTCCGCTAATCATAATAAAGAAGAACTTATTATAAAACGGTTGATTTTTTATAATTGCAAACAGTATTGCCTTTTCATATAATGTTAATCTCTGTGGAATGGGTGGCACATGTATTTGTTTCTGTATAAGGACAATTACATTGAATACAAGTGAATGAAAGACATGTCAATAATAACACAAACCAGCACCAAGATGTGAAGTACCTAAAAAAGAACACAATGGCTATGTGACCAGGACTATCTGTCTAATGTCCTTCGCTGAACAGGGCTTATGTGTGTGTCATGTAACAACAACAAAAAAAAAAAAAAAAAAAAAACGTATTTTAGCAAATCTGTCCCTGTTCACCGATACGATTAACTCGTAGTTGAGAATCATTTAAGTAGCTTATCTGAATTCTCAGGACCTCCAGAAACATAGCCCCTTCCAAAAAAGAATCTATTGATGTTGCCTCTGCATTACATAACCACAACCTTCTTGTGCCACTACTAACAATCCAGATGGGTATTGTTGTTGGCATCATCCATTAGACTTTTGTAATTATATTACAAGTATGCTGAGTTTATTACTTGGTTCATATATTGTTTCCTGTAAACCTGTTTGTAAATTTTATTTCCAAATTACAGTATTGACTATTATTGCTATAGATTTGTTTTTTTTCTTTCTATAGTCAGATATAGTATGAAATATGAGGAAAACAACTCGAGATCGCCAGACCCCACTACCATCGCAGAGTTATGTTGTTTTTAGCAACAGAAAATGCCCCATGTTCTCATGACTTGTGTAACTCTAGAGCTGGAGAGTGCTTTGCTAGTGTGTTAATCCAATGTGTTCTTGTTTTCACTTAGTTGAAGGATGATGCCGTTGCTTTGGTAGATGTCATTGCTCCACCTGACTTCATTTTGAACTCACCAATTGGCAAGGCAGATGGTGAGGTAAGGAACAAGCCTTAAGTGTAACATTGCAGAACTCCTGCGCAGTCCTTTAACTGCTCTGTGGTAAAAAAATTTTTTTTTTAAAGTACCATTTTCTTAAGGAATATACAATGACAGATGTGTATGCTGCATTGAAACTCTCAAGTTATTTTTAATTCTGATGCAAACAAAGACCACTACACTTTTTTTTTCACAATTCAACAGGAAACAAAGCTTCGCTTAGCAGAGACAAAACCTCATTGTTATTTATGTCCAGTGAATCATGATTCAATTTGTCAAGTAATTACATTGTTTTGAATACATTACAAGTACTATAATGCTGACACTCAGCAAATTAATTTATATAACTGTAGGTACCATAATTTTCATACTATATAACTGTGCTACCTGTGTATAGAGCATGACTGAGAAGACTTAGCTCACGTACCTTGTGTAAGCAGCATCTTTTGAATATAACATCCATACCTCGTGTACTACCATAGTAAAACCATCATGCTGTAGTATACAGAATACTATAACCTGTATATACAGCACACCTTCTAATGTGTGGCCTGTACATAAGTGATTATTCCTGGGTTTTTTGGTTTTTTTTAATGCATATTTTATTGATTTTTCAGTAGTGTTTTTTTTTTGTTTTTGTTTTTTTTTCTTTTAACAATCACAAGCAGGATTCAGAAATAATATACACGATACACAAAGACACATAAAAACTAAAACTAAAAGACACATTAGAAACTAAATAAATATATTACATAATACATAATAGTGAAATTAAATTAACAAAAAAAAAAAAAAACTGTAAAAATAATTAATGTAAAAAAAAGGGGTAAGTGTAATACGCCATTAAAGCTGAGGGAGGAAAACTCTGCCACAAGAGAACCCGGCCCATGATAGAGATCCACCCCACCCCTGAAATCATCAGAAAGGAACCTTAGTATGCTTAATGTGTTTTGGATGCCCACTGAAGAAAGGGGCCCCACACATAATCAAATATGGGTATTTTATTTAACAGAGAATATGTTATTTTTCGAAACTGGAAAGTTGGGACATATTAAGAACCCACTCCTCAAGTGTAGGTGCTGAATCACTCTTCCAACGTCTCAGAAGTATACGTTTTGCTGTGGTAATTGCCAAAGTGATCCACCTCACCTGGAAATGTGTAAGCTCAGATAAGTCAACTGTTGACCCCAACATTATAAGTTTTGGGGAAAGAAGGAACTGTTTTCCTGCAACTTCAAACATGATCTGCGAGATACGTTGCCACCAATTAGTCAAAATAGGACAGGACCATATTATATGTGTTATTGAACCTACCTCCCCATTACATCTCCAGCATTTATCATCTGGTGAAATATTAAGCCTATACATTTTTGGGGGGGTCCAGTGCCATCTGTGTAGTATCTTAGCCTGTATGAACCTATTCCCCATTTCTCGGTAGGCTGTATTCAGATTTTCTACACATGAGTTCCATTCTTCCTGTGAGATCTCTGTTTCTAATTCTAATTCCCATTGATGTTTCACTTTGCTCAGGGGGTCTGAGGTTTGATCTAATAAAATATGGTAGATTTTGGGAGCCAATCCTTTCCTACCAAGCTGTCTACTTAAAAGTTGTTCCACAGGGTTAGCAGTTGGGCATATAAGGGGTCGCCCCAGCCACTTTGTAAGAGCACTCTGTATTTGAAGGTGTCTAAAAAATTGCGATTTCGGTAGACCATATTTCTCTGATACCTGCGCAAAACTCAAAAAACATTTTGTGTGCTCATCAAAAAGATGAGTTACATGTTTAATACCCGCCATACTCCATTGTTCCCAAAAAATTGTTTTGCCACCAATTTGAATATCCCTATTATCCCAGATTGGGGCCTGTGGCAATTTACGAAGTTCCCAGTGACCTGCTCCAAGTAGTTTAAACCAAGCCTCTCGGGTGACAGTAATTGTTGGGTGGTCCAGTGATTATTCCTGTTAATGGAAGACATTTTAGAATTTTGGTCTGAAGCTCATACTAGGCTAGGTTGTTTCTATTCCCCAAGAATTTGTACTGAAAATATCCCAAAAAAGGAGTTCTGCCATATTAGTGCAAAGATAATAAAACAAATACTAAAGGAATATGATTCAGGGTTCTTATAAAAATAATAGGGCAGTTCTCATGTTACAACGATACAATGACCCACATGGAACATCAAATCGCTTATTCCGAGGGCAAGGTTAATAAAATGTATGCATGCCAATATAATTAATGATTTGAGCTGAACTGCACACCAACGTCATGTCATTTATTTATTATTATTTATTTATTAGCAGACGCCCTTATCCAGGGCGACTTACAATCGTAAGCAAATACATTTCAAGTGTTACAATACATTTATCTGAACTATAAAATTCAGAAAGCACATCAAATTGCTAGATACAGTAGGTAGGAGTGATGTCATTGACAACTGGTGGAACTATAGCCCCCGATTTCTGATAATTGAGATATAAAACAGATCGCATGTTTCATGCAATTCAATTCGGACATATACATACAAGGTTTCATCATAAGAGTGGTTCAGTGGTCACTTAGTAAGCTTACAGAGTAAAGGTCCATGCAGATGTACAGTAGTCAAATCAATAGTAATCAGATATGAAGATGTACTCACACTGATATTTCAAATGTGGTCTTGGGCTGTCACAGGCAGGGCAACTGGTATTGTAGAACAAATGTTTACTGCTTCAGTAGGATGTATCAACATCCAGTAATGGTTTGTTTAGATGTGTACACCCTCCAACGCGCACACACACACACACACACACACACACACACACACATCACAGCAGCCTGTCTGCCGACTGAGTGCATGTCCCTCTGAAGAAAGTCTTCTTAAGCATGTTTATCCATCATGTCTTTTAATTTGAGTTTGCCTGAAGCCAGTATGAGACTTTATAGTGGTGAGGACTGAGAGACAGTATCTCTTGTTTTTTGTTTAAAATTCCCGTTCAACCACTGGCTACTTGCAGTATGTGACACATAAGAGGGCATTTAATCTCCTTGTAAAACAAAATACACCATCTCAATTTGGAAAAATTTGGACGAAAATGTTAACTACAGACAGTTCGACAGCACGGGAGATACATTTCTCCCCTCATATCCTACAGTAGACTGACTGAGAGAGGTTGTTTATGGACTGACCACAGGTTCTCCAGGAGTCTTTAGACGACTGCACACATTTCCTTGTAAACAATCACCTCTCTGCAGTTTTTGGCTCTGATTGCTGACTTCCTGTAATCTACCACATTCCATACAGACGCATCCTGTGCAGCTGCTATCACAGTTTATACAATGTTCACAGCTATGTACACTTTCTTCTTAGTATTTGTTGACTGACTACAGCTCTGTTCACCTGACGTATCAGGTATGTCATTTTTAATAGGTTGTTGAACTGTTGATATTTATAAATGTTTTATATGGGTTTGCTATGTGGAATGTAACTAAAGTTGAAGTAGTCCAGAATACACATTGCAGTGGTTTACACTGATCAGTGCAGGATCAGTGTTTCCTTTGGAGCTCTACACTTTTCTTTGTCATTTTCATCTCCATGTTTCTTTCTTTTGTCTTACTCTGTTGTGTTTATGTCATTGCACAATTGTCTCATACACAGGGTGGTTCAAATCAGGTTGCCCGGTCGCAAAATGCAACCTTTAATTTTAATATGGCCAGTAGATTTTACTGTAAACTCGCCACGTTGGCAACTAAGCATTTACTGCGCGTACAACAGAACTTTGGCTCTATAATAAAGGCTTTCTGCTTCAAAACTGGCTGAATCTCCACCGCCTCTCTTGATCTCGCAGAGCCAGTCCTTTTCTTGTTTCCATAGTAACATGCACCAGCCAGTCAAGTTATGGTAGAACAGTGGAAATGATCATTCCTCGTTCTGCTTTGTCTGCAGCTTTGCCAACTGTAATAAAAAAAATAAAAAATAAATCTTTAAAAGCAAATAGATTTTTTTTTTTTTTTCTAACTTCAGATAGTATATTGACAACAAGGGAGGAAGGGAGTGCTGATTTGTCTGTGCAGCCCAGACAGGGAGATTCAAAACAACAGGACAGCTTTTAAAAATGTCTCTGTGCTGCCAGAGACCTGCACCGCTGCAGGCCATTGATCAGGCTGCATTTTTGTGGTTATCACTGATTTCACGATTTCCATGAAATGTACCCATTGTTGTGTAATGTAGTTCCCTGTGAAAATTCCCATTTCTGAAAGAATAGTGTAAATATACATTTTTTTTTTTTGTATTTTTAAATTTAGTCGTTGCCAATTATTTTTATTATTTTCTCCCAATTTGGAATGGCCAATTATTTTATTAAGCTCAGCTCACCGCTACCACCCCTGCGCCCTCGGGAGGGCGAAGACGAACACACACTGTCCTCCGAAGCGTGTGCCGTCAGCCGACCGCTTTTTTTTCACACTGCGGACTCACCATGCAGCCACCCAAGAGCTACAGCGTTGGAGGACAACGCAGCTCTCGGGCAGTTTACAGGCAAGCCCGCATGTGCCCAGCCAGACTACAGGGGTCGCTGGTGCGCGGTGAGCTGAGGGACACCCTGGCCGACCTAACCCTCCCTCCCCCCAGGCGGCACTTGGCCAATCGAGCGCCGCCCCCTGGGAGCTCCCGTCCTCGGTCGGCAAAGGAATAGCCTGGACTCGAACTCGCGACGTCCAGACTATAGGGCGCATCCTGCACTCTAGGCAAGTGCTTTTACTGGATGCGCCACTCGGGAGCCCCCAATATACATATTTTTATCACTTAAAAATAAATAAGGCAATGCATCAAAGTTTGGAAATACTTATGCTAAAGATCTCTCTGTCCACATTTCACATGTCTGTTGTTATTTTTACATTTGTTGTCGGTCAACAACAGCGGAGGAATACAGTCAGGTTGCTGCTGGCGAGCGGTGCAATGCGGTCCCTGGACCTAAAACAACTCCCTCCTTTCCCCTTGTGCAATGCAACACCTCCTCCCCTTTAGAACACCAACCCCCTCCCCCCTTGTCCAGTTTTCTCCCTCTGGATTCTTGTGGGTGGGTTGGCAGGCAGGTTGGTCGGGGTTGTGGTAGAGGTGGTCCCCTCGCCGCCTCCTTCGGCCATGGTGGTCCTGGGTCTTCTGGCAGGGGTGCCCATTTAACCCCTCTTGTGACCCCTGGGCTTTTGCAAGGGGGTGCCCTTTTAACCCCCGTGGTTGCCTCTGGTTTTCTGTAAAGGGGTCCCCGTTCAACCCCCTTGGCACTCGGGCAGGCGGCGCCTCCCTCTTTGGCACTCGGGCAGGCGGCGCCTCCCTCTGTGGCACTCGGGCAGGCGGCACCTCCCCCTGTGGCGCTGTAGATGGCACCGGCTCCTTTGCTCGCCTCCGGGAACGGCCGCTCCTCCCCTTATTTTGTTTTGGGACAGGCAGTTCCGTTTTCTCCAGTCTTTGGACAAGCAGCTCCTCTCTTGGAGGGGGGCAGCACACCACCCTGTGCCCTAACTCCCCGCAGGCAAGGCACCAACCATGGTCCTATGTTCTCAACACCAGTAAATAAAGAAAGATAGACAGGTTTAGTTTTGAATTAACCCTTGTTTGCAACATTTTATTCCATTAATCATTTTACAGTGTTGTTTGTCGTTTTTAGTTAAACTGCTAGAAACTATTCAATTTTTCAAAATTTCAAAAATTTCAAAAGTAAAAATTAACAGAGCGTAAAATCAAGTTATACATCCCACATCACAGCTGTCTTAATTTTTTTATTATTTATTTATTTTTTTAATCATACAGAACAATCGTAGGATGTCAAACGGGTAACAAATGAAATACTATTATATATAAGGCCATTTGATGCGTCAAGTTCAGACAACAGTAACACTGTTGCTCTTCTCTATGTTTGTCTCTCTAGTTAAGCTACATATTATTGCTGTTTTATGTGTTATTGTATATGTAACTCCCTCCATGTACATTGTCTAGAGCTACCTTGAGTAAATCAGTTTTACATATGTTCATTTTAAACACTTTCTGTTTGGACACACAATTTCTCATGCAAGCACTAGACGTTAGATTGTTAGATGTGCAAAGTGAGCTCTTGTCGTCTAGCAATTCTCTTCATGCTCGGTAGGTCTTATCACGACAAACACTTGAGACTCAAATGTAAACCTGTGTTTCAGAACTAATGAACGGTTTTGGTGGTCCCACTACACATGACAAAACAAGCACTGATCTGAAAAAGACCACTAACAATGTTCATGTAAAGGTATTTTAATTATACATAATAAGGCCTCGGAACTGAGTTGTTTGTAAGCACTGTTTAAGGTTTATTATGTTGTACATACTAATGAATGTTTGATTTTTTAAAACTACACTCTGCAGAAGCTATTTAAAATGCAGGTCTGTTCATTAAAACCCATATTAAAATCCCTCTGCCAGCTGATGGATTTGGAATAGCAGTTTTAAGAGCACTCCAGGCTGTTTGCTGATTAACTCCTGAAACCACAATGAGGTTACATTGTTACGGACACAGCTGTGGTGTATAGGAATGCTAGGCTAAGGCTTTCTGCTCTTATGCCATGCTTGTATTTTATAGAACTGTAAGTAAGTCTGAGCGTTTTAGGATTTTGCTGATTTTACTGTGGGTTTAATTGATTTTCACTTTAGGGTTAATACAAAAAAGAAAATAACTTGCTTTAAAAAGATGCTGCAGTAACCATAGGCACAGGGGGCGCTAGCACTATTGTTGCAGGAACTTGATACAGCCCAAGTCTGACGATACCAGTAAACCACAAGATTAAGTACAGAGCAATAGAAAATAGTAGTGATGTTACAAATTATATAATTTACCTGATGTTTTATTTGTAAATGTTACAAAACTGATGTGTTTGAAAGAAAAATGGAATACAATATACAAAGTGTTGGAAGCAATAAAAATATATTTTTGGTGCAGTATTCTTTTCTGAATGAGTTAGCAAAACACTTTCAATACATTTACACCATCACCAAGTGAGTAGTATTATTATTATTATTATTATTATTATTATTATTTATGTATTTCTTAGCAGACACCCTTATCCGGGGCGACTTTACAGTCGTAAACAAAATTACATTTCAGAAATCACAGTACAAGTAATAATACAATTAAGAGCAAGATAAATACAATGACTTGGTGTGGCAATGTGCCTCGCCCCTGTGTGCATATTATGTGTTGTATGTTGCGTGCGTGTGTTAATGTTGGTGTATAGATTGGTACACGGGATATAAACGGGTCTGTGTTTCACGTGTGATTTAAAAAGGTAGATTTATATTTAGGCACGAGGAGGGCACAAATCACTTCACGTGCTGGTTAAATGTAATATGTGAGCACGGGGTTGCACAGAATTAATTCACGTGCTGGGATTCAAGTGAATAATTAATTAGTAATTGAATCCCAGCACAACAGTATATATAGATGCACATTTCATTCAGTCGTGGTTGGGTGTTCGGTGAGTGGAGAACAGGAGAGAGAGAAGGAGAAAATAAAACAAAGTAAGAACGTAAATTAGAAGTGTTTTTCACTCACCGTGTTTGTTAGTCTGTCTGTTTAAGTGTTTAGTCCGTTTTGTTTGTCTGTTTATTTTGGCGCAAGTGCCGTGTCCTGTGTTTTGTCTGTTCAAACCTTTTATTTTCTGTTCTGTTTATTAAATGCTGAGCGAAAGCATTCGCTCAGCTTCACCAAACCACACCTCTCTGTCTGTTTATTTCCTGCTTCTGGTCTGACGCCACCCACTCCGGCCGTCTTTGTGACACTTGGGTTCTAGCAAGTACAAGTATGACAAAATACCATTCAATAACGGAGCAGATAACAGTGTCAGTGATAGTTACATCAGGATATAATTAAATACTAACATACATTTACCTGGAAGCACTTACATTTTATTATTAACCTTAATTCACTATTTAAACAAATGTATGAATATCCTTTACAAAAAACACACACACACACATTCTGCCATGATGTATATTCAGTGGTACAGTAGTGGAAACAAGTGTTCAATTTGTACTACCTGAACTGCATTACTATATATTAATAGAAAACAGACATTTGCCAAAATTGCAAGAACTGAAAACTAAAATCGGGTCCAATTGAAATCTGAAAACGCACAGGCTTAATAATAAGACTCTACGCATGGTTTATTAACTTATATATCATAAAATCATATATTCTACTCGGGATTAAACATAAAAAACGACTTTAGAACTGTGCCGTATGTTCTATGCTACGGATGACTTTATGCACAAAATCAGATATCATACGTGATGTAAAATAAGTCAAACATTTAGTTCATTGAGTTGCATTTGGAGAATCCAAATCGTATTTGTGGTGGGATGTGGAAGTGAGTAACAACGGAGTCCTGGGGTTTAGGTGCAACACTTCTCTTTACTGGTGCCGTGTCACAAAGACGGCCAGAGTGGGTGGCGTCAGACCAGAAGCAGGAAGTAAATAAACAGAGAGATGTGGTTTGTTTAAGCTGAGCGCGTGATCGCGCTCAGCATTTAATAATTAACAGCACAGAAAATAAAAGGTTGGAACAGACAAAAACACTGGACACGGCACTTGCGCCAAAATAAATAGACAAACGGACTAACACTAAACAAACGGTGCACGGAGAGACAAACAAACACGGTGAGTGAAAACACTTTACGTTTACGATTTTACTACTACTTATTCCTCTCTCTCTCTCTCACCCGTTCTCCTCTTCCGAACACCCAACCCCCAGTGAGTGAAAACATGCAGCTTTTATGCAGTTGTACCGAGATTCGATTGCTAGTCAATCATTCAATTGGAATCTCGGTACAACTGCACGTGAATTAATTAAAGTGCAATTCCCCGTGCTCGCATATTACTTTTTACTTGCACGTGATGTGATGTGCCATCCCCGTGCCTAAATACAAATACACAATTTAAATACACGTGAAACACAGACCCGTTTATATCCCGTGTACCAATGACTATACACCAACATTTACATACGCACGCATACATACACACAGAACAAGCAAAATACACACAGATGCACACAGGGGCGGGGCACATTGCCACATATACCCCCCCTTGTGCGCAGCACACATGGCCTCAACGGCCACCTCCCCCCTTAAATACCCAGCAGTCCAGGCCAAAGTCTCGGGCTGGGAAGGGAGGCTTCAGTGGGCCCATGGCTGGAAATGCTGTCAGCTCCCCTGCCGGTAGTGGCACGGCTGACAGCATGCTGGTCCTGTCCTGCAGCGAAAAAGCTGCGGGGGCAGGTGGTCCCCCGACCTCCCCCTTCTTCGTAGCCGGCAGCTCCCTCCTGTGGGGCTCCGGCCACAAGAACTCCTGCAGCGAAACTGCTGCTGGGGAAAGTGGTCTCCAGACCTCCTCCCCCTTCTTCGTGGCCGGCAGCTCCCCTTTCTGGGGCTCCGGCCACCGTACTCCCTGCGGAGGTACGGGCAGCAGAGGCAGCTCCTGCTCCTCTGCTCCTGGCGGTGGTGGAGGCAGAGGCAGCTCCAGCTCCTCTGCTCCTGGCGGTGGTGGAGGCAGAGGCAGCTCCAGCTCCTCTGCTCCTGGCGGTGGTGGAGGCAGAGGCAGCTCCAGCTCCTCTGCTCCTGGCGGTGGTGGAACCAGCAGGTATTCACCCTCTGCTGGTGGAGGTGGGAGGGGCCAGCAGTCCTCCCACTGCGGTGGAGGTGGAACCAGCAGGTATTCACCCTCTGCTGGTGGAGGTGGGAGGGGCAAGCAGTCCTCCCACTGCGGTGGAGGTGGAACCAGCAGGCATTCACCCTCTGCTGGTGGAGGTGGGACCAGCAGGTATTCACCCTCTGCTGGCAGCTTGGGTCCTAGGGCTGTGGAAGCCCCGACTTCCCTCTCTTCGGGCTGTGGACGCACCGACTCCTCCCTTTTGGGCTGTGGACGCCCCGACTCCTCCCTGTTGGGCTGTGGACGCACCGACTCCTCCCTGTTGGGCTGTGGACGCACCGACTCCTCCCTTTTGGGCTGTGGACGTTCGGGCTCCCCCCACTCAGGCGTAGGACGTTCGGGCTCCTCCCACTCAGGCGTAGGACGTTCGGGCTCCTCCCACTCAGGCGTAGGACGTTCGGGCTCCTCCCACTCAGGCGTAGGACGTTCAGGCTCCTCCCGCTTGGGCTGTGGACGCTCAGGCTCCTCCCGCTTGGGCTGTGGAGGCAAAACCAGCAGGAATTCTTCCTCTGCTGGTGGAGACGGGGACAGCAGGCATTCTTCCTCTGCTGGTGGGACTGCTACCTGGGCTGCTGTTCCACTTATAATTGCCTCCAGGTAGCTGAGGACCAAACCCACACCTTCCTCCCAGGTGCTTACGGTCTGCTCCCTTGCATAAGCCTCCCATCGTTCCCTATCCATAAACTGCAGGAACTGGACGACTACTGGTATAGACTGGGCCTCCAGCCCAGCATTTTCCAGCATCCAGTCCCGCACTTTGATGGCGTCTTCTGCCATTTTTTTATTTTTTTTTATTTTATATATTTTTTTTTAAATCCAAAACTGCGGTTCCTGCTCTGGCCTGAGTCCTGGAGGCGCTGTCGATCCCACGCAGGACACCACGTGTCACAAAGACGGCCGGAGTGGGTGGCGTCAGACCAGAATCAGGAAGTAAGACACAGAGAGATGGGGTTTTTGGTGAGGCTGAACGCGTGATCGCGTTCAGCATTTAATAAACAGAACAGAAAATAAAAGGTTTGCAACAACAAAAACACTGGACACGGCACTTGCGCCAAAATAAATAGACAAACAAAACGGACTAACACTAAACAAACGGTGCACGGAGAGACAAACAAACACGGTGAGTGAAAACACTTTACGTTTACGATTTTACTACTACTTATTCCTCTCTCTCTCTCTCACCCGTTCTCCTCTTCCGAACACCCAACCCCCAGTGAGTGAAAACATGCAGCTTTTATGCAGTTGTACCGAGATTCGATTGCTAGTCAATCATTCAATTGGAATCTCGGTACAACTGCACGTGAATTAATTAAAGTGCAATTCCCCGTGCTCGCATATTACTTTTTACTTGCACGTGATGTGATGTGCCATCCCCGTGCCTAAATACAAATACACAATTTAAATACACGTGAAACACAGACCCGTTTATATCCCGTGTACCAATGACTATACACCAACATTTACATACGCACGCATACATACACACAGAACAAGCAAAATACACACAGATGCACACAGGGGCGGGGCACATTGCCACATGCCACCACACACAGAAACTAGTGCACTAAAAGTATATACAAAAACACCACGTCGGTCTCTTGCCGTCTTTTCTTCCTGTTCCTAGATTTAGCTCCACAGTCGCCGTCCCAACCCCTTGGGTTCTCTGGTTCGTGGCAGCCCTTAATCCTCCTGGGAAGGCAATTGGCAGGAGTCAGACATCCCCTCTTTCACCCAAATTATTCAAAACATAGAAACGGACCTGATCATGTGAAATTACAATCTATAAGATACATACAGTGTCGTGAAAAAGTATTTGCCCCCTGTCTGATTTTCTGCATTTTTGCACATTTTTCACATTGTATTTGGTCAGATTTTTTTGTGGGTTGTAGTAATATATAGAGGGAGTCAGAGAAAAAATGACACCAAACTTTGGTGCTTCTTTCATTTGTTTGGTGTGCAAGGTAATCAAACATGCAATCTTCAGGTGTGAACCCAATTAAAGGGATAATTAGGGTCAGCTGTTTGAATACTTTGGTTAACAACCAGGCCTGATTTGGGCCAGCCCTGCCCAGTATAAATCTGACTAACTTTGGCCCTTACCATCAGAGTGAAGTTGTCAGCACACAGGTTCTAGAGGCACATCATGCCACAAACAAAATAAATTCCTGAAGAACTCCGGAAAAAAGTTGTTGATGCCTATCAGTCTAGAAAGGGTTACAAAGCCATTTCTAAGGCTCTGGGGCTCCACTGAACCACAGTCCGAGCCATATTGTCCAAATGGAGAAAGTTTCGGACAGTAGTGAATCTACCCAGGAGTCTCCGTCCTGCCAAAATCTCTCCAAGAGCAAGGCGTAGAATTGTCCAGGAAGTCACAAAGAACCCTAGAACAACATCCAGGGATCTGCAGGCTTCTCTCACCTTGGCTAAGGTCAGTGTTCATGACTCCACCATCAGAAAGACACTGGGCAAAAATGGGATTCATGGCAGAGTAGCAAGGTGGAAACCATTGCTCACTAAGAAGAACATGAATGCTCGTCTCAAGTTTGCCAAAAAGCACCTGGAGGATCCTCAAGAGTTCTGGAACGATGTTATATGGACAGGAGTCAAAAGTGGAACTTTTTGGCCCACATGGGCCCCGTTATGTCTGGCGAAAACCAAACGCTGCATTCCACAGTAAGAACCTCATACCAACGGTCAAGCATGGTGGTGGGTAGTGTCATGGTTTGGGAATGCTTTGCTGCATCAGGACCTGGACGCCTTGCCATCATTGAAGGAACCATGAATTCTCTCTGTATCGGACAATTCTACAGGAGAATGTCAGGCCATCTGCCCGTGAGCTGAAGCTGAAGCACAGCTGGGTCATGCAGCAAGACAATGATCCGAAACACACAAGCAAGTCTACATCAGAATGGTTGAAGAACAAGAAATTTAAAGTTTTGGAATGGCCTAGTCAAAGTCCAGACCTAAACCCCATTGAGATATTGTGGCAGAACCTGAAATGAGCAGTTCATACTCGAAAACCCACAAATGTCACTGAGTTGAAGCAGTTCTGCATGGAGGAGTGGGCCAAAATTCCTCCATGGCGCTGTGAGAGACTAATCAATAACTACAGGAAGCGTTTGGTTGCAGTTATTGCTGCTAAGGTGGCGTAACCAGTTATTGAGTCTAAGAGGGCAATTACTTTTTCACACAGGGGCATTGGGTGTTGCAAAACTTTCTTTAAAAAATAAATGAAATATGTATACATTTTTGTGTTATTTGTTCACTCAGGGTCCCTTTTATCTAATATTAGGTTTTGGTTGAAGATCTGATAACATTCAGTGTCAAAAATATGCAAAAATGCAGAAAATCAGACGGGGCAAATACTTTTTCACGGCACTGTACATTCTTTACTTACTTCCACAGTCTCCATGATGTCTCTGTTTCTCTGTAATACCAGTTAATAGGGAATAGGCTTATGCTAATAAATCAAATTATTACAATGACCACATAAGAATTTCCAAAACGGCTCTACTCTTGGGTAAATTATTGGCGAATATTAATGATACTTGGACATACCTTTTTACATTTTACTTTTTTTTTTTTTTTTTTAATTTAAACCAGCTGTTTAAACTCAAAATTTAACATTCCACTATGGTTGTATTTGTCCATATTTAAAAAAAGTCTTTTTATTCACTTTTGGACAGAATTATCACCAAAGTGCAATTTTCACAACATTTTTGTAAGTAACATTACATTGTTATATCTGGTCTCACAGACCCTGATTGGAACAGATCTTGCTGGACTGCCTTAACTAAGGTTTCATTTAATTAATCCAAGGTTTGTCCTAATCAGGGTCTGTGAAACCAGCCGCTAATGTTTCAAACTAATAACAAACAACCCACAACTTTCATTTAAGGGGTGAAAAAGTGGTTTGTTATTTATATAGTATCATTAACATTGTTGATTGTCTTCCCTTTTTGAAAAAAAAAAAAATATATATACAGTATATAAAATACACACACAGTGTACGTGTGTTTTATTTATGCATGCATGTTATGCACTGATAATCTAACTGGACTGTTTTTTTTTTTTTGTTTTAGATTTATAAAAACCTTTGGACTGCAGTTCTTCAGGGCAGTAAGGTGCTTGAGAGACCATCTTGGTGGAAAGAGTTCTGTGACAATAAGCCGACCTTGGGTAGCCTACGGGCAAAGCTGTAGTACCCACCAGCATCTTGAAGGCTTAGCAAGGTCTACAACCAAGATGAGCAGTCAGTGAGGCACTCTGAAAACACTAACAATACGTAGGAGTTTCATTGAAAGCCCAGGAGACATAAGGGATGCTTTGTGACCTGGGCTGCTGATTTAATCCAGGAAATTCCTATGAATCATGCTGTGGTTAAGCATATTGAAACAAGGTGTTCTGTTTAATTAAAAATGGCTACATTCACAAGGCCTTGTTTTCCATAATTCTGTTGAGACATTTGTGTAATCGGACATCTGTAATTTGTTAAAAGATGTTTATCTCACAGACTAATACATTTAAACATCTTCAGTTTAATTCTATTATCCAGACTCACACAGTGAGTATATTAGTCATTTTTAGAATATGATGAAGTACTTGTGAATTACAATGTTTTACTGTAAAAGAAAGCCAATAAATGGAAAAATAATGTATAGTGGCAAACTATGGAATTAGCTTCATTTTAGTTTTTAAGTAACAGTAGGATGCAATGTGCATCAAGTGTTTTTTTGTATAAAATTATCTGTTAATTCAAAGATTACATTATATAATAAGTTTAAAAATATGCTATGTTTTTCTTAGTACCCATATGTGGTATATGTAATTTGATGCATATGACTAATACACTGTGTTTTATCTGTTAAGTAACAGGAATACTAAAACTGAATCATCATCTTATTAGCATTGCTAAACCTTGAACCTCCATATACACACTGGCACATGTTTTACAAAACAAGTTGTTTATTTAAACTAGAATACCTGTTTATAAACAAAAGTTTAAAATATAGTCACGAGTAATAAGATGTAAAATTGAATTACTGTCTCTTGGAAGCTCTTAGGCACCATGGAAACCAAGCACATGTAAAACGGAAACTAAATATGGTGATTATCACATGTAATAGATACAATGCAGGCTTTCTTAGAAGGCAAGGACATTATCTGACACATTTGTCTACTTTGGTAAGGCATCATTTTTACACCTTAGGTCTAAATGAAATAAGCGTGGCTGCCTGTAGGTGCTTTGAGGGTCCAAAGTCACTTGTTGCCCATGTATCTGTATGAAATCAAATGAGTGCTGGACAAGATCAACAGTTTGCAATTAATATTTGCAATTCAGACTAACTTTCTCACTGTTAATAATGCTCTTTTAAAAAAAAAAAAAACTATTATGTAACCATCTAAAATTGCCACTGTAATAAAGACAAAACATACAATTCCTACTTGCTCTCTCTTATTCTTTTTCTTTTTTTCTATTGTGTTCCATCACCTTGATTGTGGTGGAAAAAAACTTCAGAAAAGCCTGATTTTTAAATATATATTTTTTCATGAGTAGTATTTTGATTTGATGGGACTACACATCTTTATTGCCGCTTGTAAAATTCTAAAATAGAAATATTTTAAAGCAACGCTGCTTCCAAAATGAGCTTATTTATATAAACTTTTATTATACTAAGAAAAAAGAAAATCAATTATACTTTAGTAACTTTATTGGGCTTCTTCCCTCCTGGTCCAGGCTGTAATTTTAGAGACATTTACACAAAAGGTTTGTTTCCAAGTGAACATATCTTAGTTAATCTGTAAACACTTTAGTGGGGGTGACTGTTTAGTTCTTTAACAGAACACATTCAGCAATATTTTTTAAACCAATAAATTCCTCAAGCACTATAGGATATACATGCACTGTAAAAACAATACACAAATTTTTTTTTTTTTTTTTTATTATTATTATTATTTTAGTCGATGGTATACAGCAAAGGTAATGTTCACCATTTAGTGTGTGACAGACAGACAGAAGGACAATTGATATGATCAGTGCATGAGGACACCCATTCTTTTGGTGGTGGTGCCTTTCAAAATATTGCTTTGTGGAGTCATATAGAAAACTTAAATAGTTGTTACAGAAGTCAACAACCGACTAGAGCTGGTTCATGGTTATCAGACAAAACAGACTTAACTTTTTTTTCAATTATTAGTTAATTAATAGGGCCCATTGCTGCTAAAGGTAAACTTAATGTATCCTGCTCTTGGTGTGCAGTTACTTTCAATTAGTTGAAAAACATGAAGATGTGTGACATGTCAAGTAATGTTAAACAACCCATTTAAAAGAAAATAGGCACAAATGGTTGATTGCATTCGTGATGTTGAGACTTCTTAATGTGAGTTTCATTTCAGGAAGGCGTATCCATCAATAGTTCAACACGTCCTCAAAGATATAACATATTTCAAAGTTTACTGACACATTATGTCCTTCAAAGTTAAACGCTCTTACAAATCCTACATGCTTACCACATTTACTCACTTTTTTTTAGCACATGTGGCTTTTGGTGACCTGCTGGAAAATGACAGATGTGAACCATAAACTCCGAAAGAAAAGAAAATAGAAACTGTTATTACAATTAAATGCATTATATAAACCTTATTGACAAATATGAAAAAATGAATTATGCTAATAAGGTATTGAATCACACTTAACTTTGTCCAAGAGCACTGGATTATTATTTTTTTTTTTATTTAACACATCTTTATCCAAGGTGACTTACAGAGACTAGGGTGTGTGAACTATGCATCAGCTGCAGAGTCACTTACAACTACGTCTCACCCGAAAGACGGAGCACAAGATGGTGAAATGACTTGCTCAGGGTCACACAATGAGTCAGTGGCTGAGGTGGGATTTGAACCGGGGCCTTCCTGGTTACAGCCCATTTTTTTAACCACGGGACCACACAGCCTGCTGTTGCTTTCACATTGAAGGCACAATGTACTGAATCCCTTTGCTCTTCTTGTGCAGGATATTACAGACACCACATCTCTGGTGGTGCTTTCATGTTCGATTGAACATTGTAAATGGTTGCACTTGTGTAGGTCTTCCTTGTTCCAAGGGAACATGGTTTGGTACACACAGATAGTTTGTGTACCTGGGAACCATAGGACTACTATGGAATGTGCAATTTACATAGCTGAAAGCATTTAAAACTTTAAATAAAGGACACATGCTTGCTGGAATCTGCTACCATCCAGATAAGCCAGGGGTCTTACAAAGATATGATGAAGTATGCAAACAAGCAAACAACGTTGCCATGCAATGTTTATCTTGTGGGGGGGGGGACATGAAAGCATTATGGAGTGTTTAGTTGCTGAAGTTTCTTAATTCTGATGTATATATAATGTGTGTGTGTGCTATAATCTTGGAGACCAATATGGAATGTGTGCATGGCATGTGTGTCACACTGCCTCATGTATAAAAGCCTTCACTTACATGCATGCCTCAGTGTTGTTTTATTGCCTGTCTGTGTGAAATGCAGATGATCCAAGCTAACAGATGGTAATGTTCCCTTGTATTCAACCCCAGTTACAGAAGGTAACCTTTAAGTCCCTTTCATATGCGCCATTTCCATTCATTGTTGTTGACGATCCTATTGCTAAGATGTTTCGCAAAAGAAGACTAAATGGATCGAGAAGCACAGATGGACAGACAAGCGCTATCGTCTCTCCAAACATTAAAAACCTAAAACAGTAAAACATCTGCTAGGGTCTAATAAATCACACTGATCCATAAAGCAAATAGACTTCCTCAAATACCCACAGACAAGCTCCCTGAACTGTGTTCCTGCGTAGTATATCACATATCTACTCTGCATATACATCTATTAAAGCAAACGAATATTTAAAAAAGGTTTCTTTTTCAATGACAGTATAGGGGATAACCAGTTACTTAAGCAGTAGATATACTCTTGCATCAATTTGTCAGGATAAAGGCGTCTGCTAAATAAACAAATAATAATAATAATAAAACTAAATTATATATATTGTTGGTTTAAAGATGTGAATCATCCATTTAACACTGAATGTTTCTAGAATGTATGATACATTGATCTGTCAAATGGCATTGTTATGTGATGTTATCTACATTGTGAGGTCAATGGAGAGGGGGGGGGGGGGTAGTAAAGTATTTAGTCCACAGAAGTGTCCTTTGTTTCCTTGACATCCTATCTTGGCCTACATGTCTTGACCTTGGCAATTTAAGAAACGGTTTGCTGACATGGTGCCAGACACTTCTTTCAGCACACATACTTAAAGTCAATGGCCTTTAAAACATTTGTTAACAAAATAATGTAGGGTTTTAGCAATAGAACAAAAAAAAAACTTGTACCTGAAGTTTCTTGCAAACCTATATTTTATAGAACATAGTGGTTAAATCTTCAAATACAGACCACAGTTAAAATACTAGTGTTACACATGTACTATTGCACTACTGATATGTAATTTTAGATATAACTTGTAATCCTAACTTGTTGCATCATATTTCATGTTGTATTTTAGTAGTATTATTTGCACTTATTGTAAGCTGTACTGTATTTAACTATTAATCTTGCACTGTAAAACTGTACTGCCCTGTAGCACCTGTGAATCACCTTGGATAAGGGCATCTGCCAAATAAATAAATAATAATAATACAAATAATATTTTTTATTTTTTTTACCAATACTGAGTGTTGTCAAATATACTGGGTTGGCAGCACCTACAAGACAGCATAGAAACAATGCTCTGTGACGGGGAGCCCCACCCATATACAGTATATATATATATATATATATATATATATATATATATATATATATATATATATATATATATAGTGTGCTGTTTTTGCGATTTATTTTGTATTATTATTATTATTATTATTATTATTATTGTTTTATATATATATATATTAAAAACCTTGTGAGGATGCATGGCTGATCAGCTACTGATTATTTAACTAGCTGACAGTCACGCATCCTTATTAAACTCGTGCAGACTATGGCCGAGGGGTAATAAGATAATTAATTAATAGCTAGTTAATCCCTTGGCCAGAATATAAAAGCCTGCAGCTGTCTGGACTCAGGGAAGAGGGGTTCAGAGTTTGAGAACGATAGCAGAGACAGGAGGTAAAGAGATAAAGAGATAAAGAGATAAAGAGATAAAGAGATAATGATTGTTAAGCGTGCTGGTTTAAACACCAGCACGAGACTTATTTGTTATTTGTTTATTCGTTTGACCAACGCGCCTTTTGTTTTGTGTCTTTTGTGTTTGTTTAAATCTTTTGCTTGTTTTATTATTTAATAAAATAACTGAACGCTGTTGCATTTCAGTTTGCCCCGCCATTACTTGTTTTGGTTTCTGTTCGTCACCGCAGCTGCGCACTGCAGCCATCCTGTTCACAAGCTCACATTCAAAACGCTGCTCAGGTTGATTGGCCAGTAGCCCTTCATTAGCCCCATCCTTAATTACTGATAAACAGTAGGTGGGTAGTCAATACATTGCAGTATTAAAAATCTAATTCCCTCCATGACCAAGTGCTTCCACCTGTTGACAGACCCCTGCTTTGTCATAGTTGGTATACACATGAGGGGCTTGCAATTATCACTTGTGTGAGATTTATAACAAAAAAAGAAAGGTTTCAGCTTTTCCTATATGAAAAACACACACATTATGGTAAAGGTGAATTCGATATTTTTATTGGTAGTTTATTTGAAGCTGGTGGAGAATACTTATCGAACGCTCCTTGCAGATACTGTACTTCAATGCTGTACTTCCAGTCAAATTCCCAATATCTGATTAATTGTTTTTCCTACAAGGACTTAAACTCCCAGAAGCAATGGGAAGTACAACATGAAAGAAAATTGAAAATACTGAACATTCACCAAATTTATTGTTTATAAAGCTATGAAAAAAATACTTTTAAAAATGAAATGCATGTTTAACATAATGTGTGCCTCCTTCATACAGGAAAAGGTGAGCTCTACCAAGTGATGGTAATAGTAGATAACATTTACTGGAATTCTTGTGTTAGCTATGTGTACTTTAATACTTTAAAGCGTAATTACGGTTTCTGATTTTAGGTTTTAACCGATAAAAATGGATTAAACACCCCTTAAATAAGAAGTGACTGGTGTTTTTATAAACAATGGAAAGAACACCGGAGACTTCAACTTTTTTTATTTTAACTGTTGGTATTAGAGCGATTACCAAAACGGGAGATGACCCAAGGCCAACCTTATAACTCATTGGCTAACAAGTGTTCCAACATGTGCAAATATGTCACCATACGAGCACAGCCTGGAACTATCTGCCTAATTCACCTGACTACCAATTCCCCTTGGCTGGGGAGCGGAAGGCTTGGGGGTAACATTTCATAAGCACAATAAGCACTCCAGGGTGTTAAACTGTGCTCCAAAATATGCATGTCTTGTTTTTTATATCTTGTGTTTATTTAGCCGGATAATTGGTATGAGATGATTGAGATGACCTTGGAAGCAGTCCCAAAAAGTCTTCCAAGACATTTTTCATTTCACAGTAATTATGTAAGTAGTCTAATGGCAGAACAAACTCTCCTGGTTTGGTACCGCATACTGAAAAAAATAATAAGTAAAACTCATTTTCCATATAAAGGCTTTTATAAGAGTACTGTATTTATATTTAGCAATGCCAATCCAAACACTTTGAACTATTTACTTCTCCCCTATGCCATGCTGAAGTACAGCTGAGTTCATATCCTTTAAAGGTTTATTCAGGATATGCCCATTGTCTTTGTTTCATTGATGTCATTTAGCTCCATCAGATTCCCACTTGCCGCCATGAACCTGTCAGAAGTGATGGATTCTGTAAATACTGTCATCTTTTAAATCGTAGCTGGAGTGCCATCTGTTAATACAATATGCAGTGCTTACAGGTAGCAAAAGGCAATTGACAGCATCTATTTTACAGCTATCAACAGCTTGTAATAATCCAAAATGAATTTGCCGGTTCCCATCCAAATCCTGTTTCATGAGGTTTCAGTGTGACAGCCAAATGTCTCCACATCCTGACTGTCGGCTAATGTTTTCTCTACGATACACATGATATGCAGGACAATGGAATGTGGATCGGAAAATTATGTTCAATAGGAATAACCACGAAACAAAAAAGAATGGTCTTGACTGGTTTCATCCAATTGCTAATGGTAGCAGAGTGCCTTATAAAAGTTAATTATGGACTGTGGCTGGGCAGTAGTAAGTATGGCAAGGATGGGGTTAAATATATCCCTGCCAACAATCACATGTCTGGCCATTCCCTAATTAGGTAACTGAGTGCTAATTGAGGAATTGCCACATTCAAAACATTTGTATTAGGAGTTCCGGGTGATTTTGAAACACCGCTACTCTTGTACATGGACCTTAAATTCCCTTTGAAGTAGAATATGTAGAAAATGCTATGGGTTTGGGAACCAACAAGTTTTTAGCTCTGAAAGCAGACTGTTTGTAGAAGCAGCACAAAGCTATAAATCCCCCTTACCATATCAAGTAATGGCACCACCAGCTGAAAGTTTTATGTTCCTGTATATGTTATGAAGTTATATTAAGCTTATGTAAAGAAGCTTTTCAAAAGTGTGTTGCTCTGGTGGCAGAATGTCTCCATAAAAGTGCTGACAAATGCTACGGTTCTTGCCAATTCCTCTTTCAAAATATATCCATTGTGATCAAGTGCTTTATATGTTAGTGTTCAAAACAAATGTGGCTTAAAGAAATATGTCTTAAACGCTTGTCATTATTTCTAGGAGTACAATTATACAGGATCATTTTTTTATATATTTATTTTTTAATTCATTTTAAGCAGCAGCAACATCTAAGACATCTTTATTACATCAGCCATGCAGTAAAATATTGCTAATCTAAAGTAGTCCAAATGTATAGACAGTATATAATATATATATATATATATATATATATATATACACTACCGGTCAAAAGTTTTAGAACACCCCCATTTTTCCAGTTTTTATTGAAATTTAAGCAGTTCAAGTCCAGTGAATAACCTGAAATGGTACAAAGGTAAGCGGTAAACTGCCAGAGGTTAAAAAAAAAAAGTTTAGGTTACCAAAACTGAAAAATAATGTTAATTTCAGAGATATACAAAAAGGCCTTTTTCAGGGAACAAGTAATGGGTTAACAACTTACAGCTGTTCTGCAGCAAATGAAGTAAATTAAGCCTTGAAAGTTGATGCTAACAATTCCTATAGGTGTCCCAACTTTTGTTGATTACTTACAAACCCTCTGTCTGTATAAAAGCAGTGTTGGAACAGACTGTGTTATTACCCCCTCTTAAGCATTATTTGGACAGTATTGTACTGTAGGAAGTAGTATATTGCTCTCATAATGGCGAGAAAAAGGCAATTAACAAAGGAAGACAGACAGACCGTTATAACCCTTAAAAGTGCAGGTCTTTCCTTTCGAGAAATTGCAAAGAAAGCCAAGGTGTCAGTGAGTACAGTTTCCTACACCATCAAAAGGCACTTGGAAACTGGAGGAAACTCTGACAGGAAGAGGTCTGGCAGACCCAAAGCTACAACAGAATCAGAAGACAAGTTTCTGAGAGTCAACAGCTTGCGTGATAGGCAGCTCACAGGACAACAGCTTCAAGCACAGCTTAACACTGGTCGAAGTAAGCAAGTCTCAGTTTCAACTGTGAAGAGAAGACTTCGAGCTACAGGTTTGACAGGTCGAGTGGCAGTAAGAAAGCCATTGCTAAGATGGCAAAATAAGAAAAAGAGGCTTGCCTGGGCCATGAAGCACCGCCAGTGGACTACTGAAGACTGGAAGAAGGTCTTATGGACCGATGAATCAAAATTTGAAATCTTCGGTTCATCACGCAGGGTTTTTGTACGCCGTCAAGTAGGCGAAAGGATGGTTCCTCGGTGTGTGACACCAACTGTCAAACATGGAGGAGGAAGTGTGATGGTCTGGGGCTCTTTTGCTGGATCCAGAATCAGCGACTTGCACAGAGTGAGTGGCACCCTGAACTAAAACTGCTACCACAGCATTTTGCAGCGCCATGCAATACCCTCTGGTATACGCCTAGTTGGTCAGGGGTTCATCCTACAGCAAGATAATGACCCAAAACATACCTCCAGGCTATGTCAGAACTACCTTAGAAGAAAAGAACAAGACGGTAGGCTTCAAATCATGGAATGGCCAGCACAGTCTCCAGACCCCATCGAGCTGGTTTGGGATGAACTGGACAGAAGGGTGAAAGCAAAGCAACCTACAAGTGCAACACATTTGTGGGAACTTCTGCAACAGTGTTGGGAAGAACTTTCCGAACAATATTTGATTTCCATTGTAGAAAGAATGCCACGAGTGTGTTCGGCTGTTATATCTGCAAAAGGTGGCTACTTTGATGAGTCAAAAATTTAGATTAAATTTTGTTAAACAAAACGATTCCATGATTTCTTTTTTATCTCCAATTGTTTATTTGTTCTATGCTTTAATTTCAGAGTACATTGAGACATTAAACTGCGTAAATTTCAATAAGAACTGGAAAAATTGAGGTGTTCTAAAACTTTTGACCGGTAGTGTATATATATATATATATATATATATATATATATATATATATATATATATATATATATATATATATATATATACTGAGTATCAAAATAAACTTATCGTTATTATAACACATTTATTTTCAAAAAAATTAAGGTATATAAATGATGGACATTGACAATATGTTTTTGGTTTCTTTTTAATCACTCGATCATTCATCCTTGACCATGACACGCTTGAGTGGCTATGACTGAAGCATGTGCACTTAATCACCTAATTAGTGAGACAGTTGATTGGACACTGGATATGGAGTGATTTCAGCTGTTGAATTGCAAGCTGGAATAAAAGCAATAAAGAAAATCAGAGAAAAAAAAACAATATGCCACGTCTGTCAAGAGAGCAGCGCCTTCGTGCAATCGGCATGTTGGAGGCTGGACTAGGGCAGCATCTTCGTGATGTCAATTGTTAATCAGCACAATAAAAAGTCTCTGCACCTGCTCTAAAACAGAGTTTGTCATTTTCACATCTAGTGAATTTTACCAACATATAAGTGATATGTTTCTTTTGATGCTCAAATATAAGTTCTGGATCATTGAGGAATGGGCACATTTCTACAGGTCCTGTTTTGCAGTTTACTGTTATTTTTCTGACCATACGCCGCCCTTTCTGGTGCTTTACTATACTTTCTGCACTTTTCTATGCTTTTATGGTTTACTGTAGTAAACTTTAAGAATTGTGCTCTTACAGTGTGTTGGGGCTTGTTTCCTGAAAATGTTCATTTATCAACACAACAATACAATTCTGTTATGTAACCTGTGACTTAAAGGGGTAAATAGCAACTTGGATGACATAGTGCAAATGTGTTTTTTCATTATTAAAACAGTAAAAACAATATTTGACAATAGGGGAACCTTCTGGCCAGTGTACCTAAAAAAGGTTGAATACCTTCCTGCTTACATTAATACCTTCATATCCACAAAAGAAAATAGACAAGAGAAATTAACTATATTCCAACATGAAGTTTCCTAAAGTTCAGACTAATCCCTTTGCTGGGACACTGTATTGCATCCAAATAAGAAACACTACACATTAATGTAGTGGTTTCCTGATGTCTTCACTGTATGTCTTCAATGAACTTTTAGTAGGCTCTCTATTTAATTAAGACTGAAGTAGGTGGTGGAGTCATGGCAGTCCATTAATGTCCCAAGATGTCAATGTCCTGTCCTCTTTAAGGAAGAAAACTTTTCAAAAGTAGGCATTCATTATAAAGGTTTCTTTGCGAATAATTGGTAAGTCCCAAATACCTGATATTTGTTTGTATTTCTTGTAAAAAAAAAAAAAAAAAAAAAATGAAATTATGTATCTGTAAAAAATGTGCAGTGTTGACTAACAGAACAAAAAAACATGTACACGTTTTTGGTATTGTGGTATAATGGTATTATACTCTCCAGCAAAAGCTTGCCTTAACAATGTGAGCTACAGCAGCTGTGAGTCCATGCAGCTTGATTTTTGTGACGTTTCTGTTGCATAGATCTCTGTACATTGCTATGACATCAATTCTATAAGAATTATTCTGTAGATCACCCAAGATAAACTCATCTGCTCATCTGGTCCGCAGTCTTCTCTTACATACAGTATATATGGCCCACTTTTATATGTGAACTTATATGTTACATAAGTTTAGGTTTCCTGAACCAACGTCATTTTATATAGAATATAGTGAAATCCATATGCTGTACTCTCTGAAGTACAGCAAGATGATATATTTCAACTCAAAACATTACCTGTTGTTTTTCATACAGTATTGTGTGCAAAAAAGGTGCTGAAGAAAATTCTAAGTGACAACTAAATTAAACAAATGAAATGTTGTAAATATAATTGGGAAAAATACTCAAAACCTTAAATCACTCATCACTGGTTCAGTATGCTTCTATATTTGTAGCCAGTCCTGCAATAATTGGGAGTAGTGACTTCCAGCCCAGTCACATTGGCTCACTTAAGTAAGGCCAGGTTAAACACCCTCGTTTGAAGGACCAGCGATGCATGTTCATAGTTCTAAATGGCTGTAGTCCAGTTTCACTGCATTATGACGTCAGGTTCAATGTTGAAGAGCAAGTCGTCATTCCCTCTGCGAACCTCCAGGAGCAACGCGGATTCATTTACCACAGCTTCCTGCAACTCACTGGTTGTCGACAAAGGCCGTCCGTTTAGTTTGACAATGATGTCCCCATCTTTGATTCCACCTCTGTTGCAGATGGAAAAAAGAATGTCAATGAAATAGCTGGCACACTCATTTAATGTCTCAATAGCCTAATAACATGATAAAGAATTATAAAAATAATCAAACTGAAGGAGTTATTATAAAGAAAACCAATTGAGTTCATCTATAAAAAGTAGATGAATGAGAAAAAAGATTTGGCTTTTATTCCCTTTCAGTGTGGGGCACCATAAAACACTAGCTTTGCCATCTTCAGCGTGGGATGGTGAACCTAAAGAAGAGAGAATTGCTATAGGGTGGCACTGGGGAGGTAGAGGCCACTTGGTAAAAGGAAAGCTCATCAGAAGGAACAAATATAACATGCTCCACATATACATATAAAACACAGCAGTCCGGCTATGGTGGGTTGAATTTAGATCTGTCAGGCTGGCTTTTTAAATTCATATTTCTGAAAACTGTATGGAAATTCCAAGCCTTGTGAAATTCAAACCAGTGGCCCTAACATCAGACTAAACTAAACAACTGAAAAAATACCCTTGGTCAAAGCACAAAACCTCTGAAAATAAATACATGTGAGAATGGCTTTCGGGAAACTGACAACTTTAACTGGAAAGGAGCTTTTTTCTTTCATTTCATTGTAATGCACATACTTTTGAGCTGGGGAGTTTGGAACGACTTCATGCACATAGATGCCACTCCGGACATCAGGGAAATCTGCATTCTTTTGCTTCAGTTCTTCAACCAGGCTAAACACAAAAGCAAATTTGTATTCAGTTGATGTATGTAACCGATAACACTTTTGCTATTTTAAAAGAAAAAAACTAATAGGCATGATCATTTTGTACATTATTAATTTCAGAAAAATTAAATGTATTCCAGTCAAATGTAGATCCTCCAAAAAAGCTAGCCAAACTAAGAAAACCTCAGACAGTAATCTGTGAGTACAATAAATACTTAATCTACAATGTACAAGCGCATGCTGTGTTTCTGTGGGAATATACAACTGGCAACACCCTTATCATTTCCTGTCAGAGTTGTGCGACTGAGAAGCCCCCATTAGTAATTGCTTACTACTAGAAAAATAATTAATTTCTCTGCGTATGTAGTCTAACTCATATTACTCATTTTATATATAATTCTTGAGGTAAACCTATACGCAAACTTACAGAGTCAGTATCATGTCCATATAAGTTAGAACAATACCTTTAAGATGTACTGGACCTTGGGTGCTGTTTCCTATCTTCCCAGATTACTTAAAATAACTTTCAATACTTTTTTTGGCATTATTAATTGCTTCAGGCATCTCTAATCTATCCCAAAGCTTGGTGGTTCATTCTTTTTGATCAGGTAGTAATAGGTGTACCATGATAAAAGTCAGTAGACGCACCTATTATTATCACTCCAGAGCTCCCCCAAGCTAACCTGTACAGACAGTAGCTTCTTAGATTGCTAAGATACAGTCTGCCTTGCATCACATGCAGCAGACTCATCTGGGAAGCATAACCTCAATGTCCTCTTGGTTTTAGACATGTTCTATTTTGTCATTACGTTTTCTTAAAATGTCTACTGCAACAGTAATTGTTTACAGTAAATGAAATACAAAGACTGCTCTGGTTGTGGGGTCAGCACCAGTGTTCAGCTATCATATACAGTGTCCTTTACCTAATTCTGAACTGTCATTCTCCTCCACTGACAAAGTGGCATCATTTGAATGACGGGTTACTTCTATTGTGGTGAGCAGGTAATTATTGAAGTAGCACTTTGATGACTAGACATTTATTTCAAGGATGTGAAATAAAAATGCACAAAGGATTCACTCAGATTACCCAACAGGGAGGCTGTTCTTTCCAAAATGAGAGAAAAGCAGAGAATGAAAATATACAGCACACAAAATGAAAATGAATGAAGTTTAAACTTTGACACTAGATCTTTAAAGAGGGGTTGCTGGTTTATTAGAATACATGTCTACAGTTGCTTGAATAACAAACCATTGTTAATTTAATATCATCCTCTTAAAGAACTGAACTCAAGTGACAGATTAGATAAACATACACCAAGTGATATTTATAAAAAAAACACGCACATGAAATAATACATCGTACATTATGGGCCCTGTTCACAAAAAAACGTCTAAGGAATGTTATTTAAACATTTTTGAAGAGTATTTACAAACATGAAAAATTTGAATGGATTTCAAATCCTCTAAATGGCTGAAAAGGCGTTTCACGAACAACAAGCATAGTTTAGTTGATCAAGATGGGCTTTAAAAAAACATCCCTAACAAAAACATTCCTTAAAACAGTCCTTAATGATTTATGAATAGGTGCCAGAGTTTCATTTGTTTCTTACATGCTCAGTAAAATACAGATATTTCATCTCATAACATTAAAATATCAAATGTTGAAGGAAATAATATTTTTAAGAGCAGTCCTCTACTTACGCAGGGGTAATAGAAAACATTCGTATGCCAATGAAACGCTTCTTCACAGCTTTAACCTCTGAAAAACATTAACAAATAGTATTTGCACAACTCTTTGCTAAGACCTTTTTCAAATGTTGTCAACCAATAGCAATGTAAGAATAAAAAATACTAAGTCGAAGAAATACTGGCAGGCTTTACATTTTGCTGTTTCTCTCACTGTTATTGTGTATCACTGGAATGGGCTTACATTATTAATAGTTAAACATAATGTTGTGCTGCTCAAATATGGTGTTTTGTTAACCATGAAGGATTTCTAAATCATCTGTGGTTCGGAACATGTTCCTCGTTCTGGATTGGCTCATGAATATTCATGAGACAAAATTAAGAGTGGCCAATGCCTGCTCTTTCCAATGAGGGCCTGGATGTTTTGCTGTCTCTTGCAGTACCTGAATAAAAAAGATTTTAAATCTTTATAATATATATACAGTATATATATATATATATATATATATATATATATATATATATATATATATAACTCATAATGCATGGGATAAGCTTAGGAATGCATGAAAGCATGAGATAACATGCTAATGTGTTAGTCTCACGCTGAATGAGACTTGACATGTCTGCATTCAGTTAAACCTTTGTTTTTTGGGGAGAATATCACACAAAATACAACAATATTTTGAAATGTTTTTAAAGTAATTATTAAAATTACTTATTTTGGTTATGTCAGTTTGAAATAATTATGCTGCATTTTTTTAAAGCAGGAAAGTATCTCTTATTCAAATGTAACAAAGGGATTTTTACTGTATCCGTTTCTTAAAAATCAGACAAATCACTTCTAACAAGGAAACAAAAGTTCTAGACCATGAAAACAGGCAAGTCTGAGATGAAAACAACCCACTTCCTCAATCCATTAAAACAAACTTAAAAACAAACTCAGACATTTTCAAAAACAAAACTATATACTAGGTCTTTCATGAACAAAAACAAATCTGATGTGGTACAAAATAGTTTTCTACAGCATTTTTTTTGGAGTGCACCAACTTGACCAACTGAAAGAGAAATAAAAGTGTGATTGTGTGTGGGTTAAATCCTATCCCTGCCAACAATCACAGGTGTGACCATTCCCCAGTCAGGTAATTGACTGTTAATTGAGGAGTGGCCATCTGTATAAAGGGGAACAGACATCCTTTGTTTGGAGAAGGAGTAAAGTGAATCTCAATCTCAATCTCAATCTCGTATTATTTTTGTGTAAACCTTTTTGATTTTGGCCCTTTGCCTTTTTATTTGTTTTGTGTTCAATAAATGTGCGCTTTGCACTTCACTGCAGCTTCTGTCTCTGAGTCTCTAATTCCTACTGGTAAAATCTTGGGCCACGGCGCTATCCTGCCACATTGTGGCAGTGCAGGATTTACTAAACTGTGGTGCCTAATAATGAAAATACAATGCAATGCTCTTTTAATATCAAATGTGCTAAACCCAAATTAATACAGATTACAGTGAACTAAAGCTAGTTACAACACAAATATACATCCCAGATATGAGGCAGAAACTGTGCAACAAGTCTATTCAGAAGTAGAGTTAATTATAGTACCGTAATTAACCAATGTGTGAGACTGTGTGGGATATGGTAATAGTTCCTTTTAATATACTTTGTTGTATTAAATCAAGAAACACAATGTTGAAGTTTTACAATAGCAAAAATAAATATTAATTTCCAATAAGATGCTTCACTATCTCCTTATCCCTTACAGTATTTAATGAAAAACATTTTTAATGGATTTATAATGATTTAACATCACCTCATGATTTTAGAACATAATAAAGTGAGGATGGCTTTTCAAACTATGGATCGCTTTCCTGGCCTTGAAAAGAAATGTTTATTTTTTTTTCTGTTTTAAAATGAATACCTACATTTTGCAATAGTTTGCAAAACTACTTCACCTGTCTCAATTGATTGCATCCTCAGTGCTTTATAGAAGAACCTAAATAACCTTACAGTTAAATTCGAGGTTTACCTTTGCTGTGTTTGTCATGAGACTCGTTGAGGAACCGTCTGATTCGATCAGAAGGAATAGCAAATGAGATCCCAGCAGTCACCTTTAAGGTATTTATTCCAATCACCTCCCCATCCTATTGGAAGAGTGGATATTCAGAATTAGAATGGTTTTGTAGACACCTTGCTACTCTGAACTAAAAAGATGAACACATTAAACTTTAGTTATATGCTTACAGTTAAGGCCTCTTACTTTCAAGACAAGATAAAACAGAGATAACATAAACCCATACTGGTGGAATCAAATATGAGCATTACTTGACTGGATAATACCATCCTGTCAGTATTAGAAGGGCAGTGCTCATGTCAAATGTTCAGTTTAATTATTTCTCTTTGAATGATTTATATACATATTTGAGCTCTTTGTGATCTCCTCAGCTCACAGTACTTACCAGATTTACTAGAGGGCCTCCTGAATTCCCATACTGCAGAGGACATTAAAAAGAGAAAACAGAGAAACAGTAACGATAAATGTGGTCTATTTGTTCTATGACTATTATCAGTGATACACAGGAACTTTTGTTTAATAGACTGACCACAATGTATTTTTTCAACATTTCTACAGTAAACAGGCACCAGGTTTCTGTGGGGTAAGAAGACTAAGACAGTGAGTGCGTAGTTACGAAAAGATGTGTGTCGTCTGATCAGTATTTCCTGACAACAGCAATAATTGCACAAATACATCTGCTTATGAACGGTAAGACAGTTTCTTCCAATATAGATTGTTATTCTGTTCCTAATATAAACTCTCAATCTTTTTTTTTGCCTCTCCAGGATAAACTATAGTGCTTACCATATTAATGGCTAAACTGCTTCCCATCATCAGGCAAGTGTACCACACCCAATACACTTTTTACACTTTTTCAACTGACCAGAAATCACGGATGGCTTGTGTGCAATAGCACATTTTCTAAGCATGCTTTTTCACTTACATTAATAATAGCGTCTGTCTGAATGTAGTCCATATCGGAATCCCTGAGGCCCAGCTCTTTCCCATCTCTCTGAGCCGTGCTGACGATGCCAGTAGTTACTGTGTTTTGCAAAGCAAAGGGGCTTCCTATAGCAACAACAAATTCTCCAGGCCTGAGGTCAGAAGAGTGGCCCAGCAACAACACCTGCAGCTTTTTCTGTAAAACACAAAGCAATGTCAGCATGCATGAATGTATCAATACTTCATGTTATCTACATTTTCCTACCTGTTTAATATCATGTTATATGTGTTTCTGTGTAATTCGCTGTTTCTGCTTTACTAGCTAAAATTGCTTCTGAGTGGGGAAGCATATTTGTCTTGCTCTATTGACGAAGCCCGTAGGAAAACATTAATATTAAAATCTCTGCAATTCTGATATTCTTTTCCACCTCACTTCCTAAAAAGGACCTGTTGTAGTCTTGTCACAAGCATGTTTACTGTACATATAGTAGACTTACATGTAAAGGTAATTGCCACAGTAATTCTTAACTCATATCATTGTAATACATGAGGGAGGAAAAAAAAAGGTCAAATCTTTTTGTTGGTTTAATTTATACAATAATTTTTATTCAGTATGCCTCTGTTTGTTACTATCATTTTTGTTGTGCCAGCTGCACCAAATTAAACTTACAAGTGCTTTCTAACTAAACAGTGGGCCAAATTATGTGAACCCTCATTTACTGTCTAGTGAACACAAACCAAGTGGCCTCATTTTGAGCTCCCCTGTTGAAGTGATGCTAAATACTGGCAGCAGAGTGAAGCGAAGTAAACTCTGTATGATTCAGCTAAACCAGGGTAATCCTGCTCGAATCTAACAACATGAAGCTGTAAGTGTGGCCAGGCCATCCCATCCCTGCAAGCCTTAGATTCCCACTCACACTATTTACAGTAATGAGTCTCTTACAATTCTAGTAAAGCATTATCATACAGATAAGTAGAGCCCTGTCCAAAGTTCTTACATGAAAAGAAAAGCAACAATAACAACAACATATGAAGGATTTCTAGACACACTTAATAAACACTGAGGCTCAATAAGTACACCCAAGTGACAGCAACATGTTTCTGAATACAAAATTAGAGCTGTCAGCATCTTGAAAGAGTAGCCCACCATGGCCTACATCCATCTAATGCACATGTCAAAATGTATTTGTGACATAAGGATGGACAGACCTACTCCTACATATATGTCAGCAGGCTCACATTAAAACAGTTTCTTTCAGAATTTCTATATTCCTTATCATCTCAATTTCTGATACACTGGATAGCTTGTAAGCAAGTTTTATCACAATTGGATAACAATCGCATAGGTACTGTTTATGTGACAAGACAGATGCACCAGCACACCATTATATATCCAGATACTGACAATGTCAATAACTTGTGCAAAGGAATTTCCTAACCACGCTTCAGTACAATTGAGTAAGCTCTAAGATACATGTCCGTACGGACTCAACCACGATATCCCTGTCACAGATACAATAATAAATACCAAATCAGGTAAACATAGATAACAGGGATCTGTCTTGAATTGTATATCACTGCAAGGTAAAACCATACCAGCTACCCTAACATTCATACTGCATGTGTTCAGAATAATTCCTTTGGTGCTTATTATGAATACAGACACTTCACTAAATACAGGTAATGGTTATGAGAAATAACTTTTGTTACAAGACTCAACACAGAGGCTAAAAGCATTTTTTATAAACATGGTTATTGTATAGCAGATTGAATGTAACTTACCTGAGGGTTAACCTTTATCGTTGCTATGTCTGACTTCTTGTCAATGTCTTTGATTGTGGCCTCGTAAGTATCACCGTTGTGTAGTTGCACTTTCAGCTGCTGTCGACCTGTACTTGTGCTTGTGCTTGTGCTTGATACGACGTGGGCGTTTGTCACAATCAGGCCAGTGTCAGATGTAATAAACCCTGAACCACTAGACAAAGGGACATTGCGCCCAAACAGTGGATGTCTGAAAGGAAAAGAACAGATAATAACTCAATGGTGTCTTTCTCGATATTTCTCACCCAAATGGCCTAAATGTGATTTCCCCAGTCATAACTGAGAAAAGTAGATAGAGCACTATGAGAAACATAGATAGAGCACTATGAGAAACGTAGATAGAGCACTATGAGAAACGTAGATAGAGCACTATGAGAAACGTAGATAGAGCACTATGAGAAACGTAGATAGAGCACTATGAGAAACGTAGATAGACCACTATGAGAAACGTAGATAGACCACTATTTGCTTTCCTTTTCAGTTTCTTTACTCTGTTACAGTTTAGCCAATGGAAACGGGCTCTTCATGGTCCTGCTTTCAGAGTATTTCAAGTATCTCTTTCATTGTAATGCTCAGCAGCATCTGCTAATGATAATTTAGCTTCTATTGTGTTGCAAAGGAGTGACTTCATGCACACACATTTCTGAAACAGCATGAACATTTAACAGCAGCTGTTGAATCGTTTTGTTGAACAGTTGTTTACCATTTAAACTTCTGTTGTGTACATAATGTTTGTGCTATGACTATCTCAGATTTTCATTCTGTAGCACTATTCCGTTAAGAATTGTATGTAAAGCTGCTAGCCTGTTTCACTGATGCAGATTAGCACTAAACTTGGAATATTTTACCTAAGATAACATTAAGTAGCCAAGATTATGCTTACATGGTAAAAACTTTAACATGCTTAGATAACCAGGAAAAAAAATGTTATAACTTTTACATCTTTATATAAAACCTTGAAAAAAAGCTTATTTTCCCTTAGAAATAGTAAACTGTGTTATCTGTCTTGCACATACATTGCAAATGTTCAAGAGATGGTCTATCAAAGGTGCCTCTACTACTATCCTCAGCTTCACCCACTCCTTCAAATACAGAAACAAACATCTGTGACAGCTTAAATATTTCTGTCTCATTCCATGGGGAAAATAACCTCTTTTTTGTTACATTTTCCAGACGTTCTATTAATACCCAGTGTTTCCCAGTGTTCTTTCTGAAAGTACAGTACATCTGAGTGATATAAATGTGTCATCACATTTCTCTCAGCCTGTTTAAAGTTGTACATATAGGCATAATTGAACCTAAAACATAAGGCATCACTTTCCTATTCTCCCAAATGTAGCTACACCCATTGTTCCCTCATTGAAAATATTTTGGCATGGCATACTGTAGTATTATTATATAATTATAATAGAAACAGTTTATTTGTGTAGGTAAAACAATAAATAAAGATGTTTGCATAGTATTTACTGCTCAGAAAGCAAAGTACTGTATATAAAAGCAAAGTGTTCTGCTTACAATTACCTTAAGAAGAGCTCAATATGCACAACTGCAGGTGCAATCTTCTCAACGACATCTGCAATGAAGTTAAACTTGTATCTTGGACTGTTGGGGTGTTGAGGACCTATACTAGCGGAAATAATTGTGTGTGTTAATAAACACATGTACAGGTTCATCCCTTATAAAAGTTTACCATAGTAAAGCACAGCAAAGTGTCAGGAAAGCATGGTAAAGCATAGGTAAGCATTGTAAAGCCCAGATAGGCATGATACATTATATTTTAAAACACAGCAGAGTCTGATAAACAATGGTGGGCCTAAAAGTATATTACCATGGGAAAAGCATGGGAAAGCTGCAAAATTAACATGCAAATTTACTGCTAGAAAAATGGGGTACAAAGTCATTTAAAAATATCTATCTATATAATCTATCTTGATTTTTGGCTGTTGGAATGTTCAGGCTGCATAAAGGATCATTATACTGAGATAAGTACATTACATCATGAGGCGTGTTTGTTTGGTGCAATTTGCAAACTGTGTCTTTCCACCACTATTTCCTGCAAAATACTTTTTACATAATAACTGTATTGAAAGAGCTGGGGAACAAATTGGCACACCTTTTGGTTAAGTTAATGGAAACCCTGCTGTGTATTCTATATTAAATAAAAGCTACAAATATATGCCACCCTGGTTTATGGATTACTGCCCTACACCCTATTAACAGTGTTCTGGAGGTGCTCCTCATTTTCTATACAACCCCTGTATTTATATCTAAAAAAATCTGTTATATTTAATGGGTACTGGCATACAGTCATGCACACGTAACAGGGCAGAAACTGGGTGTGAACCAGCGACCCATCGCACTGCAAGTTAGTGGCGTAACCACAATGCAAGAGCCAGCCTGGTATTTTTCCATTGCAATAACATTGACCTTGGCTGCAACTCTGGAAACATAGTATTAAGATAAAATGGTTGAAATGGTAAATTGTTATCTCTCAGAGTATTTCCAAAACATTATTTGACTGTAATCGGGTACAGTTGGATTCTTAACATTTAGTTACGATTTTAATGTGTTTATGTATAAAACCTCACGTGTTTTGACTATGACCTTTTGTAATTCCAAACCAGTCCACCTTCATTTTTTCTCCTGTTAAAACTGAAGAATTGACTTCTTTTCAACACTTCACAACAACTGGTATGATCATGATGCAAGTGGTTTTCATACTATAAGGGTTTTACATCTCTGAATTCTTTGGTCATTTGTAAATAAGCTAGCACTGTTCAATTCATTTATACATATGACACGTGTTTATTTTTTCATTAAGAAAACGGTCTGCTAATTAAGCAGTAGTACCCAACACTATAGGCAATGCCTGATGGTTTTACTGCAATTGTAAACCACAAAATATGTTTATGCATGATAAAATGGATTGTGTTTGGGTGCCTTAAACTAAGCTACACTTCTGGTGAGAATGTTCAGATATAATTGTTTCTGGATGATGAATCTATGTTTGCAAGGTATAAAGTACACCATGCTTCAGTTTCAGACATAGCTCAGGCTTGACTGATCACCAGACAAGGTTGAGTTCATAATGCTGCCAACCACCCATGTCAAGACAAAATCTACATAGACAACTTCTATATAGAGGTCATGCTGTCACGTGAGCCTACTCAGCAGTGAGATCAAAGCCCAGACCCACACAAATTCCCAGTGTTTCCTGTCTTTACTGAAGCATACAGAGACTGGGTTGAAATGTTTATGACTGCCTTCATAATCAATTGGCTTTCCTAAATGTATTCAGTGCCAAATTAGTTTTAACAATGTTTATATTATTACTTTATGTCCTATTAGACTGTCATTTTTAACAAGCCTGGTCAAGTGAAAAGGCTTCATGCCCCCATGTGACCCCCACCAGTTGAACGGGATTTCTAATCGCATTATATCCATTCATTCAATTTGAGTTGTTTTCTGGTACTCCACGTGCTGATAGTCATTGAAGTAATTCTAGAGGCAGATGACTTACCTGATTCACAAGCTCCTTTCTGAACCTGGGTAATAGTCGGCAGTCCTTGCTGTTGCGCTTTCCTGCTTATCGATTTCAGCTGGCAAACATTGCGGTAAGTGTTGCCGTCGCTGCCACACACTTTGTATCCTAGTTTGCATTGACAGACATCTTTTGCGAAGCGCTTGCCTGCCGGTTGCTTGCACTCCAGTCCGTCCCCACAGGGTAAGTCATCTTTGCGCCCGCAAGGCTCACCCTCGCCATGCGCACACACCAGGCAGCAGTTACACCGGTCAGGTACATAGCCGCTTGGACAACTGGGGCTGGGACATTTGCTCACAGCACAGTGCGCTGGGCACTTCGGTCCTGGCTCAGCCTTATCAAGACCATAAAAAGAAAGCAAAACTGCACCAAAGAAAAACAGCTGCATCTTCAAGACTTTTTTTTTTAACAGAACAAGTAATGTGTAAGATTAGACAAAAGTTAACGAAATTGCGTTCTCCCAAAAATAATAAGCTCAGTAAATAAAGAAATAAATAAATATATATATATATATATATATATATATATATATATATATATATATATATATATATATATACCTTACCAACGGGTTTTAATTATCAGTAAAGCAGAACAACATATTCACGTGTTTAGGCTTGATCAAATAAAAAAGTTAATCTAAAAGCAAAACGCTACTGAAAAAAGGGAATTTGCACTAGACAAAATGTATTTAAAAGCCGTAGTGAAACGCTCATAAAAGCACCTGTCCTTAGCCAGTTAAAAAATATGTGTTTGGCAGCAAACTCGAAATTATTTAGTTACGCAGAAAGCATGTGTTAATAAGGTCCGTTTGTAACAGTTTATTTGTCCCACTTTGTAGTTCAAGTTGTCCTCAAGCAGTGACAGCAAACAAAGAAGTGGAGCAGTTATACTTGTATCCGTCTTTAATCATCAGTACGTCTCCGGTGCGGCGGAGAGAAGTAGCTGCACTGAGCCCTCCACCCCCAATTGCCTGTCATCATAATCCCGTCAGAGTGGGCTGGACTGTGGTGAGAAAGAGGAGGCCCGGAGCGCTGTCTACTGTATGTACGTTTGTTAAAATTTTGCACAGCGTGTATATTCCACAATAATATAACTTGAATGGGATTTCATAAATTAAGAAAAGCCCTACAACCGCAATGTCAAAGGTGTTTACTACAGTAAGTACAACACAGTACATTCCAAAGTAAACCACTCATTTCATTATATGACAGGTTGGTTAACTGCTGAATTTGTTTTTTGTTTGTACTACTTGCTAACTTATTGGATTCCCACATGCAAAAGGCAGTGAACCAACTAACCCAACTATTATATTGGGAAAAAATAGAATGCAAGTTAATAGAATTATGACTCACGGTTATCACGAGAATTTTATTTTTTATCATTGGTATTTACATGGCATATAATTGAAGTAACATTTAAAATACTATGACCCCGTTCACACTACTTCCTCTAATGTAACATGTTTGCACATTGCACATGCTGTGTTATAGCCTTAAGTTAATGCTAGTTTCAATAAATAAATACATGAGTAAAAACAGATTAGGGCACCTTATTTCAACTCTGTGCCATCTAGACATTGTGTCATCATAATTGCTGCACTGTGTTTGTTTTGAGAAAGCTATTCCTTGCTTGCATGCTTCTTACTCTTTTACATAGTAGCCAATAGCCCCCAGTTTTAAAACATCATTTTTTTGTTTGTTTGTCTTTTGTTAAAATTGTGGTTTTAAATAAATATAATGTTGATCATGTCTGAGCTTTGAAGTTGCCAGCAATATAATTTTCTTTTAAGTTTGAGTCTAGTTAGGTGTCAAGGAATTTTCTACTTTACCCAGAATAATGGTATTTCCTGGTAAAGGCGCATTATATATATATATATATATATATATATATATATATATATATATATATATATATATATATAATGTATATAATGTATATATGATCATGGTGCTGGAAAGAAATTCCATCCTTGTGTACACTGATATAATGTAACCAAGATACCAGTAACATCCATATTGCTATAAACATTACAATATGTAAAATAGTAATAATAATAATAATAATAATAATAATACTTTTTTTTTTTTGTTAATGTGACTAATAAACATACAAATAAATAAAATCATGGTTCCTAAAAGTCCACTGATGTTGGAATATGTGTATTTTAATGGCACATTTAAAGATTAAAATAAACCGTTATAGCAGATGTTTGTTAAACCCACTCTAATGCAACTTGAACACTACTAAATTATGACCAGCGAAATTAATTGCTTGCTTTCAAAGAGAAGATTAGTTGTAGCAGTGACTTGTTTAGCATCAGGATCCGATTTAAGTTATCTAATGGGTTTATTATCCACACATAAGAAGCTTTATTATGTACATAAGCTATTTTAAAAGCATTTAGCCTTGAACTGCATAGTCCACAGTCCCCTTCTTGCATGTAAAGGATCATTGAACTCTGGGAATCCGCCCTTAACACCTGTCTGTTGAATAAAATGCACATGACTCCATAGTAGAAGTCTTTCCTGTTAAAGACTTTCCATAGCACAAGGTCAAGGCACGAGTGTTGTATTTCACCTCTGCTGAATTTTGTGCATGCCATGAATCAAAGTATGTTTTCTGACCAACTATGTTTAAAAAAAAAAAACTAAAACAGATACACAGTCATATCGGTCACAATTTATATACATTTTAGAAAGCTGCACACCCAGTTATACAGTTCTGTGGCAAATTATTGTGACATCACCATATTGCAATGCCTGTCACACACACTCTTTGTTAAATGCATGCTTTCCTACATGATATTAAAACCCCATTAGGAAGGACAGTTCCCCACTGCCAATAACAACATCAAAACCAACGAGTGCTGACAGCTGAGGGGTGAATAGCATTCCACAATCATTTTCCAAAGATTGGTTGTTTCAACCAGGCATGTTACATATGAAGGCATGTTGTACAGTTACAAGAGCACATCAAACTAAAACGCAAACGTAAATGTTTCTTTGTGATACACAGTGTGTTTTGGGACACTGGATTGCTTGTATCATTTCTTTCCACAGGAATGCAGCTAGGCCACAACAACATCTACCCACACTATAAAAACCTACCTTAAACCCCATAGAGTTAGTATGGCTAACAAATGTATAAACTGCTGTTGAAGGAAAAGTAATGCAGCTGTGAAAATAGTGCTTTGAAATGGGATATCCCATCCCTAGCTGTGCATAAACATGAGTAGTCAGACTGTTTGCTGTTCAACTATTATTCACCTGCAGCGCAGGCTCCACAATAGGGCTCCATACAGTATGTAATATTAGGCACCTTAAACTGTAGGTTACTTTCTTCTGATGATTATTACAAAGACAAACATGTCTGGCTGTAAAAGGGGTTTGAGATGATAAAAAATTGTAAAAACTTGACTTTTTACAACTCCTTAGAGGAATGTACATGAGTCCTTTTGAAAGGGTTTAAGAATATTCATCTTGTGTGATTGTTCCACTATTTCAGGGCTAATTTAACAGTTAAACAACAGTCCATATGTGGACTAACTGAATATTAATACATTTTCTTGCTGTAATATAATTTGGAAATTCATAAATTAAGTTTTGAAGGAATTATGTAATCATACTGCTCCATCTTGTGGTTCATAGAAGAATGTCATCCATAACTGTTAAACACTCAATAGTGCTGAATTTAGAAACACTAAAAGAAACGTAATAAATACAATGACAAGCAATGTCTTAGTTTAGTTTAGATGGAAGAGGAGTGACTGGACTCCCATTCATCCATTAAAACAAGTCGTAAATCCTGCTCCCAAAGAATTTTAGTGCAGATAGTAAAGGGCCGCTGATATATTGCTAAAGATGTTTTTATATTGTACCCTTAGAGCTGGGATCCAATACTACAAGAGAGTCAATTAGAGATTGAGAGGCAACTGGGGAAACTGGGTTGTTTAATTACGAATAAAGTCACACACCTAAAGTTAGTGAAAAAGAACTGACCATGGCTGATCAAAGGATGAAAACCATATTTTATGCCATCCATTTCTATGCCATGTCTGAAAGGCCAGGTCTCCCAGTAAGGGTGGAAACAAATGAGTGTTGCTGAATTGTTCCAAGTAAAATGGCATGTGGTAGGGAATCTGGGTCTGTAACATAAAGTAGAAGGTCATCGGCAGGAAGGAGACTCTGTGCTCCCTCTGCTGGATCACATGCCCTGACTACTAGGTAAAGAGCTGGAGAGTGGCTCAATAACCCAGCTTCCTCTAGTCCAGGAAGAAGGTACCTCACTTGGTTATCATGTGGCATCTTCTTGGCCAACCCCTTGCTCTTATAATGATACAATAAGTGGCTCCATATGTTTTCTTACTTGATATATTGAGAAAGCAGTGTTTGTTAGTATTGTGATTCAGATTCATATTAAACATCAAAACAGTTTGGTAGTGTAGTAGTATTTCCCTGAACAAAAATCAGGTGTGTACTAATGAAAGGAACAGCATTTTCAATATGTATCTCTGATAAATGCATCTAGCGTCACTGAGTTATGTTAGCAGGGGAGTCCATAAAATGTAGAACACTAGATGGCACTGCTTTTATTCCAAATGTAACAATTTTGCAAGTTTCCTCTTTTCTTAAACACTCACTTCCGACATGCTCCCCCAACTAACAATGTACAGTAAAACACTGGTGAAGATATGATAGCACATTTGAATTTCATATTCACATTGAATTTCACATTTAAAATACCACCTTTCTTTATAAACCGTGAGGCTACCAATATTTGGGAGGTAGCTTTAAATATCTGAGATCCAAAACTTCCTTAACTTTCATTCAGACTTTACTGCACTATATCCTTAAACGGATTGACCAAACTACATTGTGATTTGAAAGCATGTATCAATAGTATTCATGATATTAACGATGGAATCCATTGAGTGGTGGTGCATGTAATCTTGAGTTTTTAAAAGCCTAAATAATCTGTATTTTACTGAAATGTAATGTTTCAAGCAATATTTGTGGTCTGTGTTCATCACTTTAAAATGAAAAGCATTTAGGCCAAATGTCTGAAAACAAAACAAAATAAACATAGTTATCAATATAAATGACATCGATATGGTTTTATAATAAAAAATGGCTGAGACCAGTTGGCATTGAAACTTTAGGACTAAGCATAGTGGCTGAAAATGATTGCATGTGTTCATAAAATTAAAAAAAATATGCAGCAGACAATAATGTGATTTAATGCCCATCTGTATATCTATATAATACATCTATATATCCTAATTTGGAATAGGTCCCTATGCTTTGCAGTAATCTGAGTAGAAAGGCCCCAATTATTTTTTTAATTTTTGTTTTTATTTAGTGTGCCCAATTATTTTACCCCCAGTTTTCTCCTCAATTTGTCCAATCATTTTTCCACTTACTGCAGCAATGAAAGGCTGTGTCTAAATTAGTTAATGCTTCAGTCAACACTGTCAATAATGAAATATAAATCACCCACTTATGGAATGTGCTATAAATCGCAGCCAAATCAGCTGTCCAGTTTGTTCCTTGTGTTTGACAGTAAAATAAAACAAAGGCTACAGGTACACTCTTCAATAAACCTCTATTGTGGTTTGCTGGTAGGTTAAATGAAAATGAACTCCTATCTCTACATTTTCTTGTTAGCAGGAAGTCAGACAGTTAACTTGCTTAACATCCATCCACTTTATGTGCTGTCTGTCACTCAGGTAAGTGATGTCTTGTGTTACCAGAGTTTCCGTTTTCTGAAGTGAGCTGGGTGGAGTTTGAACTTTCAAGTTAAGGAGATGTTAAAACTGACATTTTCTGAGGGGAGCATGATGTGATGCAGCTTTTTCAACCACTGGAAACCACAGATTGCACTAAACCTTTCTGAGTCAAGAAGGTAAATGACTATTCAGAAAGGGCTGTACAATATACTGTATAATGAAGGTCTTATCATGTGGTATTGTTGTTAACAATGCATTCCAAAAGTGCTTTACTAATCCATTTTCAGCTAGTGTCTTTTTGACCAATTAATGCTTTTTTTCTGATTTCACATTTACACCAGCAAAGTTCCAATAAATCCTAAAATGTCAATATTTTTGATATTTTCTTCAGTTTGCCTGGGAGACAGCATCCAACAGCTGATAAGGACACATATCAAGATAGCAGCTTCTGGAAAATGAGAGTTTATTAAATATAAAATAACTGCAGTGACTAACAAGATTCTCTATATACTTGTAATCACCTGGCTGTGAAACTTGAATCGTAAAGTAAGAGTAAAGAACAAAAAAATACTTTGAAATAGATCTGTTATAAACCTCATGGATTGTCTAGGTCCTGAGTAGAGCATCATTATCATTTTTAAAAAAAAGTAGGTTCACATATGATAAGCTTTTTTACACAGCCTGCTCTTCTGAAACTCATCCAAGGTATATTTTCTGACAGATAAATAACATTTTTAATTAGCACTGAAGCAACCGTGTCCAAAATATTTAATTGATTACAAATATGCTACCTGAGTAATGGATTCCGCCAATCCTGTAGCTGCAACTGCCGAGAGCCAATCACAGACTGTCAGCTCGACTGGCGCACACTCACGTAGCATCTTTCAACAACAACAAAGCGAGATGCAGACAGTACAGTAATATTGCTCCATTCATATCTAGATTCAGGAGAGAGAGGTTTTGGCTGAAGGTAGAAACATGGTGAGTTAGGAGGCATTTTAGAGTGGTATTTAATGAGAGATTGTATTGGTAGTTCAGACTCCATCGTACACGGACTGCCCAGTAATTACTCCGTTCATTCCTTGTCCAGATTATAAATAGGGGTTTAAAACCCTAACAATTTAATAAAACATTTAAATCGATTTACTATAAAAATGCATTGTTTTTTTCTTTATATATATGTCATCCTTGTTATTTATTTTTCAAAAATGTTTGGGACTATTTTCTTAGAACGTCTTTACTCAGCGGAAAGTTAGCGTTATATCTACATTCTTTACAGTAATTCGGTGTGTGTGGGGTTGTTCAGACACCACGTTGTTGCTAATGCGGTAATAATAATTTAAAAGAAAAAAAAAACAACTTTTCCAGAAAGAGCTGTGGTAATTCGTGCTGTGTGTATAGTTCATAATATTGCGCTGTCATATGAGTTATTTATTTATTTGTTTATTGTTATCACAATGAAGTAAAATAGTAGAGAATACGAGCTAATTGATTTGTCTTTTCCAAAATGAGCCCGCCTAAGTGGATGCCCCCCCAGCGTTAATGCTGCCGCCGGCCCTGGGAATCTGTATGTCCTCTATCGGTAAAGAAAATATATGCTTGTAAGAAAAAAATTAATCTTTTTTTTTTTAATACAGTATGAGTATATTATTTTTCATTAAATTTGGAAACAGCTGTTGAAGCATGCTGTTACTAAGTGGTAGTTTAGCAGACAATAATTACATTGCAGGAAAAATATAGTTAATTATAAAGCAGATTTTATGTGAAATAAGTTTTAGCACAAAGCTACTGAATTCCAACTTTGAATCCAATCTGCAACATTATCATTCTATGATAAGCTTCTCCAAAGCATTAGATTGTTTTAATTCTAATCCCCTTGGGTAATGTTCCACTTGTATGTATCTTCCAGTTAAGTTCAAGGTGTTACTGTGCTTTGCATGCCTTTGCAGTGATTCAGTGTTCAGTGGCTATTGATCTAATACTGCTTATGGATGGTTCATACAGCACTGGAAAACCCTAAACACTTTGCATCCAAAATATGTGATGTGCTTGACATGAATCCAGACCAAAGAAGCTTAATTTCAGTCTCATTATCAAATAAAGGGCTGTAGCACTCTGAAGCTGTTTGTTTCTCATTTGGTAAACTAACCAAATAAAAATTGTTGCTAATTTAACATTTTAAAAAACATTAGTTAAGTTTGATATTCCTCTTTAATCTCAGCGCATAATTTAACTAATGACTTACCTAAATATTTGTAAATATGGCTCATAAATGGTCTTGTTAATGTAATCATTGTGATTTGGGAAAATTAAATCAATAAAATAAACTGAAGTGGAGTAGTGTTTAATAAATATGCTTAATCTTTATGGGATGCAACATCAAATGAAGTTTAGTCCATGGTAATTTAAGACTTCAGTGATTTACATTGGCTATCAACACAAGCTTTGACGACCTTTTAAATGCTGTTGCTGTTCTTCTCTGTTTTAACAGGTGCAGACTGGAGTGATCCAATACAGTTACAAACCTAAATTAGAATTTGCTTTAGATGTTTATCAAACAAGAGAAGAAGCAGAAGAAGCCATAAAAAATATTCACTTTAGGTAGGAGAATTACAGTACAAAGGAAGCTTTGTCTCTTCAAGGACAGCTACGTTCTTGCCCATATTTAGGGTCGGTATATATTTACTTTATCGGAACTGCTTGCATGGAACACACTTCATCATGTTCTTCCCTTGTGTTAGTGCATATTGGGTTAGCTTTGTTGTATCAGTGAAAACAAAAGCACAGCTCAGGCTGTACTGGATGCTTTATACCGATGTCTGGACTGTTCTTCAAGGATTGGCTTTCATTATTGCAAAGTCTTTTCAGGTTTGGAATTTCTAACACCACTTAACACAGTTCAAACTGTGATTTATAGATCTTTAGATGTTTGAGTTTTATTCTTGGATTCAAATTGAAAGCAAATGTATTTAATATAAAAACCAGACAATGCAGATTCTAGAAATACTCCCCTTCAACAATTATTTTAACGCGTTATTTAAACTTGAGACACCTAATCCTGCAATTTGCAGAGAGCACTTTCTTTTAAAATAAATATTTAAAATAGCAAACAGAAGCACTTTTCAATATGAACCTGGGGTGTTGTTAGCATGGGTCACTGGTGCCATGCACCAACACAAAATTTGGCCAAATAGACACTGTGGAAGGGTGGGTGGGCAATTCACTGACACACAGGAGACAGAAGTTTTATTTGAAAACACCGCACTGGTGCCCAGTTTTATTTTTTCTTTTATGTTTTCTTTTAGCATGCAGAGGGCGCTGTTGTCCGTGGCCTGTGTACCGGCAACGGTACACAGGACCACAGGAATACCAATAATGGTAAAGAGTAAAAGAACTGGCACACTCACAGGTGCTCAAAATAATAATGAAAACAAAAGGCGAAATGAAAAGGCAAAATAAAACACAGTAATAAAACTACAAAATAAAGGTGCTGCTTACGCACTGCCCCCACTGCCGCTAAGCTGGTCAGCTCGGGATCTCCATCCTACGCTGATATGCACTATACGCTGGTGTGGCTAAGGTTCCCCTATCACTACACACGTCCCCTCGGGTACGTAACCAGAGATTTTAATTAAATTGTTTATTTATTGTTAGCTGTCTTCCTCAGCCATGCTTGCCTGTTTTGGTCGCTCGCTCCAACCACTGGCCTCCTCAGCCAGCGTCTCTGTGTGTTTCTAATCACGGCCACCCGAACATACAACCAAGCACAGTTCTTATGGGCCGAGCAATCTCCCAAGGCCCGCCTCTCAGCCACTCAGACTACGTTTTTTTAATTGATCAGCCCTGTTGATGATCAGTGGTCAATTATTTTATAGTGTTATGTTTAAGTGCATACTAAAATTAACTAACCCCTTAATTGAACTAATTATTAGCTTAATTTGGCCTTTTTAATTTGGCCTTCTGCTCTTAAACAGTTGGAGATTTCAGCTTAACTATAAAATGTTCTAAGTAACTTGAAATCTGCAACTTATTTAGGAGCTGAGAACAATTAAAAATGCTTAATTAAGCTACTTGTTAGTTCAATTAAGGTTTTAGTTAAGTGAGCCATTTTGAAAAGAGCTTTGAACAGACTTTAAAACGTGGTCAGGATGTTAACATCACTTAAAACATTTCTGTGACGTCACCCTTTGATCTTTCAGTGGATTATATCTACGAATCGTCTAACTAAAGTGGCAGCGTGGCTTTTAAGAGAAGGGGAATGCGGGGCAGATGTATTGTTGATAAACGAATCCACACTTTGAACTACGAATCCACAGAAAACTGTGGATTCGTTAACAAACCACAGTCACAAACAATTCACAAAAAAAGCGTGTGTTTTTTTTAATAAGCAGCAATTATAATAACAATTAGCTATACTTTTATACCGTTTAAACATAATTGATTTCCAATTTCAGCACACAGTACAGTACAATATATTTTCTTGTGCTTCAGAAATAACTTTAGCTTTGTTTTTATGCAAACTTAGATACGACTTTCGTCACAGCCTAGGCTTTGTTAAAAACATAATTTCACAGTTTGACATTGACCCCTACCTCACCCAGATCAGACTGGTGATTTATAGTGACAAGCCCTGGACAGTCTTCAACTTGGATACTTTTGACAGTGAGGGGAAAATGGAGAAAAATGTAAGTCTGGCTGCATATTTAGGTGGAAATGCACAGACGGGTAAAGTCCTGCAGTATATAACACAAGACACTTTTAGTGCCTGGAAGGGTGCCAGATTGGGAGTCCAAAAAGCTGTTGTTTTAATAACAGACTGCCAAAGTACAGATAAGGTCACTGGTGCTGCTGATAAACTGCGATAACATTGAATTGCTATTCTCTCAATTGGAGTGGGGGAAGCCCATACAGACTCTTCTGAGAATGGCTGGGTAACCCAAGTTCATGATTCCAGTACCTACCTTTAGGGAGGGTTTAGGTTGGCGCACCGCACACCAGCGACCCCTGTAGTCTGGCCAGGTGCCTGCGGGCTTGCCTGTAAGCTGACGAGAGCTGCTTTGTTTTCCAAAGCTGTAGCTCTTGGGTGGCTGCATGGTGGGTCTTCAGTGTGAAAAAAAGCGGTTGGCTGACGGCACATGCTTCGGAGGACAGCGTGTGTTTGTCTTCATCACTCCCAAGTCAGCGCAGGGGTGGTAGCAGTAAGCTGAGCCTAAAAATTGGCCATTCCAAATTGGGAGAAAATAATAAAAAATAATTGGCAATGACTAAATTAAAAAAAAAAAAAAAATTCTATATATTGCAGAAATTACTTAGAACTTGACAAGAAGGATGAGAGCATAAAGCATAGGACGGTTTACTGAGTTAAGCTAAAATTTGTTTTAAAATAATGAGCATTAGAAAATGCTTACGGTAATTTTAAAAAGGAGTTGACCGGATCCTTCTAGAATATATCATTAACTCAAAGATAAGAACTGTCAAGGCAGATTGATGATCAGATTTAATTGGGAAGGTGTACTAATACTGCTCTGATTTTTTAAAACTTCAAATTAAATGAGTCTGTGTGATTTTCTTGATTATTAAAAAGTCCAAAACATCTCTGTCCTCCTTAAACATCTCCCATGAGTTTAAGAGTGTGCTCAGAGCATATATATAAATAAAAAGAACATGAGAAACTGACCACATATTCAACAGCGTCTCCGAAGGCCTTGAGGCTTAATAGTAACTCCACCAGCTTGTTAGAGAGCCTCAGCTGTATCTTCAAAGCTCCTGTCTTGATAGCAAGCAGAAGTGCCTGGTCCTGAAACTTGCATCCTTCACCAATGTTGCTGTTATTGTACATTTGATCCCATCAAATGTAGCCAAACCAGTATTACAATATGATACGATTCCCACATATTATTGGTAATACTGGCTGAAATGTTCTTTTTCAGTCTGATTTTGCACCAACCTCTGAACATGCACAATTACTCATCTATTCTAGAAATTCTAACACATTAAAGAAACTCCTAATAATAATAATATGCAAAATACAAATGATTACAATTTCTCTATACTATACCTAATATACTTAGGTAAGAAGTGTAAACTATACAGTAGTTTAAGCTAAGTTAATCACTTGTAAAATAAAAATGAAAAAACATGTTACTGCAGCATGTGAATAAGTGAAAATGTGTCAAGCATTTAGTTTTATGTGGTGTGCACTGTGCATACAGTTGGATATTATAATTGATGTATTCCGATCCCACGAGCAAGCCAATTGCCTCTTTACACCCCAGTGCTCAACAGAGGATGTTGCTGAGCTGCTGGCCCCTGGAGGACAAAGGCCAGCCCTTCAGGTGACCACTTGAGCTCACCAGGGGCCCGGTCTGAAGGGTCAGCTGTAGCACAGGATAAATTGTCCCTGACAAATAGTTGTAACTTTTATGTGTTTTTAATTATTCATGTTTGTGTAAATAGAGAATTACTCAAGTAAGGTGCAGTCCTGTTTCTACTTACTCTATAGAAAGGTACTGCTGTGTGTCTGTCCCAGTAACAATTGAAAAACATGTCCCCTGCTGCTTCAAAAAACTCCAGAGCAAAATAAAGACCCCCTGTGCTGACAGCAGAGTCCTGGGCAACCTGAGGAAATAGCGGGAAAGAATTTCATTAATATGCATGTGTTAAACCAAGAACCACAGTGGGGGCTTTTTCAAAATTAATAATTGATAACTCCAGTGTTAATCAATTTGGCATTTTCAAGCAGTCGTTATGCCTATTTCATTATTAAATAATTGTGCTAATGTGATTTACGAAATTATGTTGATTTACAAAATAATGTTAATGTCTTAACGAGCAGTGCTTCTTGCGACTATTTCTTATGTTTTGCGTGGGAATTTAAAAGCAAATCCATGTTAATTGTCATAATTTATTTGGAGTTAATTTGCACTTGGAAAAGGAGGGTTTTAATTAATGAAAACTTATATAACTCACCTTGCTTTGCTGGGAATGGCAACAGTTGCAGCAGCAGTATCAGCGAATTTAATTTTAGAGCTTGAGATTGACAGACCCAGGCTGTGACGCCGACGATACAGAGAGCGGGTGTACAGGACCAGGGTTAATTTTTTAGATTTACCAGGTGATGATCTAAAATCTCGATTGCATCTGTATAGGGCATTTTGTCGACCTCTGTCAGACTCTGCGGGAGGACCTTGAATTGTCTACTAAACTGGGTCCGTGCCATACCCACGCATATGAAGGTGTCGGCTTGGCAGCATTGTCCTTCTATGTCTCTGAGTCATTTCAAAGGGTCACAGGTGACTTGATAAAGAGGGTTAACGATTATATCAGGATCCCAGAGTAATGGGAGCCATCGATTGCACACGCGTTGCTTCAAATCACCGCAGCACCATGCGTATGTGAACAGGAAGGGGTTCCACTCACTAAGCGTGCAGGGGATTTGTGATGCATCCTATAACATCTAGAACTTATGTTCACATTTCCCTGGCTCCTGTAATGACTTACATTTTGATACAATCTACTTTGTTTAATAATTTCAGAGACCCAATACACCAGATGGCATATTAGTAGGTCAGTATTGTAAGACCACCTACATAATTCAATATTTGTAGTTACGAAAATATGTTAGCCTTTTCTATTTTTGGTTATGAATGAGATTTATTCACTTGTTATAACCATTTGTAACCTTACAGAACATTTGTTGTATTGCTAAAATAATATGCCGTTATTTGCACCCAGTGTAATGTTACTACTGTACCAAGAAATTATCAATGCAACTGTAGGCTGTCTGAACTCTGGATACATACGTTACATGACAGCTGACCTCTACTGTAGATTTTATGTGAATTACACAAATAAAAAAAGAGTAAATAATGAAATCTTGGGATAGAAAAACAGCATATTAGATATTACAATAAAGTGTTTTTAGGTGATTGCGGATTTGCAATGCGTTCTTGGCTTTTAACACCTATGTCTAAGTGTTCTAAATAAATGTATATTCTGGATGACAAAATGCACAATTCTAAATGACGTTTACAAATTATACACAAAACAGATATTCCCATTATTTTTTATTATTTCCATTTGGCTGCTGCTCGCTGGTGGGAGAGCCGTCTCACTGTATGTTAGTAGTTTCCAAAACAAATTATGTTTCCATTCATTTTTCTTGATCTCGTTAACATGCATTTTGATTAATGAGTTCCCCTTATCTAGTTCAATACATTAACACTGGTTTTTGAAAAGCCTCCCAGTGCCTCTTGATACATTAAGAAACCACTGCACTGTACCTGAATATAGGTCCACCAGCTTATTTTGCCTCAGTGTGTGGTAGATCATCCCTGACTGAAGTCAAGCACAGGCCTCTTTTTCTGTCTTCTTCAGGTCTATAAATATTCCAAGGCTCCTCTTAGTATACGCCAGAGCAGATTTGTAAGCGCTATAAAAATAAAAATAACAATTATTTGTTTTTTAAAAAAATGCCCAAATATAAATAGATACATTTTTACTACAGATTAAATTAAACAAAAATCAGCACATCATTTTAAATGACCTATTCATAATACCAGTTACATTAAAACCATTAGCAGTAATAGGGTTTATCTATCAGTTAGTACTGTGTAAATATAAGTAGTGTCAGGTTTCATAGATTTACAGATACAGCCAAAAGCTTTCTATCAGCTAGAATTTTAGGATTGAGACATAATACAAGTAAAAATAAACTATATGAACATAACTTAGATATTTTATTTAACATCATGTAATCAAAGAAACTACAAAATAATATTGCGAAAGTCTTCCGGAAGCCATAATAGTAATACAGTATTTTCATGTTAGATTTCATTCGTCTTTATGAAGCAAAATTAGTTAATTCTATAGGGTGATGCAAAACTTTGTCCATAATTATAGTATTAACTTATCACCATTAGATTCCAGCTAGGGGACTCACATTTAAAAGTGTACTGCACATTTGGCCATTCACTAAATGTTTAAACTAAATGCTTAGCTGTCAGGCACTAAATTTATTCAGTACCTTAGTCCATTCACCGTCTTATTTGATTATTTTATAGGGTACATTCTGTACTAGGCATTTCACAATAATAAAATAGATTGATAAATCGGGATATGAATATTGACAATAATCAGAAGTTTTAATATTATGTATTTTGTTCTTTAACCCTTGGAGTGTCACCGTTACGGCTTGCCAACTCAGCCCAGTGAACTGAATAGAAAGGCAGGAGCTGGACACAAACCATACATAAGAACATAAGAAAGTTTATAAACGAGAGGAGGCCATTCGGCCCATCTTGCTCATTTGGTTGTTAGTAGCTTATTGATCCCAGAATCTCATCAAGCAGCTTCTTGAATTATCCCAGGGTGTCAGCTTCAACAACATTACTGGAGAGGGTTCCAGACCCTCACAATTCTCTGTGTAAAAAAGCGCCTCCTATTTTCTGTTCTGAATGCCCCTTTATTTAATCTCCATTTGTAACCCCTGGTCCTTGTTTCTTTTTTCAGGTTGAAAAAGTCCCCTGGGTCGACATTGTCAATACCTTTTAGAATTTTGAATGCTTGAATCAGATCACTGCGTAGTCTTCTTTGTTCAAGACTGAATAGATTCAATTATTTTAGCCTGTCTGCATATGACATGCCTTTTAAACACAGGATAATTCTGGTTGCTCTTCTTTGCACTCTTTCTAGGGCATTCAGACAAGCATCTTACCATTCAACTGAAGAGCTCTAGTCGAGAGGCAAGTACTTGTCTTATGCAGACATCACTATCTTTAACAACAGCTGCAAAGAGGACATCCATTAGTCTGTCCAATTGGCTGAGCTGCCAAGCCATTACAATATGTTGTCTTATGTGATATTTACCGTTATGATTATCATTCTGTGAAATTTTCATTTCGTATGAAATTCTGCATAGCTTACTAAATGATTACACTGTTTTTGCAATGTTTAATTAGGTAAAGTACTGTTTACTTAACTACATTTAGTGTGCAAGTTTACGATATTTGTGAATGAGGAAACTCTGGTTCCCAACTTAACACTTTTATCAATTATTTAAACTTTTTTTCAGATTACACACTCCGATTACACTACAAAAACAAAGAAAGACAAGTGGACTCTCCTTGTACACAGGTGGATTCACAAAGTAAAATATGAAATCAATATCTGCAACTCTGATTTGGTGTAATTTTTGCATTCCCCTCTGCCACACAACATACACCCCCTTTACCTGTCAGTCCCCAAACTGAAGTAGAGCTGACTAGTCTCTAGTATTTCCCCCTCCAGTTTCTTTGTCAATTAACCAACTATTCTAGAAATGTACGTATTTTCTTGGTCTTTATAAAATGGCTGACTTCAAAATAGTAAGGTTGTTCAGTACTTTATAGGAGGCTGTGTGGTCCAGTGGTTAAAGAAAAGGGCTTGTAAACAGGAGGTCCCTGGTTCAAATCCCAGCTCACTCACTGTGTGACCCTGAGCAAGTCACTCAACCTAGTTGTGTTCTGTCTTTCGGGTCAGATGTTGTTGTAAATGACTCTGCATGCTGATGCATAGTTTACATGCCCTAGTCTCTATAAGTTGCCTTGGATAAAGGTGTCTGCTAAATAAAGAAATAATAATAAAAAGTTATCTCTTGCATGTTTTTCAAGAAAAGACAGTTTTCTATTCCGGGATATCAAGATAATGAGAAGGTTGTCTTCGTGAAGTTATCCAGCAACAAACTCCCCATTACCAGTTGTACTGCTTTTCTAGAAAAAGGAGAAGATTTCAAGCTGCAGGCTGAGGGCATTGCACCCTGGAGGTAACAATAGTCTTCCTGAGGGGCATTTAATTTTCCACTATGAGCTGCAGTACATATTTAAAATATGAATCAGTCAAGAAAATAAGCGAGGTAAGGTTGGATGGTAAATATGACTTTATTTATTTTGTTTAAATATAGCTGATACAGCATACGTAAATAAATATTGACATATGTTTTGTTTAAATATAGCTGATACAGCATAAGTAAATAAATACTGTAACACAGCAGGGAGGGAGTTAAAATCCTCCCTGCGTAAAACATGTGCGCAGGCACATTTTTGTTAATAGTTGAATTGTTTAATTGTTTTATTGTTAATTATCCCCTGCACCTGGGTAGTAATTGTAAATTAGGACCAGGTGCAGGGTATATAGGAGGTGCAGTCAGTCTGCACAGGGCTGCTGTGTGTAGAGCCCGCTTGCCAGTGTGTGCAGGCATACCAAGAGTAAGGTACTGTGAAACCTGTGAAGGTACATTTCTGAAATTTGTGTTTATTTTGTTTAGAGTTTGTGTAGCAGGTAAACGGCTTAGCCGTCCTGCAATTTAGTTAGGTTCCTATGTGTTTAGTTAGTGCTTGTATAAGAGCTAGGTGTTTATTTTGTTTCGTTTATTTTGTTTGTTTATTAAAATAGTGCGTCAGCGTGTTGAAAAAATCAATTTTCTGCGTCCTGGGTCAATTTTCAAAGGGGCAATGAACCGTGAGTGAGTGCAGTCGTGTTACAATACATAACATAAATTAATCAAAGAAAATGTTTTTGAAGTTCATACTGCATAGTTATCAAGTTTGTTTGGTGTACAGTCTTGGTTGATGACTGCTGCATAATCCAGTTTGTATCCTGTCGTTGAGTTGAATTTGTTTGAATTTCAGAATGGTGTAAGGATGTTAGGGCAATAGTTCAATCTATTTTGCCGCTATGATGAGGTTTTAGCCAATCACAGGCCAGAATTGCCAACCACTGATTCATACTTACAAAAAGCATGGTTTGCCATGATTGCTATGAGGAATGTCCATTCATAATAAAATGGCGCTTTCTATTTTTGATTTTGGCCGATGCAATACTGGTCAAGTTCAAGCAAGAGGATTATAAAACTGAAATCATGGACGGTTCAGAGAAAAGCTTTACAGACTTCATGAAGTTGAGCTCTAGACACATTGCCTTGGCAAACAATGCTCTCCTTTGCTGCTTATGAAAGTAAGTGTTCGGTTGAGGTAAGGTCCAACCTGAGTTGGAATCATTACACCAACTCCTCCCATACCACACAGCCTTGAAGCATTTTTCAAGGCAAAGTTAACGGCAATTAAATAGTCAGTAACCGTACTGCTGGAATGTAAAGCAGCATGTTTTGCACAGCTAACTGCAAGGTGTGGTAGATATTTTTCACCATACAGCTTCCCTAAAGTTAAGTAGTTGTCACTGAGCATTGTCCTGCTATGTGTGGATAACTCTTTGGTAAGCAACTGGTCTTTAAATGAATGATAACGCCCTGTCATTTTCGTTACATTTAGTTGGTGACATTTTCCACAGACACGGGGTGAACTTCCATTGCTATGCTGATGATACCCAGCTATATTTGTCCATAAACCAGGAATTTCTTCTGCCTGGGTGTTATTAGCTACTTGTCTTACAGACATCAAGCATTGAATGTCACAGAATTTTCTAATGTTGAATTCCGATACAACAGAGGTGGGATCACAGAAGTAAAAGGAAGAACTAAAAGGAAATGTGTGATTACCCTTGTAGTCTCTCATCAAAACTTAAACTAGAAATTAAGAGTTTGGGGGTCATCTTTGATCCTGATCTCTCATTTGAGACTCATATTAGGGAAGTTACTAAAGTATCTTTTTACCATTTGAGAAATATAGCCAAACTTTGACCAGTTATTTCTGTATCTGATGCAGAGAGACTAATGCATGATTTTGTTTCATCTAGAATTGATTATGCCCCTGTTTTGGCCTCTTTACACTGGCTCCCTGTGCAGTATAGAATTGATTTTTAAGATTTTGCTGTTAATTTACAAGGCCCTGAATGGATTAGCACCTAGTTATTTGCAGGAGTTACTGACCCTGTATCTTCCAAACTGTAGTCTCAGATCACAGGATGCGGGGCTGCTGGTTATTCCTAGGGTCAACAAAAGCAACACAGGAGGTAGAGCTTTTTCTTGTAGAGCTCCTAAATTATGGAATGCTCTGCCTTCGTTTGTCAGGGAAACTGGGACCATTACAGTATTTAAGTCAAGACTAAAAACGCACTTTTATAAAATGGCTTTCTTATCTTAGTGGGTATTAATGTAACTTTAAAATTTCTGCTTTTGTATTATGTGTATACTGTTATGTGATATGTTATTTAAATGGTCTGATTATGGCAGTTGTATGTGTGGCATGCTGTACAAATGTATTGTAGTTTGTTCTTTTTTTTCTGCTATGTACTGTACAGTGCTTTGTGACACTTTGTATAAAAAGCGCTATATAAATGCAATAAATAAATAAATAAAATAATGGCTTGGATCCCAGCCCAAGTGGCTTGGTTTGGGTGGTGATAACAAGATATCAGGAAACCAGAGGGAGGTTTTTACAATGTTTAGGGTGCTTTGCAGCCTACTGTAAGTTAGTATCTTATAGTTTTAATTCTATATGTTGAGTATTCCCCACATTATTTCAATGAACACAGACTTGTTAAAAAAAAAAAAAAACATAAATACAGTCCAATGTGATTGGAATGAATAATTATAAAAACAGAGGGAGTAGGTTACTTTAAGAATGGCATAGGCCTATATACAAAGGATTTGTTTTAGCCAAGTGTCTTCTATTACATTTCCCTCATGCAAACCAATCCACATAATCCTTGCTCCTTGTGATAGTGACAAGAAAAAGAGAACTGAAGAGTGAAGCCTCTTGAACCACTGAACCCTCTGAACCATTTCATAAAAGATTCACTGAGCCGAATCACTTGAAGCGCTTCGTGCTCCATAGTGACATCTATTGGTAGAGCCGCGAAATTGAACATACTTGAACTTGAACATACGAGTTACACACAGGCTGCTTTTGCCTGGAATTTAGAAATAATGATCTGTAGCCTAATGTACACGAAAGACAACATAAAGCACGCTTTTTACAGGCTCTGTCAGTGTCATTTGTGACTTACAAAATGAAGTTACATTTTATAATTTCTCTATTATCTGGTTATATATCAACCACACATATTACATATATGACTTGGCGGACGTGAACCCGGACCTCTGGATTGAGGTTGATTACGTCCTTGCACTAAACTCATAGATCCGCCACGGATCCCACAGTAATAATACAAACATCAACAACATATGGTGCTTTAAGGTGTAATGGTGTTTTTTCGAATGGTATAGCAATTTGATATTTATAAATTATATTTATTTTGTTGATGTATCACAATGAAATAATATTTAATTCAAGACTTTGACAAAGGTTTGAAAAGACATTTTATTAACAATTATTTCTGGAAAACATCTCAAATAAGCACTACATTTATTTTTTATAATAAACAATAATTAAACTCCCCCAATTTCACATAGTAGTAGCCAGCAAATGAATATATATATATATATATATATATATATATATATATATATATATATATTAATTTAACAAAGATTAATTGATATTATTTTAAAATGTAATTTGACAAACAGTATATTCTTCCTTCCAGTTCTAACCTATGTCAACGAAGCATTATTGATTTGAAGTAAAGCGTTGTATTAGTGGTTTGTGTATTCTTTTGTAAATATACTGTTTGCTTCTAATGTTTCGAGACGAGTCGAAGCGGGTGAGGCTTTGTACCCATCACTAGCTGTTGGTAAAATTACCAATTGTTTTCTGGACAGGGAAACAGCCTAGCTGTCCTGTCCTAGATAGGGACTGGTTGTTAGTTAGCACTCCTTGTTGGAGTAGGTTTTTATTTGTTTTTTGTTTTGGCACTGTATACACTGTATGCTACGGTGTTTCACTGCAACTCCTGTGTTTTGAGTATTTCCTACTGTGGGTTGCCTTGGCCATTGGTCACTCTACCACAGGAGATCAAGCCAAACATGTGGAACTTACTGAACTCAACTGTCCAAGAACTACTCCACAGGAAACCTACCACGCTGTGCAGTGGTTGTAGGTCACAGTGTTCAATAGCTTTTGTAATTTACAGCCCTGGCTGGAGATATACGGTCACCTCCAAAATTATTGGCACCCTAAAGATTAGCAAAAAAGGCTGTATAAAATAAACACAGGTAATGAGCTATATTTTATGCTTAAATATATGGGAAAACCATATTCTTTTATTCTAATACAATTGCTCAGGGAACGTTTTTTATTAACAAGTAATACATTTTTTTTCTCAAACAGTAGGTGTCAGAATTATTGGCATCCCTAAAGATTCTTATAAATAAAATCAAACAAAATTCAATCTGCATTAACATTCTACTTCTTTAAGTTCATCTCATTCTTAAGGAACTGTATTGTGGCCTTCCATGGCTTCCTGTTTCACTGGGGTATAAAAATTAGGTAACACGCATATGAAATCCATTTGTCATCCATCACCATGGGGAAAGGCAAAGAACTCACAAATGAAAAGAGACAAATGGTTGCTGACCTTCATAAATCAGGCAATGGGTACAAAACAATAGCTAAAAAACTAAATATACCACTTACCACTATTAGGGCAATAATTAAGAAGTTCAAAACCACTGGAACAGTGGTAAACTTGCCTGGTAGTGGACACAAGTGTATCTTGCCCCCACGCACAGTGAGGCAGATGGTTCGGGAGGCAAAGGGAAATCCAAGGGCCACAGTTGGAGAATTACAGAACTTGGTCGCATCTTGGGGTCACCAAATCTACAATTACACGCCACCGCCCATGCCAATAGGCTATTTGGAAGGGTTGCCAGAAAAAAGATTTTATTGAGAGCAACCAACAAACGTAAGCACCTGGAGTTTGCTAAACGGCATTGGCACTTCGATTGGAACCGGGTGCTATGGTCAGATGAGACGAAAATAGAGCTCTTTGGCCACGCACACCAGTGGTGGGTTTGGTGTCGAAAGAAGGATGCATGTGCAGAAAAGAACCTCATACCTACTGTAAAATATGGTGGTGGATCTTTGATGTTATGGGGCTGTTTTGCTTCCACTGGTCCTGGGGCCCTTGTTAAGGTCAACGGCATCATGAACTCTACCCAGTACCAGGACATTTTAGCCAACAACCTAGTTGCCTCTGCCAGGGGGCTGAAACTTAGCCGCAAGTGGATCTTCCGGCAACACAATGACCCCAAGCACACATCAAAATCCACAAAGAAATGGTTAATTGACCACAAAATCAACATTTTGCAATAGCCATCTCAGTCTGTGGACGAACCCCCATGAAAACCTGTGTTTTCAATTGAAGAGGGCAGTCCATAAGTGCAGACCGAAGGATATCAAGGATCTGGAAAGATGCTGTATGGAGGAATGGTCTAAGATCCCTCCCAATGTGTTCTCCAATCTCATTAAACATTATAGAAAAAGACTCCGTGCCGTTATCCTTGCAAGGGGAGGGTGCACAAAGTACTGAAAACAAGGGTGCCAATAATTGTGACACTTCATTTTTTTGGAAATAAATTTATAATTTGAGAAATGTGTAATTTTGGTTGATTCCATTGAATCATTAATAAAGTCAAATATATTCCACATGTTGGAAAATTATAATATAGCTCAGTACTGGTATTATTTATTTTATACAGTCTTTTTTGCTCATCTTTATCAAGGCTGCTAATAATTTTGGAGCTGACTGTATGTTACCAACACCTGGCACAATAGATTAAACACTGTCACTGTAGGCCATGCTGCATTTAAAAGAAATCCTACTTACTAGTATTGTAATTCTAATACAACAGGGTTCAAAGGTCATATTAAACCTGCAAGTAAAAGCAACCTCATTGTGTTTTGCTTATTTGACCAGGAGAATAACTGTTTACCTTGCTCTTACTGTGCATTTACTGTGCTTTTACTATAACTACACTTATAAAAAAATAAATAAAATAAATCACAAGTTTTTGGCATTTAATGTACAGTATATGTTTATTTTAGTATGACTAAACCATTAGTGCTTACTTGGATGAAACAACACCATTTTCTATACTGCCTGTTTCTCCTGATCTCTCTGTCCAGCCTCTGTGTCTGCACATGACAACACAGAATGGAATTCCAACATTAACAACTGGGGCTGTACCCTATGTTTCCCAACGTTCTTAGTACTTGTATTTTTTTAAGTAACAGTATGCACACCTGCCTTGGAGTAAGGATTGGAATCAACTTATTTTTTACAAGTTTCTTTCAATATACAGTAATAGACTAAGAAAGTTCTGCGCTCGTATGCTGTAACAGACCAAAAAATAAATAAAATAAATAACTTACCAATATCCTTTGCCTTACTGTTCTAAGAAGCTATCGCAACTTGTTCCAGGCGCCTCATGGTCAAACTCGCCAGTGGAAAGGCCACGCTGTGCAGCAAAAGTTTGTCTAAACGTCCTTCCACATTCATTGCCTTTCAGGAACACCTCTGAAAAACTACTCTTTGCACTGGCCACTGGAACCAAACTGGGTTATGATATAGTAAGCATTATCCTGTGCACGTGCCCCTAGTTTGTCAATAGCTGATGTAAAGGTTAATCGTGGACAAAACGAAAGAATCTATCAAGTCATGTAGAGAATGTATCCAGTTATTTGATACCAAACTAGGGCTGAACAAGCAGGGATTATAAATCAAGTTTAATAGGTAATGGGCTTCAGTAATACAATGAAAGCCTTTGGGACCAGCTGCTGTACAGTGGTCTTTTTTTTTGTACCATTTATAGTTTCATTATAAATAAAAACTAAAAGGTTTTGGGAATTCAAAAATAGTTACAACAATATTCAGTCAGTTTATTTTAATATTTCAGAATTCAGTTTAGTTTGTGTATTATTTTTTAATTCCACTTTTTGGAAAAGGCTGAAGTTAAATTCCAAATTCAAACAGTTTTGTTGTTGGGATTACATTCTCATCTTAACATTTTTATCTGCATGGGACACAGTACAGTGCCATATTTACAGTCATTTACAGTGGTACAATGAAACATACCAAATACCAGTAGTGTGTTTACATCATACCACTGGTCTACATTTCTGCTTTTGTATGGGTGCTTTTTAATCACTCAGAGAATAATAACTGCAGCTGGAAAACATTTCCTGTACAAGGATAGAAAGTCGAACACTACACTTCCTATACTTATTTAAGGATTGTTGTCTTCAAAGGTTTCTTGGGCTTTCCATTGTAAAACACATATTTAATTAACACAATAGAAACACAGTCGAAAAATTAAGTATTACACATTTTCAACACCATGCTAACTGGTAACATCTTCACTGATCCTAAGGACTGTATTGGGAAATCAATATAAAGTAAGTTATGGCTACTGCATTCAGGGTTAATAAGTCAGTATCATGTCCATAAAAGTTACAACAATTCCATGAAAGATCCATTGGACCTTTCTGTGCTCTTTCCTATCTCCCTGGATCACTTCAAATAACTTTCAGTCCTTTTTTGACATTAAGAACTGCTTCAGACAACTCCGAAGCTTGGTGATATGTTTACATTAAGCAGCAGTCATTCCTTCCGTTCAGCTAGTAGCAGAGGCACCAGTATATTGTATCTTGGTGAAAGGGTGTATCTGTAAGATGGCTAACTGGCCAGACCACAGGGGTCGCTGGTGTACGGTGAGCCGAGAACACCCTGGCCGACCTAGCCATCCCTCCCCGCGGGCGGCGCTCGGCCAATTGAGTGCCGCCCCCTGGGAGCTCCCGTCCTTGGAGGACAAAGGAATAGCCTGGACTTGAACTCGCGACGTCCAGACTATAGGGCGCATCTTGCACTCCACGCGGAGCGCCTTTACTGGATGCGCCACTCGGGAGCCCCTTGGACCTGCATTTCTTTATACTTCACTCACAACCTGACATAAGGTAACATTGTTTACAATTGAGAAATAAGGCATGGATGGCACAACAAAGGTTAAAAAATATATTGGATCTTTAAACAATTATCACAACACTGTCAAAATTATTTCAAGCAAACATGGGCAGACAGGACAGCATTTATTCAATGAGTTATTAAAAAAAAAAAAAAAAAGTTCCTAGCAGTATTTAAAAGAAGTCAATACAAAATAAGCAACTATTTTGAGGTGTTAGATTTTGAGTGATATTACATTTGTCTGTAGTGATAGTATCCATCTGGAATCTGTATGGAAGATTGGCAATTCCTCAATTATGACTAAAGTTGTGGTGGGGTGGAAACCTGTAGTCCAGTCTGTTTCCCATAACCACTGTACCATCTTGGATACAAATGCACTGAAGTCTGTGAAAGTCAGTTACCTTTTGCAGAACAAATAAACAAAGGCATGTGAGGTATAGCACAGTTACGCGGATGCATGTGCTCCAAGTGTTTTAGTTAACAGCAGTATAGTATTATGGAATCTTCCAGAAGCCACTGTTACTGTTGTTACCCACAGGCAGATTGCACAGAACCGTTTATTTTCAAAGAGACAACTCCCCAGTTTTGGTATCTGGGTTCTTGGTTTGTATTGTTTTCATTCTCAGTCTTATCATAGGAACTGTGTCAGCAGGCTGAAACATAAAACTGATGGCAAGAAGAATAAGGAACAAGAAAATAAAATAAACATGAACTCGCCATATATTTATATTTCACCGTACAGCCAAAGAGGTTTACCAAGACACACATACATAAAAAAAGATTGGGATACATATTCATAACTGTCAGCTGTTGAGATTTAGGTTTGTCAAGTGATGCACCAATTGTATTCTTTTAAAGATATTATGAAACCGTAAAAAGAGGGTAATAAATGGCTTAATTACTGGAAGAATAAACCAGCAGTTGGTTGTTTTCTTTTTCACATTATAACACTCTGTAACAGGATGGCTTGAGTGGTGATGTCCCCAGACCAGGAGGCTGACACAGAGACACATGAAGGCAGGTACTTGCGGGGTTGAAAGCGCTGGTGCACGTTTTTATTGCAGCAAAAAATAAACAAAACACTTTCACAAAAAACACACAGCTCACCGAGCAAAATTAAGGTTTAAACAAAACAGAACTACTGACACCAAACAAATACAATGCTGGTCGAGTACGAGTGCATGAGTAGCAATTGCTTTCTTTCAGGTATGTTTTTACTTTTTTTTTCTCCTCTCTGTACACCCGCCCTACCAGCAAAAGCTGCTGGTTTTTATATACATGACTATCTCCAGATTAGCAATAAATTAATTAATCAAATCAATCTGGAGATGGTCACATTCTGCACAAGTTTTTAATATCTGTTAATTAGCTGCCGACCATGCAGTCTCACGAGCTGTCTGGCAGAGACAAGCTCTTAACACCGCCTCTGCCAGACCAAATTTAAATAACACAAAATACATTCAAATCATACCACAACAACAATACCCGTTCTACATAAACATTAACAATGCATTTTAAATCATAATACAAATCACATTCTTTAAAATAAACACATTGAACAGCACATTTATTTACATGCATGGCTTTGCCCTGTCCCCTCTAATGACATATAGGCTTTTCTTCTGCCCTGCCACACACTCTATAAAGGATAAATCTAGATTATTACTTTCACAAGGTTCATGCAGACATCTTCTGGAGGTTAATTCTCTGCATCTTTCAGTGCAGGTGTGCCAGGGATTTTGGGCTTACAGGCACTGACAAATACATCCATCCCACAGAGGCTCAAAGGTATTGATATCTGTGGACTGTGTGGGTAATTTGCGAGTTGTGGTTCATATTCCTTGAACCACTCAAACAATTTTGACATGGTGATGAGTTACCTTTTTATCTTGAAATTCAGTTCCTTGCTTTCCAACTCTCCTTTAATGCTCATGGTCCACCAATAGATGGCACTGCAGGGCATCACTTATGGTACTGCATCTTACTGCATGAAAAAAATACTATAGCATTCTATGTTCCTGACAAATACTATAGGCCTTCTAGTTACAATGCTATATGCACCCTACGTGCTAACCAGATAGATCTAAGCTATCCTATTTTATGCATTTTCTCATTGGGAAGTGCTGTCAGGTGGGTGTAATTCACATTTATCTTTTTAGGTAATTTCTGTAACACTGCTGTTTGCAATAATTATATTTTTTCACCATCTTTTACTAATTTCAATGGAAAATGATGTCCAAATGATTAAAACACATGCTCAACAAGTGTGCCAATAGAGAAGCAGTGAATAGTAGTACTCATTTGTATCAGCAATCTGTAATCTAGGGACTTGGCTTGCTTCACCACGGGTGCAAATTTGGCAGTAATGCGCTAGATTCTAGCGCCAGGGTACCTCATATAGCGCCAGCAACATTAAATTCTATAATTCCTTATTAACTATAGATAATGATAATTTCGCATTGGGTCAAGGCAGCACTCTGGTGCTAAACTTTGAAAACAGTTTGACACCAATTTTCAAAATGATTTGCAGCCCTGTTCGCTGCACACCAGTTTCATCTATAGCTCTGCATAACTAGACATGCTGTCTTATTTCAGTATTTACAAATATTTTCTGAAAATGTAAACATTTGCAAAAAATCACCACCTGTTTCATCAGCAGGTGGATCTACATACACAGTGCTTTTCCTAGTGCCTTTTGAACATTGACAGATTTGATTTGTTAATGAGCCTCTTAATACAGGAGACATTGCTATTGTATTATCTTGGTTTTGGTAATCAAAATTACAAAACTGAGCCTTGAATGCTAATCATTTTCAGCAATGTGTGGTCCTTCGTGGAGGTTTTTCAGGTTTAATATTATTCAGCATTATTATCACCAGAACCTCAAATGTTAGAAATTCCTTGGCTGTGTAGCTTTGAAGACTCTGAAGTCAATGGCTGCCATGCCAGATCCATCAAATTGCTGGTAGAGAACTGAGTGCCCGCATGTCTGAATGAGATGACTTTAAATACACAATCAACAATTTAACAAAGCTCTAAAAAGGGGAACAAAGTAGTAATATCAGGATATCAAATTGTAAACCTAAACATGATTTTTTTCATGTCCTAATTGTAAAATACATTATTATTATTATTATTATTATTATTATTATTATTATTATTAATAATAATAATAATTAATTTATTTATTTCTTAGCAGACACCCTTATCCAGGGCAACTTACAGTTGTTACAAAATATCACAATACAAAGTATCACATTACAAAATATCACATTACAGAATATCACATTACAGATAACAGCAGTTATAAAAGTACAGTAAAATCAGTAGAAAATAAGATCAAATTCAAATAAGAGTAAAATAAAGAATACAGTAAATAATTACATTGAAGAGTGAATTTGACTAAGAGCAGTTAAACTTATAGTACATATATTTGTAATATTGAGCATGTAATAAGTACGATAAATGGATAAGAACGATTTCAAATGAATAGTTACAAAAAATGTGAATATGGATACCTTTAAGATTAAAATCAACTACAAGATACAGGAAGTAGCTATAATTAAGGGCAGCAGTAGAATACGGCAAAGTATGGAGCAGTTCAGTGCAAGTACAAGCTGATGCAAGTACTGGTATAATTGAGTGCCATATACTCCAGTATAGTCGGGAATTGTGAGGTTTACAGATGCTGTCTGAACAGGTGTGTCTTGAAGAGGCGCCGGAAGGTGGTCAGGGACTGAGCAGTCCTGATATCCGTGGGTAGGTCGTTCCACTACTGAGAGGAAAGGGTGGAGAAGGAGTGGGATCTAGAAGCGGGGGAGCGGAGGGGGGTGGGGGGGGTACAGATAATCAAAGGAGCGGAGGGGGCGAGAGGGGGTGTAGGGAGAAATCAGTCGAGATTAGTAGAGATGGAGTAGCGTGGGAGTTGCAGTAGTCAAGGCGGGACAGTACCAGGGCCTGAACTAAGAGCTGTGTGGAGCAGATGGTGAGGAAGGGGCGAATTCTGCATGTGTTTCTGAGGAAGGAGCGACAGGAGCATGTTAGAGATATGCTGAGAGTAGGAGAGGGTTGAGGGTGACACCGAGGTTCTTGGTGGATGAGGAGGGAGAGAGGGTGATGGATTCAAGAGGAATAGAGATCAGAGGTGGTGGAGGAAGAGGGGGGAAGAAAAGGAGGTGATTTGGAGAGGTTGAGTTTAAGATTATGCAAGTGCATTCAGGAGGAGATGGCTGAGAATTGCATTACATACAATTGTAGTAACCTGTAGGAGTTAATATACCCACAGATTTAACAGCAAGAAGAAAATAAAAAAGATGAATGCTCCCCCATAAATAAATAATTTAAAAGGTACATTGTTCTTATATACAAATTAGCTTAAAAAACGAATTATAATTAAAACAGAAGCAATTGTGAGGTATAAAGAACAGGTAAAACAAGCCACCATATTTCCGTAATTAAAACATGGGATGCCTATATGCAGTCGCTTTTGGCACATGACAACAAGCATAATCTCCGCCCAATGCAGTTCTGTCCTTGTCCTTGTCCTATTTTTTATTTATTTTTTGTTTAATTCCTCTCACTGTGGGAAACAGTTTTACACCACCAAAAAAAGAGCAAACTCATGACTCCAAATCGAACACCCCGTTCTTCAATCAAAACAGTTTTTAGTGAAGCAGTCTCTGTCTTGTTTACTTCGTGATGTCGTTGATGGAAATTGTAGTTTTACACCGTGAACAGTTCTCTTGAACCTCCTGGCTTGCTCCTGTACAGAAACTACATTTCCCAGAAAACGTTGTTCGATTTTTGTGCGCAGTGAAGCTGTCAGACTCACTATTTGTCACCTGGCTCAAGAAAGATGCTGAGGCAGAAAGGGGCAGTGAGTGTTACCGGCTGCATCTTCTGAAACAGGCTGCGACTTGTACATTTGGAGAAAGGGACTTCTTTCAGGGGAACACATATTTATGTACTTACAAAATGGCCTAAATACAAAGCAGTGAAATTACATGTAAGAATTATCACAGCCTAGTACTACCGACTTATTTTTGCTTTTTGCGCATTAAGGTTAACTTCAGTGTGCAACACGTTAATACCCAAGGGGGTATAAAGATTGAATAGCGAATAGTGAAGATGAGCACTGGTGAGTACATTTTTTTTTTTGTATCTTACTTTCATGTATAATAATTTCAATCAGGTGATTTTATTTTATAAGTTCATGGGTTAATGTTGCATGTCCTTTATAGGAATGAAAACGTATTTAAATTAATAATTGTAAACATAGTATCGGTCAGAGTGTACAGCAAGTTGCAAGCTGCCGACATTTCTTCTAATTGTAAAGCACGCATATTCATGTTGCTGTATTTTCTATTCGTGATTTAAATTTACAGAGCATCTCATACTTTTAGGTTTGTGTAATAATAGGCATTTCTTATTAGAATTGCATTTATGTATGACGTAGTATTGCAGAAGAAGAAAGATATTTAACCTAAGCCAGACTTGCTTGTTGTGTTGTGCAGTTTTGGTCACATGCAGTCTCGGTCACTTTAAATGCAGTCTCGTTCCACAGTACCGGTATTTAGAAGTGATTAGGGCAAAAAAAGACGAATTCTTAAAATAGATTAAACCATGAACCAAGAGAACTTGACAGTTCTTAAGTGTAGATGTTGGGTAGAATCTCTGTAAACTTATTGGTGGGAGTGCTCATGGTACATTAGATATATACTATTGGCTATACAAGGGAAGGCAATAGAACAGATTGTAAGGGTTTTGGTACACTTTGATAAATAGTTACCTCTAGTGACATACTGTAAATTATACCATGCTTATATGTTAAAGAAAAACAAATAAACAAAAATACTATATGATGAAACATACCAAAAATTAGCCACGTTATTAACACGAATGCGAATTATGTAACAGATGAAGCAATTCATATGTTGTCTGTAATACCCAATAATAACCAATGATTGTAAATGAAAATTCTCGGGAGAGGCCAGCTAATTAAAACGTTTCTAATTATAGGCCACCACCATCTCCAATATAGGTCGTGGTATGTGAAGCTGTTGACAAGACTTCTGCCCACCCAGTGCTACATATACACAGTAATTAAATAAATGGCTTGAAACCCCATCTGAAAAATGACCAGACTTGCAGTCACAGTAATTTATGAAGCCTGCTGCAGAATTTGCACTTGACTGTAACTTGTTGCAGCTGGATTCAATATGTGGGATGTAGTTAGAAAGGTATTGCACAGTTCACAGAAATGTATGCATAAGAAGCTTATACAAGTGTGCCACAGTAAAAGCATGGCACACAGGCACACACACACACACACACACACACACACACACACACACACCCCTTAGTGGCCCTATGGTTAACAGGCTCATTTCAACCACTGACTCACTGTGTGTGACCCTGAACAAGTCACTTAACCTTCTTGTGCACCTTGTAATATTTGTATTACTGAAAAAATATCTACGATCTAAAGTTACAGTAACATTTCCCATGCTAAAATATTTCTGCATGTAAAATACATTTATATGATATATGATTCTGGAAAATCAATCAGCAATTTCTGTTTTTGTCTAAGGTGTGGTTGCAAACATTTTTAGGAGCTGTATTGTCTGAAAGGCGGTTAGGAGCAAAGAAAATGACCTTAACTGTATTCACCAGAAGTAACAAGCATAGACATAAGAATACTTTAAAAACTGTTGTACGGTAAGCCTCCCTGGTTCCCTGGTTGTATGTTATTTACTTTTTGTAAGGCTGTGTACATGTATTCCATACCATAGTACAGAGTAATAAACATCAAAACAGTTGAAATTATATTTGAAAGCAAAAAAAAAAAAAATTGTATGTGTGAGTCTGGACAAGTCCATTGAACTCCCTGTGCACCGTCCCCACCCACTTGCAAAATGGAGTGTAAACGAGATGAAATTTCTCAGCAGGGCTATATATTTATAAGTAACACATGGCCGTTTGGCCTCACCCATATACAGGAATTATTAGCTCATCTACATCAAGAAGAAAAGGCCACATTTCATTGAAACCTGGCTGCACTAATGTGTTTATCCAGACCAGACTTTTAGGAGTCAAACCCAAAAATTGATTTTAGAAATGATACTCCAGTTAATCTGCTTCAGTAGTGAAGTCATGTGAAAACATTTGCTGTTCAACTGTGGTGACTGTGCATTAGGACAAATAACTAACATGTTTAGTTAGACTGAAGTGCTGTACTGTAACATCTTGCAGCCCCACATTCTTGTAATAACCACGATTTTAAAGAGTTTTTTAAAAGTTTAAGTTTTTTAAAACTCTTTATAACAACTTTCTCACAACCCTCTAATTCTGTTCACCCTGCCATTCCGGATGGTTTCACAGATCCTCATTAGCACTTGTAACCAGGAGGTCCCCGGTTCAAATCCCACCTCAGCCACTGACTCATTGTGTGACCCTGAGCAAGTCACTTCACCTCCTTGTGCTCCGTCTTTCGGGTGAGACGTGATTGTAAGTGACTCTGCAGCTGATGCATAGTTCACACACCCTAGTCTCTGTAAGTCATCTTGGATAAAGGCGTCTGCTAAATAAACTAATAATAATAATAATAATAATAATAATAATCATCTTGGAATACCTAATTTTACTTTAGGTAAAGAAGTCCAATACTAGAGTTCATTTGGGTCTGTGGAACCAGCCGTTTACTTTGGTTTCACTTTCATTGTTAAACATACATTTTACGGATGACAGACAAACTGTAAAACCGTTGTATTACGTAATACAGCTTTATTGGCGTTCTAAGTTTGCATATTAACATAGCAAAACTAGCTAAAAGAAATGGCATATGTTGAATGGCTGCAGGGTATCCTAAATGGTTGATGGAATTTTAAGTTTTCTTGAGCTCATGATATTAACAAAAAAGCAAAATATACAGAAAAATTTGATGATACTTCATGAACGTTCATGGAATACTGGGGTTATTCTACCAATGACGACGGAAAAAAAAAGCCAAAAAAAAAACAACAGACCTCTCAAACTGGTAGAATTTAGGGAATTACCTTTATATCAATCTACACATCTGCTTAGCAATGCAGCACCGTTTGCAACAGTGAGATTTGTCCAGTCATTTAGTCAGCAGATTTGAATGAATGCAAGACAGATTCCAAAATCAGACCCCCCCAAGAAAAGTGTAAAGTTGAAGTTGAATACTATAATGGGAATTTTGAGGGTGGGTACTGGGTCCTGATTTCACCTTGACATTTTCAAATCTATTTATGGGCAGCTTCCTACAAAAATAAATACAGGACTTACATGAGATACATTTATATAAGTTTCGTGAAGTGCAATATCACCACCCATGAGAGGAATGGGTAATCTATTTGTGCTCTCATATTTGTGAAGTTACCGCACCGAGTTTATACACTGAGATAATTAACACAGCTATTTTGCAGTTGGATGTGATGTTTGTGAGCTTAGCTCTGTAATGTGTAATTAACTGAGCAGCAGAGGTTGGGCAGATGGAATGTAGATGCGAAATGTCCACATCATTAAATATTTGGATATTTGGTTGCGACACAAGCCCTGAGGGACCTCCAAAGGCTGAGGCTACCATGTTGGCTCCAGGGTATCCTTAAAGGGCAGATGGGATTAGAAGTTTGCTTATTATTTCTTTTTTTTAGTTTATTTTTTTATGTGAGTGGTGCAAACAGGACAAGTTTACAACAATCTCAAAAGCGGTAATATAACACCCAGCTACCTCCAGACCCTCATCTCTCCCTACACCCCCACTCGACCTCTCCGCTCCGCCTGCACTAGAAGTCTAGCTCTACCACCGCTACGATCCCCTGCCTCCAAAGCCCGCTCCTTCTCCACCCTTGCTCCGCAGTGGTGGAATGACCTTCCTACAGATGTCAGGACTGCCCAGTCCCTGACCACATTCCGGCGCCTCCTTAAGACTCACCTCTTCAAAGAGCACCTGTAGAACTCCTCTGTTTGTATCCTGGGACACTATCACCCTTCATGTAAATGTGCTTTATTTTGCTCTTATCAGCCCCTATTTTACTGCATTTAATCCTGTACTTCAGAATACTGTAATCTGCCAAGGTTTTTAACCTGTAGTACTTTGTATTTACTCACATCCTGATGTAACTATCACTATTTAATCATATCCTGATGTAACTATCACTATTACCTGCTGTATTATTGAATTGTGGTTTGTCAAACTTGTACTTTACTTGAACAAAAGTTATTTTATTTCTTGCTCTTATTGTATTACTTGTACTGTAACGCTTGAAATGTTTTTGCTTACGATTGTAAGTCGCCCTGGATAAGGGCGTCTGCTAAGAAATAAATAATAATAATAATAATAAAATAGTGACTGCATCTTGTTAAGCAGCTGCAAAACTGTTACCTCAGTCTCTGGCTTTAGGTATTAACACAATCTCAATAATGTTTAAAATCCTCTGGAAACAGCAAAATGTACAGCTATGGCCAAGCGTTTTGCATCACCTACAATATACAGATATACAGTACTCCTGCATTATATCACCCCCCTTTATAATGCCAGCCTTGCTTACCGCCAGCTATTCTTTCCAAACAGATATCTACCAATATAAAACAGTGCTATTTGTACCCGTTATATTGCCACCCTGCTGTCTGCCAACTGCCAACTTCCCAAGCCAAGCAAACATACATATAAGCACTGCAATGTACCTTGTTGTAGCACCAGCGAAATAATCATGACCAATTAAAACGCAGACATTATACAGTTAAGCTGTCACACGTACATACAAAATGACAAAACCGCAAAGCAAAAATAAAGTACAAAATGGCAACTCGATCCCGGTTGCATTTTACACCACAGCAAAAGAAACAAATCTGCATATATGCATCTAGAAAAAATAAGAAAGCAAGGCATCGCAAATGTTTTCTCCACAAAGTAGCCTAACTGTTAAACACTTAAATGTTAAATATTGACATCTGTAATCCTGAAGACATACAGCAATTAATGCATGTAAGGTCTCAAGTCGATTAGTTTTATCTGAAATATTGACAGTCTAAATACCAGTAAGTGACTTTTATAAACCACAGTAAAAAAATAAATTTAAAAAGTACCTGTACAGTAAAAGGTTTGTTATATGCAGGTTTTGCATAAATTAAGCCTAACGTTTAAAAGCTGAGTATCTAAATGACAGGCTACTTAAGGCATGATTGAGTATAATGTAGTTTTTTTTTTTTTTAACCCTCACTATAATGCTACCCTAGCTTTATTGCCAGTTTTGCCCATGGCCCTTACCAGGCAGTATAAAGAGGGTTGACTGTAATATAATGTAATATATAAATGTAATATATAAAACTATAGTATGAACATAATTTAGATATTTTATTTAACATCACGCAATCAAAAAAACGACTATATAATATCTCAAAAGTCTACAGGAAGCCTTAATACTAGTACTTGTATGTGATATCTTGTAACAATTGTAAGTCGTCCTGGTTAAGGGTGTCTAAGAAATTAATAATAATAATAATAATAATAATAATAATAATAATAATAATAATAATAATAATACAGTATTTCATGTTAGATTTTGAAATGTCTCATTTTAAAATTTGTCTGTTTTTTGTTAAGTATATGGAAAACTACAAAGCGGTATGTCATTAAATATGCTAACATAACATTATTCAGCAGGTTTCATTTGACTTTATGAAGCAAAATTAGTTAATTCTGTAGGGTGATGCAAAACCTTTGGCCATAGCTGTAGACTTTAGATAAAATGTAGAAGTTATGAGATTATGGGGGAATTAGCATTCACAGCTGAGTCGACCTGAAATGATGCTTCTGTCCACACTGCAAAGTTGAAGAGATAGCTTTTCAGAGGCTCTCGTTTATAAAATAGTTTATTTTACTGGGGAGAGGTCTCTCTTCTACAGCTGTTTTTGGAGTGTTTGTTGTTGCACATTCTGTTCTCAGGCTTCCCTACCTCGCTTGCGTGCAGATATTTCAGAGGCTATTAGACATGCTATATATAACACATGTGGCTTTCTTTGACTTTAAAACAAAAATGTTAAAGATATTTCTTACCTTCTGTTTTCCAGTGGAATGGGAAGTAATAATCTGCATTCTACAGAGTCCTGTAAAACAGTCTAACATAGCAGTGTCAGCTGCCATTAAGGACATCTTATTATTCATTTATGATTCCTAAATTAGACATGAACCAAGGTGTTAAATTTCAAACATGTTAAATATTTTGGAAGCAGAACACAGTGCAACTAACTGCACACAGGCCACCTCAAGGCTACTCACCTGATAAGGTCTAGACTAGGAGTACAGTGTTGTAGGAATAATATTTAAATTTTTAAAACCAAATAGAATTATATAAAAAAATGTGTTACTCATTACCAGCGTCCCCTCTAAGCTTTTTAGATACAGAGAAACTTTCCGTTTTGACCAAGAGGGTAAATTATTAGTGAGAAACCTTCTGCCACGCGTTAACCCTTTTAATATATTATTTTTGTTGCATTATACAACACAAGTATCTCAACAATGTGTAGGTCCCTCTGGGCTTGTGTCTCGACCAAATACCCAAGCAGTTTAGTAACAGTCCAGCAATGTCATGTGAGAGTGATCCTATGTACAGTACTTTAAATTAAGTTTAGCTTTTTACTGGCATTACAATAACCAGTATAAAATATAAAAACGCATAATTAAGACTCCCAGTTGTTACTTGCTAATTCTGCCTTGTTATTTGCTGAATTTAACAAGAGGTGTGTCTCTGGACAGAATGTCTTTATGAAACAAACGGTGTGTAGTGTAGTGATCTCATCCTTTACACAGTAAAGCAATGTATAGCTAGAAAAATAACTTTGAGCTTGTTTCTTCGTCAGATAATATAATGTAATTAGAAATGGCCATGGTTTACTATTGCTAATTATAGCATCAATAAAGGCAGGTAGCATGGAAATAAATAAACTGAACAATAATTAAACACGCAATTAATTTAGCTTACTTACATCAGGAAAGCCCAGCCTGAGTACAGTACCTTAGTTTTTCAGTACAAAAAAATGGAGTGCTTTGCCATTGCTGCCATCTTATTTGTTTTCTGTGATCTTTTAATGGTATTGACTCATACATGATCAATGGAATGATAAATAATCAGATTTATTTTTAGCTCTGTCTTTTACTGAAACATTGCAATTTCTTTCTTGGGTTGGTGAAGCTGCTATGTTGAGTTTCAGCAGAGACACGTGAGTGAGTGAAGTCACATGATGAATTAACTCAACTTGGAAAAAAAAAATGCACATGGTATGTCTTCTTCATTTACTATATTATACACTTCAATGTGTATTTTCGACTCTAAATTAATAGTTTGATTACGTTTTTACCAGTTTCAAAATGCTTGAGATGATGATATTTCTGAAATGGTTGTTTTTTAAAAGGGAAATAAAACAAAACCCATTAAAGTATGATGAGTATTGTGATTTTTATTAATGTTTACTGGAGTATTTATACTTCCAAATAATGCAGAAAGATTGTGCTTCACTGATTAGTTCAATTATACGATGAGTTAAAAATTGCTGCAGCCTCCCTCCCTATAGCCATCCGAGCGAGCGTGCATTTACAGAGGGAAATCAGAGAATCAGCTGCAAGACAGACACAAATATGCTTATGTTAATGTTTTGCAAGAATGCTCTCAAAATGATAGGTTTACCTCAAGATGTTGGAGTCACGATTTAAGGTTGATATTTATAATTTGCGAAAGTTAGTAAACTGAGTGGGACGGTTGTTACCAGTTATTGCTAAAAATGCACACATTTTGGCTTTAGAGATAACGCTGCTCATTACTTGGAAGTTAGCATGTGCATTCTGTTTTATCAATGCATTATTGTTTGGTGGATATTTATATGTCCCAGTTTAGTCACAAATGACAGGGACAGAAATAGTTTTTCCTTAGCGTTTTTTATGGCCCTTTCGTGTCCTCTAGACGTGAGCATGCAAATATACAGTAGAAGGAAATTTCTTTTTACATGAACACATGGTTATAGTTTTATTTTACAATATTTGTAAAAAAAAAAAAAAAAAACATTTCTAGCCAGACTTACTTATGTTATTTTATAACATACTGTACCTTACACAGAATGACTTAGCAGACCTAATAACACTGGAAATCCAGTACATATTGTAGAAATCTGGGGAATGCTCGCTTGACAACACTAACTCTATTAGAACTACACCAATTGAATGCATAAGTTAAGTGTGAAATTGCTGTAATGAAGTAGATCAGTCAGTCAGATCATGAGTCTGTTTTAAACCTTGGTCCCTTGAGGGGAATCTCTGTTGTATTGCAGTTTGGTTGTGTTCCATAACAAGGGCTTTCATAAGCTAAATTTATCTAGCGTTCCTGTCTAGGATGTCTTAGCAAACAGTATTGTTTATTTGCAGCATGGACTTGCAGTACCTGATAACAAAAATACAATAACACATTAAAGCAAAATGTAAAGTGGCACAAACAAAAATGCTCACTCTTATTAATGAATTGCCAATCACTTTAAATTCCTGGTACGCTTTCTGTGCTGTAGGCCACATGGTGTAGTTATATCCATAGGAGTAAATCAAATCCTAAGAGAACTGCTTCAAGTGAAACGATTGGTGTTCAAGTAAAAAAAAAAAGTCAAAGAAACAACCAAAGCAGGGGTGGCAGTGTTCATGATCAAAAGATCAAATATTAAAAAAATATGCAGAATAACTAGTAAATGTGCTGATTTGTGATTACATGTCCCATGAATGTGCTATTATTTTAAACATTTTTTAGAGTAGCCCAACGTGGATTTTGTATTGGCTGCATAGCTGGCCTGATGGAAACAAATAGAATTCTAATGGGTCAAACTAGGCTGAACCAGGACTCAAGGTCAGAGCTGCACAATAAACATTTGTCTGGGCTGGGATTCTAGTAACTTGCTTTGCATGGTAGCTTTCAAATACTATTAAACAAGACACTATTTGCAATTGTTAGGAAAACTGTAGTTTGACAAATAATTGATTTTAATTATTTAGTGGTGCAGCTGATTATTGATGCCCTAACCACTGACTTATTTAACCTGGGTTCATTATTTGAGGTTATAACTTCAGCATGCACTATACAGTTCATTTGGTAAGAAAACATAATTCATCAACCTAAAATATACTAACATTGTCCAATACAAATAAATACTGTATAGGCAAATGTCTTTACGTGCATTTATTGAGCTATTGAGAGGTTCTTAAATAGATTTACGACAAACTATCACACTAAAACTTGTGTAGAAAATCTGTAAAAAAACTGAAAATGCTACAACATACCATTCCTTTAAGAAACACAGCCATGCAGAACCACAGCTGCACACAAATACAAAGCGTGTGTGTGGAGTGGGGAGGGTGGTGACCTTATGAAAACACCTTTTATGATAAATGTAAAATGTACAGCTGTTATCCAGATTATTATAGTTACGACACCTCTGCAAGCGGTTCCCAGACTTTTGTATACATAATTATTGAGTTTAGGTAAAGTCTTAGAAGCGGAGCCAGATTTGCCTGCAGGAAACCCCTTCTCATAGTCGACTGTATAGCTAAGCAGCAGTGGGCACATTGGCCATCAGGAGCAGGACCCTAATGTGCTTTTGTTATTTGTAAAATAACTCTATTAAATATTCTTTGTGAGCAGAGTGAGGGTCCTTGCTTAGTTGGCTTTTTTCTGTAGTTTTTTAGTTTAAGGAATTTATGGCACAATCATTAATTGTGTGTTCCAAGTTACCGGTTAAAAATTAAAACTACTAACGTAGAAATGTCAGGGCTTATCCTATAATAGTTAATTCAGTACAGCGACTGTTTTACTTACAATTGAAGCCAGCCATAAATATACAAGCATATTAAAGATAATTGACTACTGTAATTTCATGAGTTCTACATAGTGCTACATTCCTGGTACAAAATGTACATTGGTACAGTAATTGGAAATTGTTACACAGTAATTTAAAACAGGGTTTTTAAGATTTCAGTTATGAAATAATAACTACTGCTATTTTGTCAAATACAAAACCACACAACAGTAGATGGCTATCTAGTACAACGACTGCCTTCTTTGTTTTAACCCAAGACAATGTTATCAATGTTCTTCAACCACGGGTCCCCAAAATGCAAGATATTGTGTAAGTAACACAGTTAGCACTCCAAGCATTTCGCAGTAATATTTTCTTTCTCATAGAGTTCATGTGGTACATCAGGTCACTCGTGATGAAATGCAGTAGATCTCTGCAGTTCTCTGAGCAGCTAGTGTCCACAAAGCCTTGAGCTCCAACAATTAACAGAGCATCTACATTGTAGTGAAGTGTTTTACTTGTTCATGCAAGAAGCAGCCACTCCTCTCTCCACAAACACTTGACTGATGAAAGATGCTGGTTTAGACTACAGGCAGCTTGTTGTATTACTGTGAACATAGGCAAGTTACACACCAGCTACACACAAGTAAATGTACACTATTAATTTAAATCAAGAATACCTAAAGAAGTTACTCACTGCCAGGCCTGTTGTAGATGTACTACACACACACACACACATACACACACACATACACACACAGGGTTCTCTTTTCCGGCAAAGTGTCTGTCGCCACCCGGCTGAAAATACCCGATCCGTCTTGCAGATGCTACTGTGCCTTTAACAATAAGGATTGATTGCGATTCTAGCAGACTAGATCACTTGTGTGTTGCTGGGTGAAAAAAAAAATTTGGAACCACATGACAGCTGTGTACGTCTTGACTCAACATTTAACTTATCAAAGAGTTGAAGGGGTGGGTTTTCTGTGTTAAGCACTTCGAGAAGCTAAAAGGTTAAAAATGACTGCTAAAAAAAAATAACCAATTATTTTCAAAGCAAAAATAGTGACAATAAATGCCTAATACTATTTGCACCAGCTACTTTATTTAAAAATAAATATTAAGATTATTTTCGGGTATTATCATTCAGTCCATTTTTTGTCGTATTATTGTACAGTAAGGTGATATAGAGTACATAATAGCACCAAAAAAAGAAAAAAGTGTGTATTCCTTTTGTTGTGATATCATAACAATATGTACCCAGGTGCTGGTGAGAGATATTGGGGTTCATATATAGAGGCTGCACGCCTTTAAGAAGAAAGGCATGATGGGATATCAGCTGAACACTTGTCAGCTGACATACAAATGCTTAAGTGCAGAGGTGCTGGATTATTACACTCCGGTTTCATGCAACAGTTAAAATGGTGACCAAACGTGTGTGAGTACATTAAAAAAATGTAGAACAGCGAAAAACTAAAACAGACGTGCATTAGCAAAATGCCCTCGAAACTTAACATAAAGAAAACAATTTAAATGAAGCAGTAAGCTAAATAATTAATCTAAAAAGGAACTGAAAAGGTTACCTTTTTTTGTGAACTCCAATAACCCTACGTTATCTTTCCCCAGTCAAATCGTAGAGTACCTAAATTAAATAAGCACGGTAATTTACCATAATAAAAATCAGTAATGAAAAAGAATGTAGAACATAAAAAAAGTGCAACCAGATATTGTCAAGAAAGACGTCACATTATTCAAGTTCTTTGTTGTATTATCAAGTTTATTTTTCCATTAAAAGTGCTCCCGGCTATAATGTTCTGCCGCCCAACTAAATAGAATTCCGAACCCTGATATATATATATATATATATATATATATATATATATATATATAGTGCCTATAGAAACCCCCTTGAACTTTTTTCACATTTTGTTGTGTCAGTGCCACAGTTTCATGCATTTAAATTAGGATTTTTTCCACTTATCTACACACCATACTCCACACTGTTAAGGGGAAAAAGTTTTATTGAGAAAAAAATTATGTATTAAAAATACAAAACTGAAAGATCATAATTGGATAAGTCTCCATCCCCCTGAGTTAATACTTCGTGGAAGCACCTTTGGCAGCAATTACAGTCTGTTGGGATAGATCTCTAACAACTTTGCACACCTAGATTTGGCAATATTTGACCATTCTTCTTTACTAAACTTCAAGCTCTGTCAAGTTCCTTGGGGAGAGTTGATGGACAGCAATCTTCAAGTCATGCCACAAATTTTCGATTGGATTTAGGTCAGGGCTCTGACTGGGCCACTCAAGGACATTTACCTTTTTGTTCCTTAGCCACTCCAGTGTAGCTTTGGCTGTGTGCTTTGAGTTGTTGTCATGCTGAAAGGTGAACTTCCGTCCCAGTTTCAGCTTTCTTGCAGAGGGCAGCAGGTTTTCCTCAATGACTTCCCTGTACTTTGCTCCATTCATTTTCCCTTCTATCCTGACAAGTGCCCCAGTCCCTGTCGATGAGAAACACCCCCGTAACATGATGCTGCCACCACCATGCTTCACAGTAGGGATGGTGTTTTTTGGGTGATGCGCTGTGTTGGGTTTGCGCCAAATATAACGCTTTGCATTTACAGACGTGCTCAGATTTGTTGGTACCCTTACAGCTCATTGAAATAATGCTTCATTCCTCCTGAAAAGTGATGAAATTAAAAACTATTTTATCATGTATACTTGCATGCCTTTGGTATGTCATAGAATAAAGCAAAGAAGCTGTGAAAAGAGATACATTTTTGCTTATTCTACAAAGATATTCTAAAATGGCCTGGACACATTTGTTGGTACTCCTTAGAAAAGATAATAAATAATTGGATTATAGTGATATTTCAAACTAATTAGTTTCTTTAATTAGTATCACACATGTCTCCAATCTTGTAATCAGTCATTCAGCCTATTCATTCAGTCACTGTGCTGTTTGGTATCATTGTGTGCACCACACTGAACATGGACCAGAGAAAGCAAAGGAGAGAGTTGTCTGAGGAGATCAGAAAGAAAACAATAGAAAAGCATGGTAAAGGTAAAGGCTACAAGACCATCTCCAAGCAGCTTGATGTTCCTGTGACAACAGTTGCAAATATTATTAAGAAGTTTAAGGTCCATGGAACTGTAGCCAACCTCCCTGGGCGCGGCCGCAAGAGGAAAATCGACCCCAGATTGAACAGAAGGATAGTGCGAATGGTAGAAAAAGAACCAAGGATAACTGCCAAAGAGATACAAGCTGAACTCCAAGGTGAAGGTACGTCAGTTTCTGATCGCACCATCTGTCGCTTTTTGAGCGAAAGTGGGCTCCATGGAAGAAGACCCAAGAGGACTCCACTTTTGAAAGAAAAACATAAAAAAGCCAGACTGGAATTTGCTAAAATGCATACTGACAAGCCACAATCCTTATGGGAGAATGTCCTTTGGACAGATGAGTCAAAACTGGAGCTTTTTGGCAAGTCACATCAGTTCTATGTTCACAGACGAAAAAATGAAGCTTTCAAAGAAAAGAACACCATACCTACAGTGAAACATGGAGGAGGCTTGGTTATGTTTTGGGGCTGCTTTGCTGCGCCTGGCACAGGGTGCCTTGAATCTGTGCAGGGCACAATGAAATCTCAAGACTATCAAGGCATTCTGGAGTGAAACGTACTGCCCAGTGTCAGAAAGCTCTGTCTCAGTCGCAGGTCATGGGTCCTCCAACAGGATAATGACCCAAAACACATAGCTAAAAGCACCCAAGAATGGAAAAGAACAAAACATCGGACTATTCTGAAGTGGCCTTCTATGAGTCCTGATCTGAATCCTATCGAACATCTATGGAAAGAGCTGAAACTTGCAGTCTGGAGAAGGCACCCATCAAACCTGAGACAGCTGGAGCAGTTTGCTCAGGAAGAGTGGGCCAAACTACCTGTTAACAGGTGCAGAAGTCTCATTGAGAGCTACAGAAAACGTTTGATTGCAGTGATTGCCTCTAAAGCAGAGGTTCCCAAACTGTGGTACGTGTACCCCCAGGGGTACGCGAGACGTGTTTAGGGGGTGCGCGTGACAAATTGTGTAATGGCGAACATTTTTTTTTTGTTTTGTTTTGTTTTGTTTTTTGCATTTTCATAGGACTTGTCATACACACACAAAACTTTAAAACGCATTGGAAATTCATTTTAATTTCTGCCTTGAAATGGAGAAACAAACAGAGCCATGCAAGACAATCTCGCAGCAGTGGGACACTTGGGATCAACGCTGTGGTGTGCTCGTTTATTGCAAACCTCCAAGAGGTAACAATGAGAACAAGGATACACAGGGACAGTGACGTACAGAACTCTCACCACCAATAACTGTACAATGTGAATTAAATGTATTATATTTATGACGTATGTTTTTAGTTTTTTATTAATTACATTTTTTTGGTGCTTATTATGAGCTATTTTCGATTTTTATGTAAATCATTTTTTCAGAGCTTTCGATTTTTATGTACTGTATGAAATGATTGTTTTCTGTTTCTGTACTTTACAAAATGCTTGTTTTTTTCTGTCACAAAGTAGTAACTGTACAGTACCACACTTTGTACCTTCTTTCCTTTGTTGTCTTCCACAACGAAATCCCTGTGGTCATGGACACATTCTGGGTTTTTTGTGTTTAGGCATTTTTTTTACATTTCGCCACAATTTGTAATTCTGTTTTAAATCCTACGAAAGTATTCAGAACTAATCAATACAAGTTAGGGAAAGGTAGTTTGTTTTTGTTTTTTATGTATTAGGTTTTTGAGTTATGTGAATTGAGTATATTTCCAGTGTTTTTCTGGTGTTCATTATACACAGTTTATTTTTTTTTTTTTTTTTTTGTGTCAGGGGTGTTTTATCAGTTAAACCCTAAAATCAGAAGCCGTAATTATATTATTATAGTCATTTATATTGTAAGTATATTATTGTGTATGTGTATAAATCTGTGTATTATGAAAGCATATATTAAAAACAACATGAAAATATAAATCTGTAGGGGTACGCAGACAGTTGATAGGTCTGGAAGGGGGTACGCGGCAATCAATAGTTTGGGAACCTCTGCTCTAAAGGTTGTGCAACAAAATATTAGGTTAGCGGTCCCATCATTTTTGTCCATGCCATTTTCATTTGTTTTATTATTTACAATATTTTGTTGAATAAAAAATCAAAAGCAAAGTCTGATTTCTATTAAATATGGAATAAACAATTGTGGATGCCAATTACTTTTGTCAGTTTCAAGTTATTTCAGAGAAAATTGTGCATTCTTTGTTTTTGTGGAGGGGTACCAACAAATTTGAGCATGTCTGTAGGCCAAAAAGTTCCATTTTAGTTTTGTCAGACCACAAAATGTTTTGCCACATGGCTACAGAATCTCCTGAGTTTTTTTGCATACTTCAAACGAGATTCAAGGTAGGCTTTCTTGAGTAATGGCTTCCTTCTTGCCACCCTACCATACAGGCCAGATTTGTGGAGTGCTTGGGATATTGTTGTCACATGCACACTTTGACCAGTCTTGGCCATAAAAGCCTGTAGCTCTTGCAAAGTTACCATTGGCCTCTTGGTAGCCTCTCTGATCAATCTCCTTCTTGCTCAGTCATCCAGTTTGCAGGGACGGCCTGATCTAGGCAGGGTCTTGGTGGTGTCATACACCTTCCACTTCTTAATAATCATCATGACCGTGCTCCAAGGGATATTCAAGGCCTTTGATATTTTTTATACCCATCCCCTGATCTGTGCCTTTCAACAACTTTGTCCCGGAGTTCTTTTGAAAGCGTTTTGGTGCTCATGTCTTTGCTAAATGCACTACCTATAGGAACTGCTGAATTTATCCTGAAATCATGTGAATCACTACAATTTAACACAGGTGGAGGCCACCTAACCTAGTGTGTTTTTGAAGGCGATTGGTTACACCTGAGCTAATTTAGGATTGCTATTACAAGGGGGGTGGACACTTATCCAACCAAGCTATTTCAGTTTTTATTTTTAATTAATTCTCTTCAAATTTATAGAATATTTTTTCACTTGTAGATAAATGTGTAGGTGAAAATTTTGAAAGGGGGTGTAGACTTTCTATCGGCACCGTGTGTGTGTGTGTGTATATATATATATATAATGACAGCTAATTGTTTACCAAAGCCAATATTTTGTCCCTTGTGCCTGTTTTGTTTGTTCCTGCTTATTTGTGTAATAGGAATTACAAAAGCCATTCGTTGTGCTGTGTTGCAGGTAGGAGCTTGCTTCGAATCAGGGACTTGGAGACAACAGCACAGTTTTGTATTATTGCTAAACATAGCCTACATCTGTCAAGTCCATTTTCTAAGTCATTGTTTGAGCCGAAAATGTATTAAAGAGCCCTTGACAATTTTAATCTATTTTAATAATTGGAAATGTAAGAAGTACGACAGTGTTCAGAATCATCTAGAAACACTGAAGAGGAAGACAACCGGAAAAGCTCAGTGTAATAATACAAATTACAGGTCCATCCAGGGTACTAAGAATACAGCCATGAAGCATCAATAATGCCTTGTATTCCTAAAAGAAATAACGTAAAAAGCATATGGTCTACAGAGCTTTGGGATCAGTTTACTTCTGAATGAGCACTGACAGAACAAACTGGCTCTTCTTGTTAGTACATTGTCTTCTTGCATTTCTAGTAATGACTGAAGAAATCAGTGAATACATTGTCCTGTGATCATGCAATGATAATGAGTTGTGTAGCTTTCAGAAACAATTCTGGTGATATTCCAATTTAGTGTACTGAATTACTGAGACATTTTTGTTTATTGTTTTTATTAAATTGACTGGGTAATTTTTATACGTGTGATCTACAAATTAAATAAAGTTAAAATTGTGTCAAGGCATGACAAACCCTACTGGCCTGGACTTCCCCATCCATTTACCACTGTCGTTATGACGACTGACTGTAAAAATGTATTCCTTTACAAGTAACTCCTGTGTACACTTAGGGTGGAATGCTTTGTTGAATGACAGTGAGTGGAAGTACTGTATCAGAAGATTTCACAAAAGGGCAACTAAATCCATGTAAGATGAGAGGTCAAATGAAGTGCTGACTGCATTTTTGTACTGAGCATAAAAACTGTTGACAGGTTGTGGATATTCAGACTAGCATCAGAAGACTGTAAACCAAAGGGGATTTTTTCTTACTAATATTGAAAGATTTGACGTAGGAAAATGTGCTGTGTGAAATTACTATTAATATTTGCTTTATTTTGAAGCAAGCAAATTTACCTTTAAGGAATGGACATTATTTAATCCATTTAAAAAAGGTTTAGAACGGGCTTGTGGGCGGAAGAGGAAATACAATATTCTTGATTGGTGCTGAAAGGCTTTTTTCAAAGTGTCTGTTTAAGTGTCTATTTAGTCTAAGTTGCAGAGCAGGTAAAAGAATGCGTTGACCTTTTTGACTTCATACATATCTTTATACAGGTGCGAAGGTGAGACAGATACTACAGCATTCTGTTGGTGGATTTAAAAAAAAAAATAACTCATTGAAAGTGGACCAGTTACAGTAGAGAAAATAAATACTTAAATTTAGTAGCCTGGATTTTGTCATATGCACAATGTTACTCTTTATATTATTACTGTATCATAGATTTTGAAATCGGTTTGCAATTTTGCCTAATAGAATTTTGACGTTGATTATTTTAAATATATTTTAAGTGCCACATGTTCCCTGTACATGTTAGAATGGTAAATGAAGGGATTCAACGTGTAATTTTATATTAAAGCACTATCTGAGGTACCTGCTGCTAATGTGAAGCGTGCAAGCTGACTGGCAGTGAACTTAATTGGCAGTTTGTAAAATTAAGTTAAAGAAGGTTTGGTTTTGTCTAGATTCTTCTGTGTAAGAACATAAGACAATTTACAAACAAAAGGACACCATTCAGCCCATGAATGCTTACCTGACTGAACCCAAAACTTCTCCAAAGCGGTTATTAAAGGGATGCCAAGAACTCAACAACAACAATGTGGCTTGGTAACATATGGTCACTTCTGCCAGCTTTATCACAATTCTGACAAGCTGGCTGAAGTGACCATCTAGGAAGATCTCTATTGCCTTTTCGCATTGACATTCAATGTGCCATGTGATCTTTGGTGATATATTAATATAAAGGAAAACCAGATAAATATGGCAATTACTTTGACTGGTACTGCCTCAGTACAGTCAGTGATGCTTTATCGGGACTCCTCGGGAGAGGAAGGAATATCACAAATAAGCGGCTGTCCCAACATTAGTCACACTTTTTTGTTTCTAAAGGAAAAGAAAACTAATAAAATCACATCACAGTATGATTAAATGTTAAATACATAATTTAAAATATCAGTCAATTTATTTTTATTCCTAATCTCTGTTTATTTCTACATGAAATGACAAACAATCAAATCTCATCAAGGCGGGGCAACTGCGATGTTGACACGCCAACTTTCTTCTCAGCAGCCTGAGAAATCACAGGAGACTCCCGCTCCTTCAAGAGTTTAATGTGGCTTACGTAGTTTACACAAGTCACAGGGTAATCACATATTCACTGCACTGTCTTGCTCTGAAAAGCGATCTCCGTTCATCATTTGAAAATACTGTGTCCCAATTAAACGAAGTGACGTCCCAGTTAAACTGTATAAATAGCTATGTCAGATATGTGACAGCACAACATCTTTGAAAGTGCTTGATATTCATTTTAGACAATATTGTTTCTCCTAAAATACAAAAATAGCAGATATTAAAATGGGTTTTAATTATTATTTACATTTTTGATGTTGGTTTACTTATTTAATGTACAACTGATGAAACAATGAGGAACTGGGTTAAAAAAAAAATACTATGATTAAAAGAAAATGCAAAGATTTAAAAATAAAGTTAATTTAATGCCCTGTTGGATATGAGTGCAATCTTTTTTTCTGACATGTAATATATTTAAATGTTATTGCAAATACATCTTCCTTTGAACTGTTTACGTTCGAGAATAATGAAATACATTAGCAGGTTGCTGAATATTGTACCAGGAATCATAAAAGCCAAATCATTTTCATCTGTGAGATTTATCTTATTATATTTTTTATAAGATGTATCTTAATAAATTAATAAATCATTTTTAATGGAGGTGTGTCTTCTCAAAGAGGAATTATTATACATTTCACTAAAAAGGGACTAAAAAAAATGATAATGTATTGCAATGTATTACTTTACACTTTCCTGGACATTATCATACTTGGACCATGGTGAGGTAGAGGCCACTACAGGCCCTGAAGGACAATGATAAATACCTGATACAAAGCAATGCAAATGTCCTTTTCTAATTCTTTACTGGCAATAACAGCCATGAAGAGAATAAGGTTTCCCTTCTCCATTTAGTATGAAAGTATAATAATGTATATATTTGTTAAATAACAAAAAATGGTCCCAGAATCTTAAGTGTAATCTCCCTCGGCCTTGTAGAAGCCTTACCACATAAAAGAATCATGCTAGACTTCCATTCAATAAAATATCAACTTCTGAATTGACCGTATTGCTATTGTGTTCAACACAGAACCTTTTTCACTTACTAGTTTCATAAAAATGCTCTTGCTATGCTGTTGTGGTAGACACCCTGAGTTGTCAGGACTCATTTAGTGCTGGTTGAGTCTATTTATACGAGATAGCAGATATAACTCGTAGCTGAGAGTCACAGGAGTCATATGATCAGGAGGAACTTCCAGTGACAGGCAGAGTACAACTGCGGTTGTACTCTTCTTGCAAGGGCACTTTCACAGTCACTGCACCATTAACTGGAGGATGTACAATACTGCAGAAAGCCTAGGCAGACCTTGGATAAAACTGCTAGAAGCTGTATTGACGGCTGAGAGGAAGAAGCACTGATTAAAAAGAAAACTGTGATGCCTGAGGAAAAAGGTACAGTACATGTTTGTTGACTTTCCTAGGGCAAAATTAGTTAGTACTGGAGAGTGTCATGTTTCACATCATGAGTTGCTGTTGTAAACTCATTCAGAAAAAAAAGGTGTTGTAAACTCATTCAGAGGAATTATTCATAAAAAAACTTTTTTATGGCAAATTCCATAATACTTGGGAATGACATGGAGTAATATGTGTACATTTCAGTGGTATATCCTGGATGCGTATTTTATCCAGGACTGTGACAGGACTGCTCTCAAATTGGGGCTTATTTAAAACCAATATGTTTCAGCAATTATCAGCAGGGTTTCTTTGTCTAAAAGAAAGACGACAAAACACTAAGAAATTGACTTTTTTGGAAAAATCCTGTAGGTTTATTACAGGAGGTACATGAGCTTCACGTACAGGTAGTTTTAAATAAAAAGATGCTGATTAATGATTCTCATTTAAAATGAGAAACAGTGCTTCTTAAAATGTAATCCAAACCACCAACATATCTGTTTTGAGGTCATTGGAACCTCAAGAACTGTCACAAGGAAACATTTACATACATTTAGCAGTTGATGAAATTGGATTGTATAACAGATTTGTGGAGTACAATGTAAACTTATGTTATAAACAGGTGATGATGACTAAGGTGCAGAACTGGATAAATTCATTTTTGTTGATGATTTTCACTGGTGTGTAAGAATACCACAGCTAAAAAGAGGAGGATGTGAGTGTGATACTCTGTACTTCTGTTGGAATGAGGCCTTTATTTTTGGCTAACAGTCAGGGAGGAGCTAAAGGTTACATATGAGGTACTGAAATTGAGTTGCTCTGCACCTGATTTGCATCAGATATTCGATTTGTGTTATTTGTATTTCAGGATTGGCTGGTATTTCTGTTCTGCAATAATCTTTTTTTTGTTTTCATTTCTAAGTAAACAGCTTGTTTTATTTGTTAGTAGTATCCACAGTATAGATATAGCATTGGGGTCAGGGAGAAGCGCCTTGACCTTGCTTCTGCTTGAAGCCAGCCTTAAAAGCACTGAGTATAATTGTGGGCGACAACAGCAAACTTACAGCAGTGTCTGCAGCTGGTTCTACTGACATGACAAGGGAAGCTATTGCAGTCTAATTTGTGATGTAGCACCGTCCTATGGGAAGATAATTTGAACTCCAACCAAACTGTACTGTGGATGAGTATGTATTTATTAGATTAGATACTGTATGTGGTGAACATTTCTTTTTGGACAGTGCACTGTGTTTTGCCAGTCCATGCTTTAGGCATTTTAAAACACATTCTTTCTTTGTTTGGAGGCTGAAACTAATTAGCAATAAGAAGGCTTGATGGATGTTCAACCACATGATTTTTAACTAGAGCAAACACTGACTCTAAAATATGGAATAACATTTGTTCCCATTGAGTAATTTAATAATGGAATCTAGAGTCACAATATAAGCTGCAGTCAAGTTACAATTAGTATTAAGTGTGTTTAAGTGGGGAAGCACTGACTATATAACAGACTAGTCTATATGTTAAATCTACACTATTGCCAGCACTATTTCAATTGAATATCAATACAATATTGAATATCAATACAATATATATATATATATATATGTGTGTTTTTGAAATCCAAGCATAGGCTAGCAAAGGCTAACCCATGAAATCCCTTCTAATTATATACACAGTAATACTTTTTTTATCTTCTGCTATGGAGTTTGTTATCATTTTCTAGCTTGTAATACTTTATAAGCACACTGTTAACAGCTTGTCAAATAAGGGAAATGTCATCAAATTCAGTACCACATTGTAAATGTGGCATCTTTCCAATTGTCATAAAGCATTAACATACAGTACATGGACATTCCTTAGTAGAAGTTATTGAGGGTATTACGGTCTCGGCCATCTTTTTCACACTTGTTTGCCAACTACACATTTTTTATACTGTTTTGTACTGCTTTTCTAATTACACCAAACAGAAAAGAACATTTGATGTAAATGTGTATATTTTACTATATATTGCAGTAGACTGCTTTTAACACCATTAGTTTGCTTTACAGACCTTGCTGGTGGTCTTACTGTACCAAGAAGATAATGAGGAGTCGATTTGACTCTATGTTGTATCCCACAAGGGAATGCTTTTTTTTTGTTTTGTTAAGAAAACAAAATAGATAGAGACTTAATAGATAATGGGCTAGATTCTCAAAGCAGTTAACTCTATAGTAAATCGTCATTAGCAACATTTTGTAATAAAGTAAAAAGACAGCCAGTAAAAATACAAAACCTGAAAGAAACAACTCTGATATTTAATGTAGAGGCTTGTGAGCAGTCTCAGATACAGTGTGTTTCCTATTTGTTTTAGAATTGTAAATTGTGTTTTTTTTGTTTTTTTTTCTCCTTTCAGGCAAATGAAAATATGGAGTAAATAGCTTTGAGAATCTAGCGCAATGTTGAAAAATCAATCCAGGGCTCTTTTGTTGAAAGACAAACTGGCATTAAACAAAACAGATAAGCAGACTTTTTATTTAGTTATGCAATATTTAGCTAGGGGACAAGAATAAGAACAAGCGCTAGTCACTTTTCAAAGACATATCATGTCAAGTTTTTCTGCATTATCTCAGAAATGTGATGCATTGGGCAGGATTTTCAAAAGTCTGTAAACTCCAGTGTTAATCAAGAAATCGGTACGTAGCATTGATACTGGCATTTTCAAGCGGTCGTTGTGCCTATTTCGTTATTAAATAATCGTCCTAATGTGATTTTTGAAATTATGTTGATTTACAAAATAATGTTAATTTCTTAACGAGCAGTGCTTCTTGCAACTATTTCTTTTGTTTGCGTGGGAATTTAAAAGCAAATCCATGTTAATTGTCATTTATCAGGAGTTAATTTGCACTTGGGAAAAAAGGGTTTTAATTAACGAAAGAGTATATAACTCACCTTGAAACAGACAAACGGACCATGTCTGTGACACTGACAATATAGAGAGTGTACAGGACCAGGGTTATTTTCTTACAGACTACCTCGATAATCCAATATTTGTACTTAAGAAAATATTTTTTTTTTCTATACTTGTGGTTATGAATTAGATTTACTCACTTATTTTAACCATTTGTAACCTAAACGTAATTCATAATGTTGTCAGACTCCCCCCACACTATGTACAATGTACACTTTTACCGTCACTTGTTTGTATGCATATAAAATGTTTTTAAAATACTGTAAGTGTTCTGTGGCTACTTCTAATCATGTTGACTTCATTTATCACGGAGGCGAGCAAATAGTAACACTAGAAAATGCATGATTAGAGGAATTCACTGAACAATTAATTATAAACAAATTGTGTATTTGGTTAGGGAGTTCTATCGTAATTTTAAAAGCTTAATAAATATATAATGAAGTGTTACATAAATGGTATACTGCTACTATTCGATTTTAATTTTTTTGCCAAATCGATGATTAATATCGATGTTTATTTTAGAAGAAATTTACTGTTTTTTTCTATCTTTATTTTTCAATTCAAGCAGAGAATGGGTGAAATCGACCTTTATGCTTTAAAAAAACATGCAACAAAACCATGGTTACCAACATTCTAATTGAAATAATGTTTAGTCACAGTGGAGCTATACCTTGTAAAGATAAAGATCCTACACAAATTAAAAAATGTTCTCAACTAAACCGTAGAAAACGTACCATACACAGACTTTTATAGCATACATTTTACGAGTAAAAATATGCACAGAACAAAGCATTAGATAGTTGAACAGAACTAACTTGCATTATTCGGATTCTGAGCTCCCCTCTCCAGCATCAGCACAGCTGGAATCAGTGTCACTGGAAGGCAAGGCAGAGGGGCCGCTTCGTCCTTTTACAGAGACTTCAGCTGTCAGTCAGGGTATTGTACAGCAGCAGTGTGGAGTAGTGGTTAGGGCTCTGGACTCTTGACCGGAGGGTTGTGGGTTCAATCCCCAGTGGGGGACACTGCTGCTGTACCCTTGAGCAAGGTACTTTACCTAGATTGCTCCAGTAAAAACCCAACTGTATAAATGGGTAATTGTATGTAAAAATAATGTGATATCTTGTAAGTCGCCCTGGATAAGGGCGTCTGCTAAGAAATAAATTATTATTATTATAAATTATTATTGTACACAATATTTATTAAGTGTTTTCCTCATGCGCACCATTTTCAAATCAAACTAGTAACTGTCACCGTATACCTATAGCAAAAGCTTATCTACACCTTAACCCGCTAAATTCAAAGTAGGGGCTTTGAATGACAGGCGCTGTAGCTGGCAAATGAAAGCGCACAGTCGGTGCAGGTCTTGATGATTGACAGTCATTTAAACGAGCATTCTAGCACTGCTTCAGTCAACGATGTCAGAACAGGGTGAAAGTGACAGTGAAACTACAATACTAACAGACCACTGAGATGACTGACAGTGACCCCTAGCCATTCAGAGCGGAACAGAGACGGGACAGACAGTAAGTATAAAAACTATACAAACTAGAGATGATTTCTAAATGATTATTTTTGGTAAGAAAATTAAAAATAAAATAGCAAGTCGTTTATCCTATATAAATTTATTTCAGTTTGTGGAAGGGTGGTGGACAATTCACTGACATACAGGAGACAGAACTTTATTTGTAATGGCGCAAAGGTGCACTGATTTATTTTAGTCCGCAGAGGGCGCTGTTGTCCGTGGCCTGAATACCGGCAACGGTAATCAGGTCCACAGGAATACCAACACAGGTAAACAGTTCAATGCAAACACACTCACAGGTGCTCAAAATAATAATAAAAACAAAAGGCGAAATTAAAAGGGAAAATAAAACACAGTAATAAAACTACAAAATAAAGATGCTGCTTACGCACTGCCCCCACTGCCGCTAAGCTGGTCAGCTCGGGATCTCCGTCCTACGGTGATATGCACGATACAATGGGGTGGCCAAGGTTCCCCTATCACTACACACATCCTCTTGGGTACGTAACCAGAGATTTTAATAAAATTGTTTATTTTTTTGTGGCTGTTTTCATCAGCCGTGCTTGCCTGTTTTGGTTGCTCGCTCCAACCACTGGCCTTCTCAGCCAGCGTCTCTGTGTGTTTTCCAATTAAGGCCACCCGAATGCATAACCAAGTGCAGTACTTATGGGCCGAGCAATCCCCCAAGGCCTGCCTCTCAGCTACTCAGAGAGAGGGAAAGCCAACACCCCCTCTTCCCCACCTCTCCGTGTCACTGCCATGACTGAGGCAGATCTACAAGGCTGCTGCCCCCTTCCTGCAGTACCACACATGCACCAGATAGTCAGCATAGATCTCCCCCCGTTACACAGTCAAACTCATATTTTTTGGGAATTCAATGTTTAACGACTTTTACTGATTAATATTGAAAAGTAGCAAGCCTATATATAGCCTACAATCGTACATACTAAAATAGATACAAAAGTAGATGTCATCATAAGAAAATAAATTTCAACCAATATACATAGATGGCTTACGGTATTTTTTTCTTTTTAACCAAAAAAAGATCGCATAATGCACATTAAAAGATTTGTATATAGTAAGCTGTGGCAAAATATTCCCCCAAATGAGGGTAAATGACTAAGGGGTTTAATTTTTTTTATATATATTTTAATCCATGCCGTCCGATTTTTTGCCCACATGCCATGTAATTGAAAATCAGCATTTTATATGTGTGTTCTAAATAAATGTATGGTCTGCATGACAAAAATCCACAAATAAATTAAGTTTACAAATTATACACAACATAGATATTCCCATTATTTTTTATTTCCATGGTGATGTGGTGTTCCGGCTTTGTGCTGGCCCTTGGCAACAGCTCTGGAAATGTGTTAGCTGTGTAGTAATTCACAAGACAATTACAGACAAACAAACAAACCACTCACAGTACGTAATTTCTCACAGGGTCTTTCACAGTCCTTACAGGTTTAAAACTCAAACCAAAGTGAAGGAACAGATTGCGATTCTCCGTCCCCTTTTATGCCGTCACACATGTCCCCTTGGTAAACGAGTGCAACCGCCTCTCCAATCTGTGGCTGCCACGTCGTTTGAAATAAAGTGACAAACAGCTGAGGGTGGATTGACCTTGACCAGCCTTCATTTTGACCTGTGACCATGCTGGCCGCCATATTCATTTTAACTCTCTGGGTTATTCACACCACTTTGGCCGTGGTATCGAATATACATCCATGACATCATTTGACAAAGCGAATTGAAATTTGCAGGGCATTATAAACACTGTGTCATTAAATTATTGCCTTAATATTTGATACCTTGCTGTATTCTCCAATTGGTATCTTGGACCAAAACCGGCCATGGTGAATGTGTTGGAGTTAACTAAAGGGGTATCGAACGTAAGTTATGTAAATCAGTGCCAACTTATCCAAGGAAGCATGCGATAATGAGATCCTTTAATAGCAGAAGCTAAGGCTCCAAATTGTTCAGAGGCCGTACCCAAGTGTCAGTATACCCGTGTATACACTGTATGCATCAGTAAGAGTTACATACATCCTCATGACTGTAGTTCAAGCTTTATATTACTGTTCTAATAATGATCGAATGGTGCTCCAAATTAACATGCTCTTTTTTCCCTGGCAGTATTTCAGCAGCAGGCTGTACACAGCCCTCTTGAGAAGCAGCAAGGGATCCTGTGCCACAACTGCGGCAAGTCCTGCAAAGGAGAGGTCCTCCGGGTTCAAAACAAGCATTTTCATATCAAGTGCTTCGTATGCAAAGGTAATTCATATATTTTCCTTCTGTAACACTATGACCTTACTAGCACATACTATGCAGTACATTCTTGATTTGAATGGACCATTCTGCTTCAGCATACCTTTAGTGGACATGTGCATTTTTGAGATACATTTCTGACAGCCAATTTCTACTGTACAACAGTTTGTGAAATGTGTAGGTTGGCTAATGTTAAGCTTCAAGCTTGAATTTCAGGGGATTATATACCTCATAAATGACATTACTTTCTTCCCTGTTCAATAGCCCTTTTATTATGTCTGCTTCCTGCATATATCTGCATCATTGGTTCACCAAATCCAAAAATACCATCTGGAAGACACAAAGTCGTCAGCAGCCTCGTTGCTAGGAAACTGTCCAGCGTTCTCCCAACACTCCATTTCAGAGAAACAGCAGAATACTTCAGTAACATGCAGAAACAAGTGAATGAAAGTAATTGAAGATGTGCTCAATCACTATTAATAACTGCAATGTGCCGCCCCTGATACACTTAAATGGATACCTTCAACCATATCAACCACATTTTCCTGATATCTAATTTCATAGCTGTCTTTTAGTGATTGTTAATATTGGTGTGCACAGCTAATTTGTCTCAAGCCCTGGGCTGCACAGCACTGGCGCAAGAGTTCAGCCAACAGGGCATTTTTCAACACATAGCCATTTGTGTGTGTGTGAAATGCGATCCAGTATTGCTTTCTAATATCTGCTGTTGCCCACTGAGTCTGGTCATTTAATTTGAGAGTGCAGAGCTGGCTTCTCATACCTCAGTAATACAAATTATCAGTTAAATTGACATGCAATGTTTTGGAATGGACTTGAATAAGAGTGTATAGTTTGTTAAATATATTCAGTATCTACATTTTATTTTAAAACATATGTAAGAGTAAACCAACGATTCTGTATATACATACTATTTCAACACCTCCAATTCATTTCCTGTGTTTATTGTAAACCATCTAATTTGCTTTTATATTAAACATCTCTATCTTTTTTTTTCTTGCCAGACATAACAAACTATGATTTAATAATATAGTGGAGAACTAAGTGTTCCTTTAATGCTTACTGGGAAAATGAGAATGGTTATTATTCCCTGGGGATTCATGTGTACTGTACAGTATGTATGTATGTATGTATGTATGTATGTTACACTTTAGACTATTACATATATCAAAAGAACCACTTATCCAATTGTGTTGAATCTTGCTATGGACATTCTTTAGCACAAGTTATCAAGAGTGTCTGAATTTGGAGGATGTATGGAGGCATCTATATATCATGATACTATTTTCTCAAATGTAGTATTTACAGCAATAGCAAGGTAAGTATGTCAGTGACTTACCTTGCAGAATAATTAGGCACTTACGGAATAAGGAATGGGCCACATGTTTTCCCTTTGATTACTCTATAAGGCCAAACTGATGACACAATGTTTTAATGCATTCCAATTTGGCCTATTTAAGTGCTGTAGCTGATTGATCTCAAAACTTTGTCAAGTTGGGTCTTAAAAGAATCCTACCTATGTAGTTAAATTAATTGTAGTATTTTAAAAGAAAATCGTATCTAACTCTTATCAGTCAATGTAAATAAATTAAATTAAAATTCCAAGATTCATATATATATATATATATATATCTTCAATATATCCTTTTTCTGTTCATAGTATATAGCGAATGTAATATTTTACACAATATTCCCCATTAACTTAATAGATATCGTATCTTAACAGTGATTTTAAATATCCCAAAATAAAATCAGATTAAAAGTAAAATTACCTTTGTTTATTTCAATATTACAAAAGCTGTATGCACCAAAAAATTCAATAATGCAGAAATAGATTTAAAAGGTTTACATTTTATGAGGTATTTGGCAGTGTGATGAGGCACACCCCGCCTCTGTGTTAGTGTGTATTGTTATTATTTAAATGTACTGTTTTGTGTTTGTTTCAAACAAAACAAGGTTTTGTTATTGTTGTTTTACAGCATGGATGGGGTTAAAATCCACCATCCAGCTAAACTTGTGCGTAATGTGGCCATCTCCCAAATTAATGAAGTAATTACCAATTGGGAGATGGCCACGTATATAAAAGCGAAGCAGCTGCTCATAGAGGGTGGATGAGAGTGGAGAGTAGGAACGAGGGAGAGGAGAGAAAGTAAGAGAGACAAACTTTAAAAACAATTGCTAAGCGCGGGCTGAGTTAAAACCAGCACGATACTTGTTTAAATAATTGTATCTGTTTATTTTGACCACTGTGCCATTTTGTTTGGTGTTCAGTGTTTTGTTTCTGGTCCGATATTTTATTTGTTTAATAAAGAAAGAGCGCATTGGCGTCTCAACCCTGCAGTACTTGTGCCTGTGTCTTCAGGGTCTGACGTCACCCACCAGGCCTCCTGTCCACAGCCAGTTATAGAAAGCAAAGCCCATTTCCAGACGTATGTCCGGGGCAATTCATGAAAAATAAATAAAAATTAAATATGAAGACGATTCCGTTCAAATGGACTACCATCATGAACATATTAAACTGTAAAAGTTCAGTATCAATTTTTAAAAGTTAAAAGTTTCAAAAGAAAAGGTGGCTTTTTAAACACTGAAATGTAATGCATTTACTGGCACGTTAAAACTTCATGAATACTGCCCGGAGTGAGCAAATGTTTAGAGTATGCTACCTAAAGAATGTTGAACATGTGGAGGGATGTGTGATCGCTTACGAGCTGTAGCATTCCAGGGAGGTTCATGGGCTGGCGGCAGTTCCTACTTGAGCCCTGCAGATCCTTAGATGGAAATTGGGGAGGAGAGCTGGACCTCAGAGAGCAAAGCACGTGAAATAAAATGAAACTGATACAGGTAATGCATGGAGCCAGAACGAGCACCGGGCAAGCGGATTCAGTATGTGAGCGGAAAGTGTAAACTAAAAGAGGTTTCTGTTGGAATACTCATTAATACTCATTCTATTAATAGACAAATGATTAATTGGTGAATCCCTTAAATATGTACATTATGTAATGGCAATGCAATTTGTATGTTTTTTGTATATATAAAAAGAGCCTTGAGTTGAGTTAAAATTGCCAAAATGAGTTGATTAAGAATCTGTATAAATAGCCATTTGAAAAGACATGATTTTAATTCAAGCAAGAACAGCGAAAGACAGGACCATGCCCCGCTTGAGTAATGAAGATCGCCTGGCTGCTGTCGGCATGATTGAAGGCCGTCTGTCTGTGAGAGAAGTTACCTTGAGAATGAAATGTTCTGCTTTAACAATCAGCAGACTAGTCCAGAGAAACCAGGAAGCTAGCTCTGTGAGGGACAGGCCACGTCATGGTAGAGGGTCACCACACCGGCCCAGGACTGTTATGCTGACTGTTGCGTTGTTTAAGCAAACCGGTGGGGCGGTGAAAGTGTGATAACGTGGGGAGGAACGCCTTTGGTGCAGATTGAGTACAGCCTTACTGCTCAGCGATACATTGATGAAGTCCTTGAGGCAACAGTTTTTCCATTCCTGCAAGCCAGTCTGGAAGTGTCTATTTTACAGCAGGACAATGCAAGACCCCACAGTGCTAGGATTACAATCGAACGACTTCAAGAAAACAATGTTGAGGTCTTGCCGTGGCCAGTTTTTTTTCCTGACCTGAGTCCAATAGAACATCTGCAGGACCAAATCGCTAGTTCCATCCACAGGAGACAACCGCGACCAGCCAACCTTCGCCAGCTGGCTGTAGCTGCACAGGAAGAGTGGTGGAACATCCCACAGCAGTCTATCCAGAGGCTGATCTGGTCAATGTGTCAGCGCTGCCAGGATTGTGTTAATGCTCAGGGAGGTCACACCCCATACTAACTTTGTAATGTTTTCATTTTGACAGTGTGTCACGTTTCACACTGAAAACGTATCATATATATATATGATTTTTTTCTCTTTTTTCTTTTTTTCTTTATATATATATATATATAACCTGCCTTCCTTTTGAGGATAAATCCGGTTTGCCTGGAAAGGATAAGGAGTGTGTAGGAGTAGCCGAGTAACAGGGTGTTTGTATATGGTATATGAACCGTCTGCTGGGATATAAATAGTCTCAGTGAAAGGCAATCTGTTACATGATAAAAGGACCCACATTTAAATATCCAGGGAAATCACTACATATCGGACTACCTGGCAGCTTGTTGTGTAGTTGACAGTCACACTGGTGCTGAGATGATCAAATTAGAAATTATGTTAGAAACCACTAAATGTTTAATAATACTATCCTGGATTTTCTCATATGCATACATAGTACTATATTCATTCTTAACATAGCTTAAATATATTTTTGCAGTTTTAACTTTTTGTTACATATAATGTAATTGCAACTAAATCTCACATACCTTGAAAAGTGACATCTTGGTATTGTGGCCCTCAGTACTACCAAAGGTCATTTATTGAACTGAGCCATCTTTGTGAGGGACCAATTAAATCAGTAGGCAATTACTGCATATGTAATAAGTTAACTACTGTGAGAGTACTGGAAACAGGACCTTCATTTCTATCAGATTTTTAAGATTTTTTCAGACAGGACTTTTAAGATTCTTTCAAATAGGATTAACATGGCAGTATTTCCAGTTGAAACAGTAAACATTTAAGCGACGGTAAACCCCTTTTGAAATTCCAAAGTCCTCTTTTCTAATTTATATTTAATTTCATTTATTTTCATTTAACCTTTATCGTACCAGATAAGAAGATTGAGAACAAATTCTCATTTACAACGACGATCTGATCAAGAGGCAAACATCACAGCAGCACAAAGCAAACAAATACAACACAGAAAAAAGAAAAAAAAAACACACACATTAACAAGTACAACACATGCATCAGATAATAGTGAATTCAGATTAAAAACATCCTCCAAAACAAAATTTGGTAGTTTTAATTTGATTTGAAATTCATTCCAGTCGTGAGCAGCCGCAAACTGAAATTAATTACACACAAAAACAGTGGACAGAACCAATCTAATAAATTAATCTAATCTTAAATTGTAAACTGAAGCACAGAACTGTATTAGGTTACACAGATATAGTGGGGTTTTCCCAATCAAGGTTCTATAACTAATCTAAGCCAATGATCCAGTTGCTTAGGGTGCAATGAAGGCCATTCAACCATAATATAAAGATTGCAGTGATGAGTATGATAAGAAGCACCTATGTTTTGTTTTTTTTGTTTTGTTTTGTTTTAATTAAGAGCTTACTACCGGCATAAGTCAACATGGCCTAGAGTTCATTCTTTTTCTAAAAATACTGCCACTTTACACATATACTCTATAGATAAGTCTGATTTTTGGAGGTGTAATATACATGTATACACAACCCTGTGTAATGTTTATTTTATGTGGAATATAAATCCTGCCACACATTTTCATGACACTGTTCCCATGGTAACTCCATCGTATTCTTTGGGTTATAACATTGCTTTAAGATGGGTTTGAATGCTAACAGATAGTGAGGTCGTCGCAAGGAGGTTGTAGAGGAACACGGAGAGAAATGAAAATCCAAATCCGAATAACCTGGTTTAAAAAAAACAAAACAAGTTATAACTTGCACTGCCTCACAAACTCTGATTGTTTTAGTTTTTTCAGTTGTTGAAGGAAGTGATGTCAGTGTGTCCCAGAACTGTCAGATACTATCATGCCACATTCTGGCATCATCAGCTGTCGCAGTACATTACACTGTGTACAGGACCCATTTATAGACTTTGGAAAATATGTCTAACATTTCCTGATAAACATTCCTGTACTGTTGTGTGAATATATTGACACACCATTCCCTTTGATGTTTTTTTTCCAGACACAAGTGTGAATAGGGACTTAACCAAAGATTGTAGTTATATAACAAACTTTCTGATTACACATACTGATTATTTCATACAGCTTTTGACAATTGTTGCTCTTCTTCTGTGTTACAAGATTCTAATAATCAAATTTTCAAAGTGTTTATTATTATTTGTATATTTAGCAGACGCCTTTATCCAAGGCGACTTACAGAGAGTAGGGTGTGTGAACTATGCATCAGCTGCAGAGTCACTTACAACTACATCTCACGCGAAAGACGGAGCACATGGAGGTGAAGTGACTTGCTCAGGGTCACACAATGAGTCAGTGGCTGAGGTGGGATTTGCACCAGGGACCTCCTGGTTACAAGCTCTTTTCTTTAACTGCACCACACAGCTTCCTTGTGAAGTCAGTTTGTTAACTTACATTTTTTAGAAAGGAAAAAAAAAACATTGCATTTGTTTTTGCTGTTCGTAACTATGACTTTATGACACAAATGGATATACATTATATATCAGGTACAACTGAGGACTTCAAAGTGTTAACCTAGGTCGATTTTTTTAGAAAACTAAGAAACAAGAAATGTTAGTGGCCTTGAATTATAACAAACTAGAGTTATATGGATAAGTTAAATGCCTAAAAGTTGCATTTGTGTATATTAAAATTGGTATACACTGTGTCAACACACCTATGGAAAAAAATACAGTTTTACTCGAGATTTGGTCTCTGTCTGGCAGGTGTTGAGGTCAGGAGACCTTGCTCGCAGAGATATGAGAAGAAGCTCTCTTTGTGCCTGCTAGCATAAGTGTCTGACTGAAGAAACTGAAAACATAATCAAACAAAACTGTAAAATGATTGAGTTCAAGTATACATCATTTATTTTATATTTTTATAGTGTAGGACAAACAAACAAAATTACCCCATTTACAAAACACAACTAATTACATTCAGTGAACTGTAAAGATAAGAGCGAGATTGTAGGTGTACAGAATCAGTGACTACATTAAAATTCTGTAGAAACATAATGAAGGCATTATTTAAATATCCTGAAGCTTACAACGGTACATTTACCTCCACTGTACTAAAATCAATCCGCATGTTGATAGCAAGTAAGAAAAATGTAGAAGGGTACAGTGTATCCAGACAAAAGATCAATCAGATTTCACGTATTCAGCTGTCCTTTTCATTTCCCACACTAAAGTGTTCAGAGTCGTGGGAGGTGGTTTACAAAGAAACTGGGATTTGCTGGGAGAAAAAGTAACCAAAAAATAGTCTGTATTTTTTTTTTGTTTTGTTTTGTTTTTTTTTAACAATTTTCAAAAAGCAGTGCTCCATAAAGCAAGAAAAAAAGATCAATGTGAAAGAATACCAAGCCTGGCTTCTTTGATCATGTACCTGTAGCCCTTGAAAGCAAACAGTTTATACTTCTTGCAGCTTTTCTCTTGAATATATTATCATATTATGCTGAGCTTCTCTTGGTCATCATAAACACAGGCAGTATGTTCTAATTATTAGAGTAAATTACTAAAAAGGAGGTCCTGGGTTCATTTCCAAGTGCATGCAGCCGCTGAATGTATTAGGCAATACCTTTGATCCTTTTCCCACCCATCTGTGGAATTCAAAGGCCTTGATCCAACTGGAAAAAAGACTTCTATGAAAATTGGACCATCCCTTAAATACATAAATAAATAAACATAATTAAAAACACCACACATGGAAATTGTTACTTTTTTTCCCTCTAAATTTTGTTGTATGTACTAAGAGAAAATGTTTTAATAAAGAGAGCGGCAATATACTCATTTGTTGTGTCATCTTAGCGAGATCTCTAGCATTGCCAGGGTCATGTGACATTTTTCCAAATAAATAATGAAAGGCAGTTTAATCCAATCAGATTCTATAGTGGGGCCCCCACCTTTAACCCCAAATAAAAATGTGTTTCTATCAAAAAGCTTTTCGTAATCATACAGTAGCCCCTCGAAATCGGACATGTTTGTCCAACATAAGTAGGTGTCGGGTTTAAAAAACTACAATAAAATCACACACAATGCAGTGCTCAATGCATTTTAAATGTAAATCATTGCACTGAAATGGCACTAATGTGTTTTGGGTAGGCTACACATTACATTATGAAAAAAATCTGTACAGTACACCTATACATTATACAGAACAGTAGTAAAATCAAATGAATACCTAGCACACTTTTTACTTTAGTCTGTAGGCTAACAGTAACACAAAATAAATCATGCTGCTGCATTGTACACATTGGTGTACAGTGTGAATAAAAGATGATTTTAAATTGAAACCAAATGGTTTTAATTATTATTTTTATTAACTTGGCATACTTAGTAGCCAAGACAACACAAAATAGACCATGGATAAGTTATGATACTTACAGGACAGTCAATTCTCGTTAATCCAAATTCCAAGGGACTAGCAACAAATTTAGCATTATACCACTAAATCATAAGTAGCCTATAGCCAAATGTATCCTGTCAGGTTTTTTTTAAGTCAGGGGTGCAGTGCTAAATTGTGCACAATTACAAACCACCTGCACATTAATAGAATATGTGTGTTTCCTATTCCTATACAGATGGTCAAAATGAGCTGGAGGGATTAGTGGCACATGTGTGCAGTCTATTGCTCCCAACACATTGGGGAAACCAGAAATGTCATAGAAATTTGTTTTCAAGGCTTGTAAGTACACCCTGCTTTTAAGCAAAAATAGGTATTTGGGTGTTCACCTCAAAAATGCATTGAGCACAACAGGCAACTCCTGAGAAAAAGCACACTGGGAAATACCAACAACAATGATGACCAAAATCATGATTGCAAAACAAATTGATGCAATTGTAAGTGTCGCAATTGCCGGCAGCTTTAGTACATCTCGTTATAATGTTTGAGAACCCTCATTTGCACCCCTGTTTTTGTGAATGTATGCAGGAACACCCTTAATTGTATAACAGCATTGCACATGTTTAGTACATTTCACCCTAGACTTCCGACTCGTTTGCAACTGGTTTGTGACTATTGAGACAGCCGCAACACTTTAGTACATCTACCCCTGAGGCATCTAAGACATTTGAACACATCAATACAGATCAGAATACTTGTATTGACATGTATTTCATTGTATATGGATGTTGGGTAATTGGAGACCTTTTGAATTCATTTACAGTATTTATCTCACATTGTCCAAGAGCTTAAGCCGCAAGAAATAGTATACTTTTTAGCATTTCTCCAGCACACATAGGGGAGTTTAACCAGGCGCAATTTATTTACATGTATTAGAGTTAAACACGACTCCAGGATTTACAAAAGTATCATCGTTTACCATGACTGTTTCATTGTAACTCATACCAGTGACTGGCTGTGATATACAACAATTCCGCAATTCTGGTTTAACAATGAAAAGAGTTGAACATGGTTTGGCAGTGATGCCATATATCCAGCATGACCTTGGATTTATGACATTAATAGTGTCCTTGTTCAAAGACCTACTGAATCTTTTTTGCAGTAGTCTTTGGGGAAAATAAGAACAGATTCTGTATCAATGTATTGAACGTCTTAAGTGGGTTTCTAAACTGAGCTAACTAGGGGAAAAACAATTAAGGCAATTGGTTGAAAACCGTGGATGATAGTTATGGCATAATTTGGTAGGCCTTGTTCTGAGCATAACAACCAACAACTTGAAAACGTATAAAACTGATGCACTGTTTTACTACTGCCCTTCTTACAAGTGTACCTGGTTTCTCATTTCAGTGTGCGGCAGTGACTTGGGCCAGGGAGGATTTTTCGTCCGACAAGGAGAGTACATTTGTAGCTTGGACTACCAGAGACTTTACGGGACACGCTGCTTTAGCTGTGATGAGTTTATTGAAGGAGAGGTGGTTTCAGCCCTGGGGAAGACGTATCACCCACACTGTTTTGTCTGTGCTGTTTGCAGGTAGGAACAAATAACTTGAATCTTCAGATCTCAGACCTAAAAATCAACTGCTACCCAAATCTTAGGGTGTAATACTCATGTATTTGTGTAAAACCTTACTATGTAAGTTACTCTCCCTGCCTGACCATTATGGATGACTTTATTTTAAATGTGGATGCCTATAACAATCTGAATACTCATTTACCATAACCATTCCATGACCTCCTGAGACAGAAACTAAAGTCCCCTTACTACACAATTGTAAATCCCAGATCTCTGGCTCACTTTACAGTTCGTTCCAGGGTCAGATTATGTAAGCAAGTAACAGTGAGACACTCTCCACAATGAATGAATGCCACTCTGTGATTCACCATGAATCTGCTTTCTATCATGGCGAGTCGTGTTGTTGAGGCTTGATTGTCTAGACTTCTGTTTTCTCCAGAAAACCCTTAGCAAAACCCTTAGTTGGTTTATTTGTTTTACAGTGAAGAACTTTGCAGCGTTATGAAAATATCAAACTGTATGCTTTCGTAGTAACTGATTTAGGCAGTTGAGCAATGTATTGCTTGAGTAGTGTACATTTTAAATTGCTGGATTGGCAGGTGGGGTCAAGTTAAGTTCTTTCCTTTTACTTTTCAGTCCAGTGGGTTTTCAATTTCATTGATGAGAGAACAAGTGGGGAAATGCAGACCCTTTCCCAATAACGCAAACACTTTCACAGTGCTGTATTTGCAAATAAGATGCAATTACTAAAATACTGTAGTTTGAATATGAATTGTATCCATGTAAAACTAACCTATTGTGGACCTGGAGGCCCTCACCTGAGCCTATACAAATTGTGGGGTCTGAAATAGGTTCAAGAGCAATACGCCACCTGACTAATTGGTCAGGATGTTGATAAAACGTGTTTTATTCTGCTCATTTTATCAACAGGCTGTTGTTATCCCCAGTGGGGATGCATATCATTGATTCATCAATTGTCATGTATCTGCTATGAAGGCAATACATTATTTTTACTTTATGGGAGTTATTTTCAAAGAGGATCCGCTGGATCCGCATTATTCACATTTGTGCATATCAGCGAATAAGAAGCTGGGATGCGAATAAGAAGTTGGGATGCGAATAAGAAGCTGGCTGAATAAGAAGCTGGGATGCGAATAAGAAGCTGGCTGAATAAGAAGCTGGCTGAATAAGAAGCTGGGATGCGAATAAGAAGCTGGGATGCGAATAAGAAGCTGGCTGAATAAGAAGTTGGGATGCGAATAAGAAGCTGGCTGAATAAGAAGTTGGGATGCGAATAAGAAGCTGGCTGAATAAGAAGTTGGGATGCGAATAAGAAGCTGGCTGAATAAGAAGTTGGGATGCGAATAAGAAGCTGGCTGAATAAGAAGTTGGGATGCGAATAAGAAGCTGGCTGAATAAGAAGTTGGGATGCGAATAAGAAGCTGGCTGAATAAGAAGTTGGGATGCGAATAAGAAGCTGGCTGAATAAGAAGCTGGGATGCGAATAAGAAGCTGGGATGCGAATAAGAAGCTGGCTGAATAAGAAGTTGGGATGCGAATAAGAAGCTGGCTGAATAAGAAGTTGGGATGCGAATAAGAAGCTGGCTGAATAAGAAGCTGGGATGCGAATAAGAAGCTGGCTGAATAAGAAGTTGGGATGCGAATAAGAAGCTGGCTGAATAAGAAGTTGGGATGCGAATAAGAAGCTGGGATGCGAATAAGAATAAGGCTGAATAAGAAGTCAACTTCAGCATTGTGTCAATGCGGTAATAAATATGTTGCAGACATGTGCTTTTAAATAAAATGACCAAACCATCCACCTAATACAAACATGGTATTTGAGTAGAATTGTACACAGCTGTTTTTAGTTTTTAGCAGGATTTATAAGTGTTTGAACATACACTATACAATACATTCCTTGAAGTTAGTTAGCTTTTCATGGCCCGTCTTCAGTTTAACAATACAGTATTCAGTATTTCAATGCATATGTGCTACTTGCTGGACCATTTTGTTTTAGAACTGGGTTTTTTAGTGCATATTTATAATTTTGGAATGTTTTGATATTATGCTTGTTGCAATATTGATTTAACAATTAAACACCACTTAGCCCACTTTAGTACTTCTGAAATATATAAATAAATCGGATAGTTTGATGATTTTATTTAAAAGCATATGTCTGCAATGCGTTTTATTTATCTATTTATTCATTCATTCGTTCATTTATTTATTTTTAAATTTTTATTTCCAAAGTAGAATTTGACACATTTTGGGGCTACCCTGGAAAATAATTCAAACTAGTCTTACTTTGACACGAAGGGGTGGTCAGATCTTGTTCTGGTATTTGTTCTTATTCAGGTCGGCTTTGAGTAAATTGTCTGCACAAGCGGAATACGATTTTGGCTTTCTAAAAATGTCAATGAACGGTGCTCAACTTGGCGATGGGGTTGACCCCAATCACTGCCACCAACTGACTCACTGCGTGACCCTCAGCAAGTCACTTAACCTCCTTGTGCTCCATCCTGCAGATGAGATGTTAAATCAATGTCCTATTGTAACTGACTCTGCATATAATGCACAGCTGAGCCTACCTCTGTAAAGCGCTTTGTGATGGTGGTCCACTATGAAAGGCGCTATATAAAAATAAAGATATGATATATTAACATAAAAATGAAAAAAAGGTTTTTTTTTGGATTTACACAAAAGGTTTAATTATTAAAAAATCATTTATTTCAGGATGTAATAGACTAAAGCCTGTCTTTATCTATGTAGAGAGAAAAAATGAAGCGTCCTGAAATAAATGATAAATGATTCAAACCTTTTGTGTACATCCAAAAAAAAAAGTTTTCATTAATTTTCTTTTTTGTACACTGCAGTTATACCTAAGACCCTGTGTAAATCGTGATTAGCCCAATTCCGCGATTTTATTTTGTAATTATTATTTGTACTTCATACAAAAAAAATTACATTAACAAAACTGTATAGCTCTGTATAGCATGCACTATTCACCATGCACACAGCGCTGTGCAGTGATTATGTCATGTGACTATATGCAATCTAGGCAGGAAATTAAAGTACTGCACACTGTAAACAAGAAAATGGATGTCTCTGAAAAGGCTAAAAATGTGTCTGCAGCAGATCACATGAAGCAAGAGTTTTACAGCAAGAGTTTTACACAGCTATGGAGGCGAGCTCTTCTGTACATCCTGCAACGTTACTGTAGATCACTACTGAGAATTGGCTGCTAACAGGCATTTAGATTCACCGAAAGGGAAAAGCGGAAATCCAGAGCAGTACTGCGACTGCTTTAGTTTACTTGCAAAGAAACCAAAAAACAATGACTTCCATGTTCCAAAAGTCCACTGAAAACCGTGAAGCACTAAGCACGTTACATTTTGACCTGGCAGAGGCGTTTGTTTGCGCAAATATCCCTCTTGAAAAACTGGACAACCAAAAGTTACATAAATTCTTCAGAATGAGTGTAGCAAATGGTGTAGCGATTCCTTCATCAGCCCAGCTGAGACATGAATACTTTCCTAAAGTTGGCAAGTATCACAAGCAGGAGATTATGGAATTGGTAAAACAGTCTGGTTGCTTGTCAGCGGTCATTGATGAGTCTACTGATGCCCAAGATCAGTATGGGTTACACATTGTATTTGTTTTGCAAGACCTAATTGGTGACCATGCATCTGACATACTAGAACTGAAAGCTGTCCTTGCAGATACACTTCACCTGCAGGCTGTTAATTACAACACTGTTTCACAAGTTATTGTGAAGTGCGTGAATAACTTTGACGTTGATTTTGATAAAAAAAATAATAATCTGTACACAATTTATAAAATACTTACGTGCACATTCCGCAAAATACTTTATTTGTTTCTGAAAGTTCAGTAGCTTATGGTCTACATAATTTGAAAAAAAAAAAAAAACCCTGCCATTCTAGCACTATTATTTGAGTTAGTACAGTATATTTTTAAAATATATTTCTGGTTTAAAAAGTAACCAAACCTTGGGCTGATTTAAATGAAAGAATGTTAAGTGTGTAGATGAGGTTACAAAGTATATACTATGAAGAAGCCAGTACAGACTGATCAAGTCTGAGTAAATCAGGTTGGCTATAAGTATTGTGGTCACAAGTTAGAATTGGTTTACCTGAGGAGTTTTGTAGGGTGGAATGTGATAGCCAAATTTATACAAAGATGCCCTTGTTGTCTCCAGTGCATCTGTTCTATTTAAAGTGGGCCACTCACTCTCAAAGGTACAAGTAATATAATATAGTATTTTTACTAAACTCGGTCACACACTACTGACTAATATATAGATTAGACTAGAGGCTTACATACAGCCATGGTGATACAACAGCACTATAAGCGAAGGGAAAGTAAAAAAAATAGATAGATTTTCAGGCAAACTGGCTGAAGATTTACCAATAGCTGGAGTTTAATAACGATAGTGGTCAAATGAGTTGTTCGGTCTGAAGTGTGTCTACGCAGCTGTACTGAAAGTTGCAGCGACTTAGTCTCTGTAAAGCCGAGGGGACACAAGTCTACATGCTGCTAGAAAAATGTAGAAAATGAAACAAAAATTGTAGAAAGTGACGTACAAGCTACAAGTTTAAGGCAACTGTTCAAAGGACTGTTGATTTTGTAGAAGCAACATTACATCATAGAATAAATCAGCCAATGAAAGTGATGTAAAAAGTCATGTGACTAGCTTCTTTGCTGGCGAAAAGAAAAATTGGTGAGAAAATGAATGTGAAGCCGGTGTGGTATATTTTGAGAGAGACTTTCCTTATTGTTTTTTTTCGGGATGATTTTTTTGGGTGGTATAGGCAAGTAAATAAGTGTTAATCGGTCCATTCCTGGTAGTTAATGACCAATTTGTCAGTAATGCCATGAGATGTAGTGGAGCGGTGTTAATTCAACACAATTATTAATACTATATTCCTTGGAAAAAACTATTTACTATTATGAACCATTTTAAACATAATGTTTTGTTGGCATTATAGTCTAATATTATAAAGTACAAAAAAAGGCGGTTTGGTATGATTTCTGAAGCATTAGAGCATTCATGTTAAACTACAGCGGTGTGTTAGCGGTATGTTAACAGTGTGTTATTTTTAAGTTCCCAAATTGTGTTTTCAGTGGTCATTTTGTCTCAAATAAAGGCTTTCATTTGATACAACTTAATAGTAATGGATACAATGAGTCCTACTTTTGGTTTAAAACCGTTGAACATTGCAGTTCAACAGACGCAACTTGCAAATATTGTTACACAGGTAAAGGCATAATTGGGAATTCTGTTCAAAACAATATAATAAAAAAATGTAACAATAATCACATTTCAATGTCTCTCTATTTACAATTAGTTTTATTTACATGTCTATTTGCTCAAATAAAAACAGAAAAATGTTCAAGCAAAACATTCAAGCCAAAAAACCAAATTCAGAACAAAAATGACGAGGGTAAATATTACTAATACAATCCTATATATACATATTTAAGAATAAAGTTTATTTTATTATATTGACAAAACAAAACAAATGCTGTTGAAAATTATGTGGACACTAAAAAACACTAATAAACTTTTTGATAGGAAATATCATCTATGTATTGTCTTCCCCATGTTGTCCATCAACATTCTAGCTACAATTTCTACATACTGTAGAATAGTGTCCCCTGCAATCTGAAGCAACAATGTAGAAACAGCAGATTTCATTCTACATTTTCTAGCAACATGTAGACTATGTGTCCTCTTGGCTTAAGTCGCCTTGGATAAAGGCATCTGCTAAATAAAATAAATAAATAAAATAAAACAACAGCTGTTACAAAACCTGTACAAACAATGTGGCTTTGAAAAGAAAAAATAGAAATAGAAACTTCATCAGGCTATGGAGACAATGATGAACAGCTGGATGTAGCTTACATAATGTTAGATGTTTACATTTGAGAGACTTTATATAGTTTCACAGTTCTTAAAATGTACAGTTGCAAAGGATTTAGTTTTGTTATGGTTTATTGTTGGACACTAGAGAGTGACATGGGGAATGAAAATTTGGTCCTGTCCAAATTTTTCCCACCCTGTCCCGTAACTTTTTTTTTTTTAAATTCCCGTCCCATCCTGTCCTGTCAAAGAAAATCCCATCCCATCCCATCCCGTGATAAACAGAGATCAGCTATTATTTGGAGGTACAGATATTTTTGTATTCATGTATAAAATTATGGTTTATAGGGTTTTGCATTAAACACTACCGGTATACTACTAGTAATTTGTTTTTAGTTTTTGTTTTTTCAGAAAAAAAATACAGTGCAAGCACAGGGTCTTTATAAGCACAATGTGCAATATAATGATGTAATATATAAATTCGGTAATATAAAAACAACTGTTTAGAGTTTTGTGCGGCAGTTTCAGTTTCTAAATCGGTTACTAAGCAACCCGGCTCAGAGATTTTAGAATGTCAATGCCACAATAAACTGTCAGTGAAATACAGTACTGTATTACGAACCATGAATTAATTAAAAAAATAAACAACAAAAAAACATAGTATTGAAATAATATTTCATAAACATTCAGGGAGTATCCATCATGTATTTATTTATTAAAAATCGTAGTATTATACATTCAAGGTAGCGCCGTAGCAGAACCTCCAAAAAATCTGCATTATGATTAGGGGTAATATTCATAAAAACCGAAAATGTGCACATGCTCCTTAATATACTGTACATATGTATATATATAGAGAGAGAGATATGTTAAATACATGCCAGTAGCAATCCACAGCTTTCGGTTATTAAGAACATAAAAACATAAGAAAGTGTACAAACGAGAGGAGGCCATTCAGCCCATCTTGCTCGTTTGGTTGTTAGTAGCTTATTGATCACAGAATCTCATAAAGCAGCTCGTTACCTCGTTACAAAAAGGATATTGCTGCTCTAGAAAGAGTGCAAAGAAGAGCAACCAGAATTATCCCGGGTTTAAAAGGCATGTCGTATGCAGACTGGCTAAAAGAATTGAATCTATTCAGTCTTGAACAAAGAAGACTAAGCGGTGATCTGATTCAAGCATTCAAAATCCTAAAAGGTATAGACAATGTCGACCCAGGGGACTTTTTTGACCTGAAAAAAGAAACAAGGACCAGGTGTCACAAATGGAGATTAGATAAAGGGGCATTCAGAACAGAAAATAGGAGGCACTTTTTTACACAGAGAATTGTGAGGGTCTGGAACCAACTCCCCAGTAATGTTGTTGAAGCTGACACCCTGGGATCCTTCAAGAAGCTGCTTGACGAGATTCTGGGATCAATAAGTTACTAACAACCAAACGTAGCAAGATGGGCCTCTCGTTTGTAAACTTTCTTATGTTCTTATGTTCTTACCCCCGCCCCAATATGAACTGGCTGAACTGCTGAACTGTGATATATGAGTATGAAAGCTATAGCCAGCGGCAGGGCAAGTGGCACTAAGTCAAGTAGACAATCATTTTAGCTATTGCCTTTGTCAATGAATGTCTAAACAGTGCTTGAAAATTAATTTATTACCTCCCACTGCTGCAGAAGCATGCTTATTTTGGCTCTCACTGTTATGCAGTCAAGGAGCTTTCAAGTAGGGATGAAGCTTGTGTCCCTTCAGCTCAACCTTTTCATATGAATATGAATTCTGGTGTAATTACTAAGTAATTACAATGCAGTTATGATAAATAAAGCTGTAGTGTTGTACTGTATTCTACTGATATAAGATTAAAATGTTTTTTTCTAAGTCAGGCTACTTTAATGTTCCTTTTTTGTTTTCAGACAAGCATTTCCCCCTGGAGATCGAGTGACCTTTAACGGGAAGGACTGCATCTGCCAAAAATGTTCACTGCCCATGCCTGCCCACAGCCCAGTAACGATCCAGGCAGTCAGAAGTAAGTATTCATTAGTATTCGTTCATGTAAATGAATGCATCATAAAGATTGGCTTGATAGCGGGAATGGTTGTCTCTTGTTGATCTATAACCCCCCCTGAATGGTACATGGGTTGCAGCAGTGAAGCGACATGAATTGGCCATTTTAAATTGGTAGAAAATATTTATAAAAAAACAAAGGGAACGAAGAAATGTAGCACCCAAAATGTAATGTTTCATTGTTGGATTGTAACTAGTCTGGGCTGCTCCATCTTCAGAAAGTGCCTGTATTGCAACTTGAAATAGAAATAGAAAATTGGAATAGCTTTGGAATGTAATGTGATATAGTACAGTATAAGTTTCATTTAAACCTCACAGATTATTATTATTATTATTATTATTATTATTATTATTATTATTGAGTTGAGGCAGGAAACTGTGAGTAGAAATTGCAGTGCGGCCTTTGCAAAACAACGAAACCCAATCTTGTATTGGAGGATGTGTGGTCCAGTGGTTAAAGAAAGGGCTTGTAACCAGGAGGTCCCCGGTTCAAATCCCGGCTCACTCACTGACTCACTGTGTGACCTTGGGCAAGTCACTTAAACTCCTTGTGCTCCGTCTTTCGGGTGAGACGTTGTTGTAAGTGACTGCGGCTGATGCATATTTCATGCCTTAGTCTCTGTAAGTCACCCTGGATAAAGGCGACTGCTAATAAACTAATAATAAAGTCTGGAAAACTAAAATTACAGCAGCAAATCATTAAGGGCCTTGTAAGAGTTATTATGCAAATGTGAGGAAAGAAATGTTTTTGAAAATCTTTGGTTTAACACTAATAAGAAAATCTTAAAGTAATCTTTTCTTAAACTTAAGAACATCATTATGATCCCTTAATATTGATTACTGATGTTACCCAATTACTATAGCATGTATGTCATTTCAGTTGTGTAACAGGGGTCTGCTGTTACTGTGTGGGTATACGCTGAGAGGTGAGAGACTCAGAGGGTTTTGATGTTGAAACGCCACTCAGGCATCCAGGGTTTATTAAAGCACGGGCAGTTGCAGTGGTTTGTGGCCGCCACTAGAGTACCAGCAATGGTAGCCCTAGTGCGGGAGGATATATATTCAGGTGCGCATAATATATACAAAAATACAATACAAAACACAGTGGATAAAACAGTTAATAAAACAAAAGGTGGACAAGCTCGGCCCGAGTGCCGGGAGGTCCCGCTTCAGGAACCTTCTCCCGGCACAAACTAAATTTAAACTTTGGTGGGATTAAAATCCCCTAAATTTATCCCTACCCAAAAGTTTATGCAATTATCCCGGTTACACACACGGTGATAATCTTGGTTGGTCCATCTGGTTCACTCTCCGTGGCTAGTACTTTTATTCTCCTTATAATGTGCAACACAAATTGTCTTGTAACCATGGCTCCCGACTAGTGTTATGAAGGAGGGCAATGGAGTTATTTCTTGTGTTCTGAAACAAATTTGAGGCAAAATATGCCTACCGTAGTCAGATTTTGATAACTTTTGAAAAAGAGCAAAATCCTTTTTGCTCTCAGTAATGTTTTATTTAACAACCCTTTTATTGGGAGTTTTATTATATGTCTCTATTAACTTTTATAATAGCATCAAATGCATCAATTGGAGCAACCAATGACTTTGTCTCAATAACTTATTGCTGCTAGGGTACCCCGCCCCTGTGCGTATTTTGTATTTTATGTGGTGTGTTATTGTTTATAGCTAGCATGTATTGGTGCACATGGGGTGTGGGATTATTAGGATTTAAATGTATGTATTTGGGCACAGGGGTGTAAAGTAGTTTATGTGCAGACTATGCCCGGACTCGATTGAATAATTAACAAGCAATCGAGTCCTGACACAGCTGCTTAAAAGGAGCACGGCTCTTGCACTCGGGTTGGTCGTGAGAAGAAAAAGTAAAACTAAAAGACAACAATGGCCACTGTGTCGTTTTGGTTTGTTTAAATCTTTGTTTTATGTATAATAAACTCGCGCATCAGCGCTTCCATACCACAGTACTGTCTGTGTCCATTCTCCTTCCTGGTCTGATATCACCAGCAAGCCATCTTGCCACACTTATACATTAATTTTAAAAAAAATGTAATTAGCTGAAATATCTCCTTTGGGGAGTATATTTGTAAAAGCCCTTAATCTCAGAGATAAACCAGTCAGACCGTCTAGTTTTATTATTTAAAATGATAGGTTCTGTCTCAGATTTAAATGGAAAAGACAGGAGCTGTAACTATAATGCATACTCCTCACTTATATTTAAATATTTTTCAGACTGCTGTGGCTGTGGACAGGAATTTAGAAATGAACAGTCGCTGGTAGCTTTGGACAAACACTGGCACCTTGGCTGTTTCAAGTGCAAGATTTGTAACAAAGTGCTGAATGCGGAATACATCAGCAAGTAAGTGTTTCCCATTTGGCATCCTTATTGCTAAACCATCACTTCTCCAGCCAGCCAACAGCTGGCAATTTTAAAATGTAATACTTCTTACATTTATATTGCATCAGCCTATCACGGTCCTGTATACTATGGACAACCTAAAGGAGTGGAACAGCTGCACATGTCTGACTCGTTATTCACCAGTGCATTGGGTTCTATTTATATGTGTACGGTATATGAGCTTCGTCCATTCCAGTCAGTTATACTGGATGTGGCCAATTTAAGAACTGTTAGGGACATATAAGGTGGGGAATAGGGGTCAAGCAATTCATACAGTCTTTTATCATTGCAAAATTAATATTGCTTTTCTTAGTGTAACCTACTGTAAAATCCTGGTCTAATGCTCGTACTTGATACATCATTAGGATTCTAAGTAAGCAACATGATTTTCATTAGATGATCTTCTGCCTGATAGAAGTATATTGTATTCATGTGACTGACTGTTCCCGATATAAATCCAGTATTGGCTAGTGCCACTGATTAAGGCACAATCTAAAAGGTTAGTCTGCTTGACTTAGTTTCAGAGTTTTACCTTACATTTAAATGAAGTGTTTTGAAGTAATGGATGATAACACCATGGACGCTTAGGTGCTAATTAGCTGACCGTAATTTGGATGGAAGCATTTAACAATGTTAAAAAAGGGGATGGTTGTGGGTCTGTTGCCTAACTTGGAACTGCAACTGCGAATTGAAAGACCACTGTGTCCCACTTTAAGAAATAGAGGGGAGACTTAGTCATGTAATAACTGGTAAGTTCAAGGTAGACTGAGGAAAAGCCTGGAACCAGATTTTTTTTTGTAACTTTTCCTAACAAGGTAGCTTTAATAACTAGGAGGCTGTGTGGTCCAGTGGTTAAAGAAAAGGGCTTGTAACCAGGAGGTCCCTGGTTCAAATCCCACCTCAGCCACTGATTCATTGTGTGACCCTGAGCAAGTCACTTAACCTCCTTGTGCTCCGTCTTTCGGGTGAGACGTAATTGTAAGTGACTCTGCAGCTGATGCATAGTTCACACACCCTAGTCTCTGTAAGTCGCCTTGGATAAAGGCGTCTGCTAAATAAACAAATGATAAAACAAATACTAACTAGACTGGGTGCAGAACATGTGAATCCCTGGCTGGGTTTTCCCAGAACAAATAATAATAATAATAATGATAAAATAAATAAATAAAAAAACTTAGATTATATGGAGCACATTTTACCTAGACAAAAATTGATGTTAGACTTGTGTGTATCAGAACTTCTCTGGACTGCCACATTAGGCCGCTGCACGTCACACTGTTGAAGTACGCAGTTGTGTTTCTGTATTCTCTTTATGGGGGCGGGCGACCTTGATCTTTTGGAAGCTCCTCAACAAAGCTGTGGGATGAGGTTTCAGCCACAGGAGGAATGCCCAGCACAGGCAGTAACAACTTTGCCAGACACATTTAATCTGAGCGACTCACAATGAATATCGACAGCCTGAAACAATATTGTGCAAGTAAAAGCTCTGAAATTCAGTATCAGGCCGCACAACCTCTGCCACTTACTGTGTAGATCCAGTCGTCAAGGAATGAATTAGAGAATATCAAGAATTCAAGCTAATTTTGTTTCTGTTTAAATTAACTTCTCAGTTATTTTAGAAACCATTATTTAACTATTTCAATAAATAATCTTTATAGTTTCGGGGACTCTTCATGAGATGCTCAGCTCATGTGTACTGTACTAGCAAAGTCACTAAATTAAATTTACAGTTTCAGAAAAAAAAAAATTAAATTAAAAAGTGCATAGTTACAGCAAAGAATATACACAGTTCATTCAGAACAGTATATGAAAGCAACTGGCCGAGATAGCTGGTCCGAATCATAGCCACTGCCACCATACACGAATATACTGAATTTGAAAAGCTTATGTACAGGTACTTCACTTATTACGCCTCAGAGTAACCCAAACCTTTTCCCAGTTATTTGACAGCAATGATAAATTTGGACATAAAGCATGTCATTTCCAAAAAGTTTTTTTTTTTTTTTTCTTGTGAGTCTTGCCTTAATTTTTAACTTTTCCCTTGCATCATTTAGGAATGGAATTCCTTACTGTGAAGTTGACTACCATGCCATGTTCGGCATCCAGTGTGAACACTGTAAGAAATACATCACTGGCAAAGTATTAGAGGTAAGGAGGATGATACGTGTATATCCTGGATCCCATTGGCACGTTGTCGTGGGTTCATATCCAGTATTCAATTCTGCGTCTTGCTGTAAACTGGGACTGCTAAAGGGGAATATTTCATACAAGAAATAAATGATCCTGTTTGATAACTATCTGCCCTTAGCTTCCCTTAGGTGGAAGGACCAATGAAGAAGATATTGGGGACAGCATTACAGTAAATTTTAACTTAAACCTGCACCCATTAAAAGATTACAGGTACAAATGTTAGTGAAGCTGAAAAGCTACAATTGAAGCTACACATAATATTCCATTTTAAGTAATTTACATACTAGACAATGAAACTGAAATGTGAGACTAAACACAAGAAGTTAAGGCTTTGTCACTGGCAAGACACCATTGAATACACATTAGCATTTGATTTAAGTCATGTGCAGTATGCTTACCTATTTTGCAATGAAACTATGTGAATTGCTACAATATACATAAGTAAAAGATGGGGCAAATCCATTTTTATTGGGGCCTGGCCAATATTGGCAGTCACAAATTAAAGTTGAACAGGGATCCCCCTTTATAATGCTGTAGTTGGGAGCCTTAGGTAAGAGACCGTGTAATTTGTGTTTCTCCTTATAACTAGAATACAGTACAATAGTGCTTACGTAATGTCATTATGGGGCAAATGGGATCCATGAGCATACCGCCTTATAATATAGTACAACCAATGTAAATTGACAAATGTAGTTTAAAAAAAAAAAAGAAAAACATTTAAAATGACTGGCAATATTTTTCTTTGATTCAGAGAATGTATTTATTTCAATGTTATTAAACCTAACCTGGATAATTATTGGGTTTGGACAATTTGGAGAGATTTGAGAGTCAAGCCCCAAAAGCATCACATCTTGAAAATGTCATTTTTGCTTGTCTGTCATAATATTATCCAGTTACTGCTAAATACATGTTAGAGTCTGAACAGAACAGCGTCACAACCAAGGCTGGTAACTGGCAGGAAGAGAGACCCAGAGACAGAAGCTGCAAGTTTAAAACGTGGATGCGGACGTTTAATTATAAAACACAAAGAACAAACAAACAAAGGCACGGTGGCCAAAACAAAAGGTTTAAACAAAACACGACAAAGACTTTTAAATATACCCTGTGGCTGCAGGCCAAGCCGCTGCTTTCACATAAACACAGCACAGAACTCCCCTAAAAACCACTGATACAAAAAACACAATCCCACACTAACCTTCACCTCTACTAACACTGACATTAAAAATAATATCAACACCCTTGAGCACCCTTTTTGATCACACCTGGAGTGTAATTAATCATGAATTATTTATTCAGTTTACCAGCCACATTCCCACATGTTTTGACAGGGAGGAATTTAACCCCCTCCCTGCCAACTCAATATTCCCCAGACACACCTGTACACCAGCAGGTCTTCCACCTAGCCACACTGCCACAGAGTCGCTTAATAAGGCTTGAAAGAGCCCATAGTCTTCCAGAGCTGTCGGCGTGACAACAGAGGATGTTTATACTGTCGATCAAAGCCAGCAAAGGGTTTATCATTTATTTAACATATCATACGTTAATCATAGTACACACTGGAAAAACATGATGTATATTTTTTGTATATTGTTAATATAAATGGTAGAGTGTGTGTTTCCTAATGATCATAAACCTATTTAAAATTGTCATTTTATGGAGACATAAAATGTACTGTATAAAGCCTTTTTTTCTGAAAACATTTTCTGTAAAGAAAACCTAGACTGATTCAAGGTGGCTAGGCACTTGTTCCAGAATGTTTCTTCATTAGGCAGACATTATGGCACTGAAGCCAGCTTCTTCTGCACAGCAGAAAAAAAAGCACAGTTGGGTGAGGCAGATCTATATTTATCTCTTCTAGCAAGGAACAAAGGGGGAGTGTGCTTAAGGTAGGACATTGATTACTATTACAGTCCGATATTTTTCATCCTGATAAATGTCAGTTGCTTTTTGCTTTTTATTCACACGAAGAAGCCTTAACTACAGGATATCAGCTTATTGTCTGAATAGGTTATCAAAACATGCATTAAATGTTTTCATGTCGTTCTTGTTTTGCAAAACAAGACAATGCAGATTTTATTAATTACAAATTAAATACAAAATGTGGAATAGCACAATACCTTATTAATTAGCATTTTTCTTAATCTTTGAATATATGTATATTGATTTTTTTTTTCTGTAAACCTAATGCCACATGTATTATGTAAAATACCACACCTATTACTGAGGATGTATCCTGCTGTTTTACCTTAACCCTTGGCTGCCCGTGTGCAATATATTTGACTGTGGAGATAATCTGGATTTAGTCTGTGATTCTTGGGAGCACTTTGTTGTAAGAGGTGCCATCTTTGGGCGTGGTAAACAAAAAAAAAAGACATTACATAGGTATGGGCACATACGCTGGTCAGTAAAGTGTTTAAATTGGTCTAATTCATCACTTTTAATAAATGCCTCTAATTCTTATAACTAAGTTGAGGGGTTGAAATACTGAGCACTAATGTCTCTCCAAAACAACAACACAGAGTCAGCATCACTTTTTAATGTTCCATAAAACACCAATACATTGGGAAGATTTGCGTGAACAGCACACAAAGCCAGATCTCTCTGCTTTCTATCGTAGTCTGTGTCAAGTCTGCTTTCTTGTACATCTTGACTGAAACTGATTATCAACAAGGACTAGTAGCTTTTATTTTTATTACACAATACATGCCAGGGATGCTGCTAAAGTATTTGAATTACAAATCAGTAAGTAATAGTGTGAGTTATGTATGGCAGCTGTTTTTTTTTTTTTTTTTCCAGACATCAGGGCATAATGGCCCAGTAGCTAAAACAAACAAAAGCAACACTGGAAGCTGCTCTGGATTCCACAGGAAGATACAGTATACAGGCTGTTATTATGGTGACAGTCAATGTTTAAAATATAGCGTTAGTGGATCAGCAGGTAGCAGCACGTTCGCCTCTCATCAAGACCGTGGGGATAATCTGGATTTAGTCTGAGGTTCTTGGAAGTGCTTTGTTGTAAGAGGTGCCATCTTTGGGCGAGATTTTAAATTAAAAAAGTCTAATCTGCACAGTGGTTTGACATGTCCTACTTGTAAGTGTTGATCGTCTTTGCCCTCACATCAGAATGACTAATCAGACAGGGCAGAATGCCATGATGAGAATCCTATTTCCAACTGTTACCTCAGTGGCAGGGACTACTGTCAGGAAAGGTCAAGTCCCTTGGCACTTAGTATGCCACCTACAGTTGTTTTTTGTTTTATGCTTTTTTTTTGGCAGACAGAAAAGTTGTAACAGCTGCAAAGCTCTCTGAGACATCATCATTAAGCACAACAGGGATACTCAATTCAATTTTCCGACGCTATCTTTAGGCATTACATAACAAGGCATGGGCAGGCTGTATTATCTCATGGAGTCCAGGAACGCATCAATATATCTTTTGTGTAATTGTGAGTCTGTTTCAAATACAGGTAAGCTCTTTCAGTAACTTTGCTAAAAGAAAACTCACTATAACTAATCAAAAAGTTTGTGTCTTGTACAGTATAGAAATACAAATTGAATAGGTAAATATAAAGTGGAAAACAGACCTTACAAAAACTATTGGTTTAGCAGCGCCATCTGCCTGCTACAGCTTATATTGTACAAATATCTTCATCCATTCCCTGTTAGCTCTGAGCTTAAAATGGCCCCTCCGTTCAATACAGGGCTCATTACAAATCAGCTGTCACATTCTCCAGAAGCAGGATGAGGAGATTTTTATTTTTCTATTCTTTACAATAGAAATGTATTTTCTTTCAGGCCGGTGACAAACATTATCACCCATCCTGCGCAAGATGTGTCAGGTGCGACCAGATGTTCGGAGAAGGAGAAGAGATGTATCTTCAAGGTAACACAGCAGCCTTGGCAAATTAATGATAACATGTTGGACCATTAGCTTTAGTGTTGGAAATAGAAGGTGTTTGTAAAGTCAGATGCCCTCTTTGCAGTGGTGGTGCAACAAGGAGGACTAGAACCGTTGGCCATTATGGGCCCTGGTGCTGACCTATAAGTATTATTGGATTTAATGCTCAAAGGGATACTTCAATCCATTAACATTTTCTTCATTTTTGTATTTCTTACATGTTTAATACCCAACGTTTTGGATACATATTTAATGCTGTCTCTGCTTGGATCATTATCCACCAGGTCTAATGTCCTTTTTCATTTTGTGTTGAGATTTTCCATTTCCTAATTCCATATTTGTAGAAGGGGCAAAACTCAGACTTGCACACCCCTAGTGGTCACTTCAGAATTCAGCTTTTAGGCATCTTTACCAAAGCAGACCAAAGGTAAATAATGATCTAAACAGAACTATCAATAGAGAATTATACAAAACACACTGTAATGTATTTCATTGTCTGGGCATTAAGATGGTACCGTTAGAAAACACACATTTAATAAATGCAACAACTACAATACTTAATTAGATGCTCTTAGACGATATTATATTTGCTGTGTAGTAATTTATATCCAGGCATGATGAAGTGCAAAATAAAAGAAGACACAGCAAAGATTAAATTATTAGTTTATATTAGATGTTCATTCCATCATGTCATTACATTATGCAGGTTATCCTTTAAAGGTTTAGGAAAAATGGTTCTGTATGGTTTCAGGGTTTCAGTGTGACTCACAACAAAGTACTTATATAAAATGAAAAATGTCAAATTAGGTTGAAAGTAAAAATCCGGGAAAAATTAGTAAAGAGGATACTTTCTCTCATTTAGGTTCTTCCATTTGGCATCCACCCTGTAGACAGGCAGCCAGGGCTGAAGAGAAACACAAGGTGAGAATTCATTCATTCAGTGCTTTGAAAAATAGGCCAGTTTTTTTTTTGTTTTGTTTTTATCACAAACAGATATGTGAACCGTTGGGAAGATCAATATGTGGTGTATAATACAAGTTTGTGATTAATCACATAAGCCACAGTTATTTGTTTAATCTGTAGAATGCTACTGTGAAAAAAACTGCTGTCATGCTAACTTGGATCTGATCTCATTAGCTTCCAGAAGCTTTGAAAGGTTGGTTCTGGAAAGTATTTAAATTACCTTCAAGGAAAATGTTTACTGTAGGAAGTGTTGTGTTTGTGACTCTTCCCTCTGGACCAGATCTCAAGAATTGCCCAGCAAGGGGGTTGGGGGGAGCTGTGGTGCAGGAGGTGCCATTCTCTGAGATGTTATATTGAGGTCCTGTCTACTCTACGGACATTAAAGAGCCAATGCCTCTCTTTCATAGAAGAGAAAGGAATATCATTGGAATATGAAATTGTATTCGCTTTATTATTCCTTGACGTGTGTTCTTAATCATAATATATTTGACATGTTTTATAAAGTCACCAGAATATTTGACCATTGAGGCTAAGCTAACATGAGCAAGGTACTGAAATCACCAACTGAAACATATTTTTTCATTTAAAATCTTTATCAAACTCCCTGTTTCAGGGGGGAAGCCATTACTGGTGCACACTCTAAGCGTGTCAGCGGAGTTCATTGTTCTACTACCGTCATAATCCACTTTGCACAGGCTTTTATCAGAAACTAACCCATATACACACATATGTATTAAGAAAATTCAGATCAGTGTAACCCTGGCTTGGATATATTTCCTCAGACTAATTCTCAAAAAACCTCTTCAGTCCCTACTGTTTGTTTACATACTGTACCTTTCTTACACAAATCCCTCTAGAAGCAGATCCGGATACTCTGTCATGACGGTACTTCACAGGTTTGTACGTGCAGTCCTCTGCATGGATTTAACCTTCATGCTATGCCGGTGTCCCAAGGCTAGAAAAAAACAGTTGAGAGTCACGTGCCAGATTATTAATCTCAACATTTTTTGTCTTGTTCCCATTCACATGTTTAACCTTTAATCATTTTTTAGAAAACACAAAGAAATAGTTTCTCTTAAGTATCTGAGTACAGAGTAACAACAACAGTTAGGCTTGTCGACACCTCTGCTTCAGCCAAGACATGTTATTTCAGACACCCACTGTCATTGACAGGTATGCATCAGTTTTATATGACATGGCATTATAGTGGGTTGTATAGAAGCAGACGATGAAAAGATAATGTCATCTCCCACTGTTTTTTATGGAGATCAATGGGAGGTGTCTATTCTTTTTTCCCTTAGGTTACAAATACTTACTTTTTACTCTTAAAAACATTTATTTTCATAATAAAAACCCTATATAGTGGAATATTTACCATCTGTCTGTCTCGTCTTCCGTCGCTCATTTAGTTTTGCTTATAAAATGGGTTGGGAGATATCTGCGTCCTGATTGGCTGATAGGCATTCCAAGACATTGAATTATTACAGTACAACCAACGGGTAAAAACAAGTCCCGCAACTAAGACTTTTTACAAACAGATATTATTGCGCAGAGCATTTAAGAACGTTTAAATAATAATTTTGAATTGGCCGCCATTTTTTCCCCAATAAAAACAAAATAATACATTGTCAGACTTCCTCCATGTAAATTTGAATTTATTTGGTGACTCCAATGTCCACACATTGAGGATTTAGACTGCAACAGTTCGGTAAAATAACCGACAGTAATAATATAAAAAACTGCACCTGAGACTGAAATAAACACAGTTTTAAGAAGTTTCTTTGCTGAAGTCATAACATCAGCTGGCACACAGTATTCAGTTAGCAGCTACACAAGCTTGCGAGCTGGCCTGAATCGTGTTTTTTTTTTTTTTTAATTCTCCCACAGTGGGATGATCTATAAACATAATTTCAAATACCCATTTTAAAACAGCAAACAGTCTTTATTTCCGTCCTGAAAACTTACACGAGACAACAAAAACACAAGTCACAACTTCACCCTGCTGTATCCCAAACAGACTTAAAATAAACAAATCCCCTGGGCCGGATGAGATCCTCCCAATAGTACTCAAAGAAATGAAAGAAGTTATTTACAAACCGCTAACCAAGATCATGCAACAGTCTCTTGACACAGGGGTTGTACCAACAGACTGGAAAATAGCAAACGTAATACCGATCCACAAAAAGGGAGACAAAACCGAACCAGGTAACTACAGACCAATAAGCCTGACTTCTATCATATGTAAACTTATGGAAACTATAATAAGATCCAAAATGGAAAATTACCTATATGGTAACAGTATCCTGGGAGACAGTCAGCATGGTTTTAGGAAAGGGAGATTGTGTCTAACTAACCTACTTGACTTTTTTGAGGATGCAACATTGAAAATGGATAATTGCAAAGCATACAACATGGTTTATTTAGATTTTCATAAAGATTTTGACAAAGTCTCGCATAAAAGATTAATTCTCAAACTGAACACTGTAGGGATTCAAGGAAATGCATGCACATGGATTAGGGAGTAGTTAACATGTAGAAAACAGAAAGCACTGATTAGAGGAGAAACCTCACAATGGAGCGAGGTAACCAGTGGTGTACCACAGGGATCAGTATTAGGTCCTCTGCTATTCCTAATCTACATTAATGACTTAGATTCTGGTATAGTAAGCAAACTCGTTAAATTTGCAGACAACACAAAAATAGGAGGAGTGGCAAACACTTGCAGCAGCTAAGGTCTTTCAAAATGATCTAGACAACATTCAGAACTGGGCAGACACATGGCAAATGAAATTTAATAGAGAAAAGTGTAGAGTATTGCATGCGGGCAATAAAAATGTGCATTATAAATATCATATGGGAGATAGTGAAATTGAAGAAGGGAACTATGAAAAAGCCCTAGGAGTTTATGTTGACTCAGAAATGTCTTCATCTAGACAATGTGGGGAAGCTATAAAAAAGGCCAACAAGATGCTCAGATATATTGTGGGAAGTGTTGAATTTAAATCAAGGAAAGTAATGTTAAAACTTTACAATGCATTAGTAAGACCTCACCTAGAATATTGTGTTCAGTTCTGGTCACCTCGTTACAAAAAGGATATTGCTGCTCTAGAAAGAGTGCAAAGAAGAGCAACCAGAATTATCCCGGGTTTAAAAGGCATGTCGTATGCAGACAGGCTAAAAGAATTGAATCTATTCAGTCTTGAACAAAGAAGACTACGCGGCGATCTGATTCAAACATTCAAAATCCTAAAAGGTATAGACAATGTCGACCCAGGGGACTTCTTTGACCTGAAAAAGAAACAAGGACCAGGGGTCACAAATGGAGATTAGATAAAGGGGAATTCAGAACAGAAAATAGGAGGCACTTTTTTACACAGAGAATTGTGAGGGTCTGGAACCAACTCCCCAGTAATGTTGTTGAAGCTGACGCCCTGGGATCCTTCAAGAAGCTGCTTGATGAGATTCTGGGATCAATAAGCTACTAACAACCAAACGAGCAAGATGGGCTGAATGTCCTCCTCTCGTTTGTAAACTTTCTTATGTTCTTATGTTCTTATGTTAAATCATTGGTACTCAGGACGCAGATATCTCCCAACCCATTTTATAAGGGAGTTTAAGAAGTTGAGAAAGACAGGAAGTCCTGGAGTTACATCCTCTCTGCAGTACCGTCAACTCGGAAACGAAAGGCAGAAACAAACTCCCCTACTCACCCAACAGTGCCACCTACTGCACAATCTGTTCAACTGTGTAACCAGCCATTTAATTTAGAAAACTACATTCCCTGGTACAGTCAACTTCATGAAACAAATACTGAAAATATTCTGATAATTGATTTAATTTATTTATTGGAACTATTTTTCCTAGTGTAGTAATATATTTAGTAGTATCTATATCTTTATTTCTAAAAACGAGTAACCCATTTTGTAAGCGCAATAAAACTTCAGGGTGTTGGTTGTGCTGGAATAACCACAGAGTACTTTGTAAGTAGTATTATTTACTTAAATTAATTTTTTATCCTCGTACCTTTTTGTTTTATCATTTAATGTGTTGTTTGCAATAAGAGTAAGGTGATCTGCTCAGTATCTGCAAGAAAAAACGTTGGCACTACTGCTGGTCTGTCTTTATGCTTCCATATGTCTTTTTTTCTCACGCAGTGAGACACAATGTGTGGCTAAGTTTTTTTTTTATAGTGATGTTGTTACCCTTGTAATGTATATGTAGTACATTATATGTAAGTTTTAAAAAAATGTAAGTCGCAATGGATAAAGATGTCTGCAGCTAAATTACTTAATAATAAAACTGATAAAGATGTCTGCTAATGACTAAATAATAATAATAATAATAATAATAATAATAATACAGATTCATTGGGTGGGGGCCTCAGCCAGGATTCTGAATGTTTTGGGGGGCCTTGAGCTGAGAAAGTTTGGGAACCCCTGATGTAAGCAATAAGACACTCCGCACTTCTGTGCTCTGTGCTTTGTCTTCAGTGCTGTCAGTGTGGAAAACCCAGTCTCACACATATGTTGTAGCAGAGGGTAAAATAGTTCTTAGAGGTTTTTCGCTAACAACAGGGTACTCGTCCATAATGTGTATCCAGAACTGTGGTAACGGAACAGCAGAGAATTTCATCTTTAAAGTCCCATCGTTTGACTTCAGGTCCAGGTTTGTATCGATTTCAGAATCAAAGGGATTTCGGATCCAATTCAAATGTTTGTTTTCGAGCTCTGGAAAGTATTCACTGAAGTACTGTTGCAGATGAATGAAAGACGCCTTTATGTACTCTGCATCATATTTTCGAGATTTAGATTTTGATGCCTTCACTGAGGATGGCTGCTTGTTTGTTCAGGTGGTACTTGTGGCTCTGGTACTCGTGGAAACATCACTGCATTCGTTTTCTTCCTCAGGCTCCTTTCGTTGGCGTTTCAGAAACCGCTCCATTTTGACTGTTATACTCTGTCGTTCTCACTGTACATGTGTAGAAGTGGAATGTTTTATTTTATCAACAGCGTGGGGAGAAAATATATCTAGAAGTTGAACGAAAAAATATATAATTTTTTTTAATCGTATTGCGAGAAATTCTGCTTTATATTTAATTGTAGTCTCATTATGTAAATTTCATTAATATAGCTGTTTATCCATCCATCCATCCATCCATCCATTATCGATCCGCTTCTCCTGGTGAGGGTCGCGGCTATAGTTGTTTATTGAAATTGTAATTGCAATTCACCCCGCTTTTGTGATAATGGTACATACTCTAAGCACGAAACATAATTTTCTTTTGTTAAATAATTTTACATATTTGCTGCGGACCTCCTGAAGCTTCGCCGTGGACCCCAGTTTGGGAACCCCTGGCTTATGTAACCCACAGACAGCCGTCATATATCTTCTAGGTATTGTTCATTTTTCAGGCTGCGCAGTCATACAGTACTGTCACATCCTACACAAATGTCTCAATTTTGTACCAACAATTTAGTTTAATTTACAGAAATCATAGATTCAATTACAGTCATAGCAAATCTTTTCCATTCTCTCCGCATCCTAAGACTTTGTCATTATTACACACTACTAAATATTACTGAATTGAACTAAATACAAAATTAAACAATCTAAAAAGCTTCTATATGTATGCTTTGCAATTGTTGTTTGTAATACTCAACAACCGATTAGGGTGGGTTGTAGACCAGTAGCTTGGATATGTGTGGTGCCTCCTAAATTGATAAAAGATTAGCACGCGCTTGCTTGTCTTACAGAGGTGGTTTCTACCAGGATGATCTTTATTTAAAAATAGTAACATTTCTTAAAGGTGTACAAACCTCAGATTTTGTTCTATACAATATTATACTTAGCCAATTTGTAGTGGCTACACTATCATAATGTGTGTGTGTGTGTGTTTTTTATTTTTTTTATTATTATCCAAATCCAAAAGGGCCTTAAGGTGACGAATGTTGCAATGTTGACATTATTATATATTGATTTAATCAAAGATACGAGTTGTGCTATAGCTGTTGTGGCATTGTGTAGACATATTATACCCTGGCATTATATTTGATAGGGCTGTTATGGCTGTATCAATCCTACAATTTAGATTGTATTTAGACTATAGTGACACAATGTAGAGGTTTTAGGTTAATACAATTGAGACTTTAAATGCAATTATTTGACTATGCAGTATATTTGTACATTCGCCCCCATGGTGTGCAGTATATTAAAGTTTGTTCTTTCGTCCTGTGCAGGTGACTAGAACTTCCTCTGAAAGCATCACTTCTGTGCCAGCTTCAAGCACATCGGGATCCCCAAGCCGTGTTATTTACGTAAGTACAGACATTACCATGTGTTTCCTCCTGCTATTGCATTTCACACTTTAGTTAATTCAGCAGGTAGATGTGTTACAGTTAGAAGGCCACAAGCTTTCTTTTGGTTAAACATTGCATTAAATGTGATGTAAGTTTTTTGACTAACAATCTAATCTCCTCCATAATTATGCAGACTTTTAAAAATGTTTTATTTAATATACAACTACGTAGTATTACAACTACGTTCTTTCTCTTTCTTATGCTTGCTTTATTTCTTCCCTCCTTTCTTAGGCAAAACTTGGCGATGAGCTTCTTGACTACAAGGATCTGGCAGCACTTCCTAAAATTAAGGCGATCTATGACATTGACCGCCCTGATATGCTCACCTATTCTCCATACATCAATTACCCTTCTGATGACAGGCATAGCAATGTGGAGGTGCTGGAATCCTACTCTTAGCATTAGAAAATATAAGATACACACATGTTTTGTGTTTTCTATTTTGGATGTTTCACAATAAACATTGTGTTCCTCTGCTACAGGAGAGAAAATATCAATTGTACGAAATAAAAAAATGTCCTCCCTGCTGCATGACTGTATAACATTACTAATTTCACTTTTGTGGCTCATGTCCTGTTTTTGCTTTTTTTAATTGCAGTCGCCTCAGCTGCTTTCCCCAACACCCACTGAGGTAAACACAGTGTTTTTTTTGCTGTGTGTTAATGCTTGTCCCTTAACTAGCTGCCAGTCATTTGTGTAATTCAAAAATAAAATAATGGCCAATTGTTAACACAAAATAATAGACTTTAGAATCTAGTAAGAAACCCACTTGTCATCACAGTTGAACTGCTACAGTAGCCACGGTACCAAAAAATGACACCACACAAGATGAAGTCAATTCCATAGCATAAAAACGTTTTATGTGATGGTTTTACCATCATCATAAACCAAGCAGCTGGATCTATGGTTTTTTTTTGGTTTTTTTAATTGTACTTCTGCTACTGAGCCTATACTATGACTTTGTGTCTTGAATACCTGTGTACTCTGCTTCAAAATGCCCTAATACATTTCAGATAAACTAACTTACTGCCTTTATTTGTTTGAGTTATCCCAAAGAAAAAAAGGCATATTTTTATACATTGCTTGCTGATCATTTATTTAATTATGTATTTATTTATGTATTCATTTTTTTTTTTTTTTTTTTTACAAAGGACATCCTACAAAAATGGAAATATCAAGTATCTAATCCCAGTTGTACCATTGTTTCCTCAAGAAATGCTATTGCAATATCTAAAAATATAGGACACTGGTTTGTAAAAGTAGCATGAACCAGGTCAAGAGCCAAACTACAAATATATGTAGTTGTGCAATCTGAAATTGAATGCAGACATACCCTGTTATAGTTGTAAACCTTGTGCATTGTTACAGGGTGATCAAGACGACAAATCCCCCCGACAGCGGAGAACCTCCAGCCCCAGCCCCAGCTCCAACAGCTCCCTGGGATACGGGCGCTTCACTCCAACACGCTCGCCTCAGTACAGCAGACCAGGTAACTCGCAGATCTGAGCTGCACAGGTCTGATCTTCTAAACTAAACAAACATGTACAGCTCAGGGGGTAAAAACTATTGGTAATGTATGATATGCCATTGAAAATCATCACCATCATGCATTACTTATACAGTACAGTTTCCTTCTTATATCTGTATATATGTGTGTGTGTGGGTGTGTGTGTGGGTGTGTGTATGTGTGTGTGTATATATATATATATGTAAGAAAAGGTTGTTAAAAAATGAACACAAAAAGTTTTATTAACAAATATTTTATTTTCAGGATGTTTCGGGGAAAAGCCCTTCTTCAGCTGTTTAAATTAAATTATATATGTTTATTAAATTATATATGTTATTTTTAAGACAAATGTCTGATGCTTTTATTCAAAAAATATTCCTGAAACACCTTTGTATACATTTATCAAACAACAGAGTAAAAGCTGAATTCCATGAAAAAAACTTTTGGAAGAAACTTTACAACAAAGTCAGTGGTTCAACTTAATGTTTTCTTCTCAATCATTTCTTACTTTGCTCAGTGCTGCCCCCTGATGGTGTTACATACACTGTGCGTGCTGGCAATTACAATTCTGTTCCCCATAACGCCAGCACCATAGCCATGCTCCGACATAACTTCATCCCTTACTTTAAAGGTAAAGTGTGAGTGGCAAGTCTGCTGTGGGGATTGGGGGCCTGTAGAGTAGAACACCTCTTTGTGTTAAAGCTGTGTGCAGCATGTCCATTAATATAACGCCATATCTATGATAGGCCACCATTTTGCAGATATCTAGCGTGTCTGTCATCTCTGTGATGTAAGAATTATTACAGAGGCAGTAGGCAGTGTTTATGAGCTGGACCAGGAATTGGTACATGTTCCCCTTTGCACTTTGGAAGCCACCTCTCTTCAAAGTTACAAAGGAGTTAGTGTACTTCACAAGTACAACACTGACTGCTGTTTGTACAAATTTATCCTGGAAAAAGATACAGTTTTTTTTCTTCTTTTTATTCGTATTTGACTTTGAAAAGCTATTACGTTTTAGCAAATGTTTAGTTTTGCTATAACCATTTTAAAGGACACGTTAGCCTCATTAACAGATACAATTAAATGGTTCTTGTTCTTATAGTCAATCCATATTTTCTGCAAAAACGCTTAGAAAGCAGGAGATCCCAGCTTTCCCACCTGGGTAAGTCATTTGACCTCCCTGTGCTTCATTCCTTCAGGCGACAAGCAAGACCCCATTGAAAATAAGATGTTGCATCTCGGTTTGCCTACCTACGGTAAAGCCTTACCAAATAAGAATAAGTACATGTGCTAGCTCGGTTGGGTATAATTCTGTACTACCCAACACCTGGGCAGCCTGCCAGTTTTCCACCTTGGTTTCCAATTGTTTTGGTTTCATTCGCATGAGAAAGTCTAATCAATGTAATGTCAGCATGTGAAGTCTTTAATAGCCAGCGGACAGAAATCGTAGACAGTAATGTAAATAATGTTTACAATGGCTAGTTCTTTGATCCAAACCCCGTTTGCTAATAAATTAATGTGTGGAGTATGTTTGTGTGTAGTATGTACAACTTTTTTTTAAATTTCTTATTTAATCTGTTTTATTTTTAATGATGTTTTAATGTGCTGTCAAAATCAATCAGAGATAGGTGTTAATGCTTTTATCAATATTTATTGTTTAAAATATATTACAATGTATCACTGGAATACAATTGGGTAAAATGTCTGTAAATCCTTGTGTATATAGTAAGTAGGGTACACATTACGAAATGGCAAGGATGAACCAAACTATAAAGGTATTATTATTATTTATTTCTTAGCAGACGCCCTTATCCATGGCGACTTACAATTGTTACAAGATATCACATTATTTTTACATACAATTACCCATTTATACAGTTGGGTTTTTACTGGAGCAATCTAGGGAAAGTACCTTGCTCAAGGGTACAGCAGCAGTGTCCCCCACCTGGGATTGAACCCACGACCCTCCGGTCAAGAGTCCAGAGCCCTAACCACTACTCCACATTGCTGCCCTAAAGTGCTGTAGAATCATTGGGGTCTTTCAATTGATATAAACTGAGGGGAACTAAATATTAATAATTAACAAAGGGCCATTCTGGATATTTATGTACAAGAATGCAATAAATACTAATTTTAGTCATCTAAATAACTGCAGTAGGTTCACCATGAAAACAACCCTTTTGCATTTCAATGACACTATTCCATTTTTTGGCATTCTTTTAAAGTGGCTTGCTGTTGATGCTTGTGAAGAATAGTGTGATTCGCTTTTGTTATCCATACCAGTCGATAAACTAGTAATCTAAAATAAATGATGTGTGTCTACGAGGCTGCTTAATGTGCATTTACTTGATGGAATACCATTTAACTAAGACTTTACCGAACTTCACTGCCTGCTTGTTTCTGAGGGCGGAGATATTTTCAGGAAGTACACGGAAACAAAACACATGACACAATAACTTGTTTACAGCTTGGAAAGAAAACAGGGACACACTGTACATCCAATGTATTTGACTTATAGTTGTATATGTATAGTTATATTAGAACATTTATTTTTGTCTCGTGTTTTAATATATATATATATATATATGTTTTTGCAACATTTATAAATATCAAGGAACGAGTCGATATAAGCAAGTACTATTTCATGAGTGTATGGTGCATTTTATTTTCCTTATTACAGCACTGATAATAATGGAATAAATAACTATTTTATTTATAAATATCTGTTTATCTATCAGTTTCATTTAGGAGTCTACAGATTTATAAAACTTTTTTGTTTTGGATTATTAGAGTATGTTATCCTGTAGTTGGCTCATGGGAGTAAAAGATATAGCCCAAACCATTGAAACTGGAAGCCTGTTGATAAAATGTATTCACTAATTTTCTTCAGGATTAAATATTTTAATAATTAACAATCCTTTAGACAAAGTACTTACAAAAAAAACCCCATAAATATATATAAACAATACTTGTAGAATGTCATAAATTGCTTAATAAAATTTTTAAAAAAACAGGTATCGCGATATGTATCATATCGTGACTTGTGTATCGTGATATGTATCGTCTCACCCCTACTTTATATACATTTTCACCCTGGATAAACTTCAGGTAAAGATGCAGTCAGAACTGCAGACTTCATCCTGCATAAATTATCCACTATATTCACAGAGGACCAAGGATTAAAAAGGACTAAAGACGGTTTAGAGTTTGAGGTTTCAAACAAGCAGCCTTATTTTGCAATGCTGCCTTCAGCCAAGGGGCAGGAGAGTTCAGTTCTGCTGCTGTGTATGGATGAATTCACCCCGTAGTTTTAAATATCAAGTATGAGATATACTTTCACTGATTTGGGACCCTTCACCCCTGGGGCAGCCCCTATCCTGATAGAGTGTTTGGAGAGGCAGAGCAGTTGCCCTGGCAGGCTTCTGTGTGATCATAGCCTGCCAATACCCACTACTCCTGAACAGCAGTGAGCCGCGTGTCTGGCACTACTGAGGGATTTGCATTCATTTCCCTCCTATTTCCAGCAGGGCAACCACTTACCTCATCTCACCTGTAGGTTTGATTGAGTAAAAAAAATAAAACATCACCATGTTTTCAGGGAGCCTACGTTGGCTCGCATCTGAAAATGATGGGCTGAATTAAATTACAGTGCCATAGAACGTTGAGTTCTGAAGCCAGAGCAACAGCCTTACATTGATGGCTATTTCAAACTGAAAAATAAAAAGGTGGAATTACTGGCAGATAAAATCCCATTACCAGGAGCTCTACCTTTCATCCTTTCATTTTGACACATTCTTAATGCTAACTGCTCTGGTTTTAATTGCATTTTGCTACCTCTTTGAGACCAGTAGATGTAGAGAAATCTCTGGACCCACATGGATAAACGAGGTCACCTCCCAGCATAAAAGCTTTACTAATTGCATTGCAGGTTTTGACATAATAAACCAATGCTTCACTCACCTGGACCTTTGTGCTCTGCTTTGCCTTTGTATTCGGTTATAAAGAGTGGATAGTGTTATATTCACATAACAAATGCTTTTTTCCCCCTTTCTTTTTGGTTTAAAACATTTATCTAGCAAGTTGATATAATTAGCTATGGCAGTGACTTGATAATCCAGCCCTTTTCTTTGACCACAATTTTTCCATGTGACTTGATAAACTCAAGATTGCCTGTTGTGGTTATTTAACAAACATCACAAAGAGAGGGTAGCTCTCTGTGTTACATATATGTGGAATTACACAGACTGGATGTTTAACAGGAACCACACATTTACATACAGTCTGTTGGATACCACCAAAGATGTATTGGTTGTGAAATACCCACCAATCTGAAATCAACCACTTTTTCAGTACCTTATTAAGCTGGAACAGAGAACTTGAAATTATATGTGGCTGATTTTGTTAAGATAAAACTGGACTAGGGTGAGATAAGATATAAAGTTAGGGTTTAAGGAGAACTTATCGTGGTTCACTATAGTTTATGGTATCCATGTAAATGTCTTCATTTTGTTCTATTATATTTTATTGACATTACTTTATAAGAAAAATAATAGAGGGTCCCCATGCTTGAGAAATAAGGCTTCTCAAATGCTGTCAGTTCTAGGGAAATTTGCAGAATAAATGGGGTGTGTAAATTGGATCTGTGAGGTACTGTACATATCAGTCGGTGTCATCATTCATTTTCAATGTAAATATACATTTGTTTGAAAATCAGCAAATCCATTCCCAGCACTTGAAAGCGGTCACCCAAAGTTCCTGCATGTTGTGAAAGCGTTAGAAAACCTATCTACACAAAGTACACGATTTTATGTCGCATTTGACAGCCGTCAAAATTGAGGTTGGATTAGCAAGTCAGCCCATCTCTCAGCTTTGGATGCTTGTAACTATTCTACTTTGCTTTCCATTTTCTTTGTATCTATTTTCTTTGCTCTTCACCCCCTGGAGGTAGTGAAAGTGGTCGGAGTACCCCCAGCTTATCCGCATATTCAGACAGCAAATCTCCCTCCTCTACCTATGTGCAAGCTCCCAGGCATTTCCATGTACCAGGTAGGACTTCATGGCTTTGCTAAATCCTAAAGAACGCGGTTTGCTTTCCTGCTGCCCCACGTTTCACATTCCTCTGCTTCAGCCACCAGAGGTACAGCTTCAAAACCATGAGGCTGTTTCTCATGAAAATGTCTTTCTTGGGGTAGTGTGTGACTCTAAGGTATAAGTGTGGAGGTTCTACAGCAGCTAAACGTTCATTTATAGTAACCAGTGTACTTACTCCAGTAACTATAACATACTTACATGCTTTCGTATTGACATAAGACTATCCATTGAGTCCCAGCACAATCCCCTACAAGCTTTCTCACTGTTATTATTATTATTATTATTATTTATTTCTTAGCAGACGCCCTTATCCAGGGCGAATGTTAGAATCATATGTTCTTTATGGGTGGAATGTGGCTAAAGTAGGAATATATAGGTGTTTTCCCAACATGGTATCTACCTGTAGCTGAAACATTCTGGAACATAAATACTTTATGGAATATATGCATTAAAAAAGCAATTCACTCAGTGTAACTACTGCTTAGGTCATTGTTGTAACAATATCGTTATACCAGCATACTACCTTAACTTCTTATTTAGATTATTTTGCAACCGCTATGTATATGAGGCAAATAAAAACTAACACACTCCTCTTTATGTCATTTCTCTTCCATCTTTAGAAACTAAGATAAAAGATAATCTCTATAGAAAACCTCCTGTCTACAAACAGCATGGTACAGTCCTCTTTTCTCTTGAACAGTTTTCTGCATGTCCTGCATGCTGTCTGTTACAGCTGTTCCTTCAAAGGGGTGTCAAGTTTACCTTGCAGTAATTTGACTCATACTACGCCAACTTCATTTTTAGCATGGTTTGCAGATATTTTCAGTTGACGTTCACGCAAAGATTTTTTAATTTCTAATTATTTTTTTTTAAATTTATTTTTTGTGTGTGTGTTTGTGCTTTCAGTAGAAGACCAGCTTGTGAGATGGTAACATGTAGCATTACTGTAGTTTTTAAATAGTAAAATGTGAAGTAATTTCCGATAGATTTCTTAAATGAACTTGATTCTCCTTCCGTATGTTCTGTAGCTAGGTAGGAGTTCCTGTTAATTCACATTGCCGTCAGCACTACAGTTTCATGATTCACAAAAATCAATACATGTGACGCACATCAGTGGACTCTTGGAATGCAATTTACTGAGCTTTTACTCCAGAGATCTATTTGTGTTTTTTATATTACAGCCACTCATACAAGTGAGTGTCCACATAGTCATCACAGTGCTGTCTGTCCGTCAGGTGTAACTTGATTACCACAATGACATAAAACCACCTTGTTAAAAACAGCAGCCCTATATTTAAGCAGCTAGATCAAGAGTCAGTAATTCCCATGTAATTATGTATGAACTAACATATTTCCTATTTAATTAATTTAAAGTTAGAATCAATTTAGGATACATTCAATACTTACTCATATTAATGGTATTTAAAAATGTGGGCTTATTCATGATTAATTAATGTTAGCGTTAAGGTTAATTATGAATTATTGTAACTTATTTGAATTGAAAAGTAAAGCATACACTTGTTCATATGTAGTGACATTTATTATAAAGTCTTACCCACGTTTCAAAGTGGGTCAAATCCGTTACTACCAACAACGCTTCTACGTTAATTGACTACATTGTCAAAAATGTTGTAGAGAGGCAGAGAGAACAAATTTCTACTATTGCAATTAGATAACACATTTCTACAGTAAGTGAGTCAAATTCATAGAATATTCATTTAAAGACAATTTTTCTATAATTCTTTAATGGTACAAAATTTATGCTGGTGCAAAAGCTTAGTAAATGTACACCATTGTCACTGGGGTACTTTAGCTTTGGGGCAATCTAGTTCTGAATCATAAAGTAATTTGCAGTACATAGATAATGGGATACTTTTTAATGATCTGGACAGCAGCGGATCTTAAACCCACCACACTAGAACTCTATTGCAGAACTTTTCATTTTGGTCATGATAGTGGAAATATAAGAGAGTATAAATCGCATCTAGATGGAAATGCCAGCAGGAAATGCCAATATGGTGTTAAAGGGCAGAGGTATTCAGATGCACCACTGGGTGTAGACCTTTATAAAAGTCCCCAAGTAATTTGAAGTTGCAATGACTGTGTGGTGGTGTTCTGCAGATAGTACATCCCGAAGCCCCAGAAATGGATGTGCTTAAAAAGTAGGTCTGTAGAGGTTGTGTTTAATTAATAAATACTGCACAATTTGTATTCTATTTCTGTTTATTGAGCTTTTTTGCAACATTTTGCATGATGTTTTAGATGAAAAAGGGTTTTGAAAAATATTTTTAAGATGTTGTCGAGGGAAAAACAATTCCATTCACTATATTAAAATGCTGTTTGTTGCTTTTCCGCGGTTGAACCATTAAAAACAAAATGTGATAAATAAAAGGTCAACAGATTTAAAAATAATATAGTGATTGGTCATTTTAAAGGGCAAGAAAGCATGGGTAATAGTTTTAAAAGTGAACCGCTCTGTTTGTCTTTTCCCATGATTCCATTGGTCCTTGGTAGCTTGTGGTGCATCTTTTTTCATTGTGATCTTTGTTTTTCAAAGTGTTTTATATTCTTGCTTTCTGGACAAGAAGTTAATTTCCACTTTCTGAGGCAAAATTTCACATCATAAAAATAAGACGTTAGGTGGGATGTTGAAATCAGTAATGAAATAGATTCAGTAGGCAATACTGCTTTCTTAATCAAGTATATATTTTGTAGTGACACGGACATACTGGCACGAAGGAGAGGATATGGAACACGACAACAGAAAGGTAGGCATGCTTTAAACTCTTTGAAAGGTCAGTATTTTTACTATGAAATCCAAGGATGGGCCGCTGTCTGTATCTGTCCCTTTTATGTTTTAAACTTTGTCTCAAGAGAAGCCACAAAAAAATGGCTTCTTGTTTTCTTCCTTTTTTTGTGTGCTGATGTTTGAAATGTACATTTAGATGACGACAAGCTGGCTGACTTTGAAGAGCGAGATGGATGCTCGGTCTGGTACAGATGATATAGATCCCAGGACATCTACTCGCAGCCTGCCTATTGATCCATCACAGACACGTGAGTATGCCTCATTTAGGTCTGGACTTTTTCAAATATAGTTAAGCCCCTCCAGTCAACTCATAGGAAAATTGCTGCCAGAAAAGTAAATTAAAGTGACCCATATTTATTTGATTTTTACTGCAAGGTGCATGCTGCTGTTTGTGAAATAAAAACATCAGCAAACATAATTTAAGACTCCCTTCTCCTTTTGCACAGAAAGCCTGAGCCATTCAAGCTTTCTAGTTAGACTTCATAGTAAGTTACCTGAACAAAAGGTGGGGTGTGTCCTAATTAAGCTTGTGTGTATCTAAAAGTTCACACAAAAATCTGCAATGGGTTCCTATGCACTAAATCAAGTTGACAAACATTTTGGCTAGTGCCTTTAACTTATTACACTGATGCACTAGCCACAATGTTGCATGTTTTATAAATTATGTACTGTATCACTAGCTTTATATATATATATATATATATATAGTGCCTTGTATAAGTATTCACCCCCCTTGGACTTTTCCACATTTTGTAGTGTTACAACCTGGAATTAAAATGGATTTAATTGGGATTTTTACCATTTGATTTACACAACATACTTAACACTTTGAAGGTGCAAAATATTTTTTATTGTGACACAAAAGTTAATTAAACAAAAAAAAGACATTTGTTGGTTGCATAAGTATTCACCCCCCTGAGTCAATACTTGGTAGAAGCACCTTTTGCAGCAATTACAGCTGTGAGTCTTTTTGGGTAAGTCTCTACCAGCTTTGCACATCTGGATCCTGCAATTTTTGCCCATTCTTCTTGGCAAAATTGCTCAAGCTCTTTCAAGTTGGATGGGGACCGTTGGTGAACAACAATTTTCAAGTCTTGCCACAGATTCTTAATCGGATTGAGGTCTGGGCTTTGACTGGGCCATTCTAAGACATTCAGGTTCTTGTTTTTAAACCACTCCAGTGTAGCTTTGGCTGTGTGTTTAGGGTCATTGTCCTGCTGGAAGGTGAACCTCTGCCCCAGTCCCAGGTCTCTTGCAGATTGAAACAGGTTTTCCTCTAGAATTTCCCTGTATTTGGCTCCATCCATCTTGCCTTCAATCCTGACCAGTTTCCCAGTCCCTGACGATGAAAAGCATAACATGATGCTGCCACCACCATGCTTCACCGTGGGGATGGTGTTCTCAGGGTGATGAGCAGTGTTGGCTTTGTGCCACACATAGCGTTTTGCGCTAACGTCAAAAAGTTCAGTTTTGGTCTCATCAGACCAGAGAACCTTTTTCCACATGTTTGCTTTGTCTCCCACATGCCTTTTGGCAAAATCCAAACGGGATTTGATATGGGTTTTTTTCAGCAATGGCTTTCTTCTCGCCACTCTTCCATAAAGCCCAGCTTTGTGGAGCGTCCGGGTTATAGTTGTCCCATGGACGGTTTCTCCCATCTCAGCTGTGGATCTCTCCAGCTCCTTCAGAGTTACCATTGGCCTCTTGGTTGCTTCTCTGACTAATGCCCTCCTTGCCTGGTCACTGAGTTTTGGTGGACGGCCTTCTCTAGGCAGAGTCGCGGTTGTGCCATATTCTTTCCATTTTTTAATAATGGATTTAACAGTGCTCCGGGGGATGTTCAAAGTTTGGGATACTTTTTTATAACCCAATCCTGATTGGTGCTTCTCCAGAACTTTATCCCGGACTTGTTTTGATAGCTCCTTTGTCTTCATGATGCTGTTTGTTTAGATATGCTCTCTAACAAACTCTGGGGCCTTCCAGAAACAGGTGTATTTAATCTGAGATCATGTGACACTTTAATTGCACACAGGTGGACTCTATTCAACTAATTATGTGACTTCTGAAGGCAATTGGTTGCACCAGAGCTTATTTAGGGGTGTCACAGCAAAGGGGGCGAATACTTATGCAGACAAGACTTTTCAGTTTTTTATTTGTAAATCATTTTGAAAAATATGTAGATTTTCTTCCCCACTTCGACATTATGGACTATTTTGTTAAAAAATCCTAATTAAATCCATTTTAATATATTTGCATATATTTGAAGGCTATATAAAGGCATAATACCACATTAGTGATGTCAAAAAGTGTTAATTCCTCTAGAGGAAAATATACTTGAACTTTGACCCAAACACAGAATGTCTCATTTTCACCCACACCCACAGAACAGAAATATTCATTAATGAGCAACAAAATGAGAATGTGTTCTGCTACTGAATTATTTATGCTCCAGTAAACTAAAATGGACTACATACACCCTTTTTTAGCAGTTACTTTACAGTTAAAATGCACTCCCACACAGCAAAACGAGGACTACCAACAACAAAGTATGCTGGCTGCAAGTGAATCCGTATCAATATTTTAATATCAAACCTTCTCTTTTTGCACTAATGGCCAATAAACTAAAGGGTAGCATAAAAACACTTTGGCTGTGTATGTCCGAGACAAGAGTGCCATTAAAAAACCTTTTACTGTACGTAATCTTTTTTTTTTTTTTAAACATTTAATGTTCTCTGTTACAGAATTTCCCTACTCTAAATCAGCATCTCTTCCTAGTTATGGTAGAAATGGGTTACATAAGGTAGGATATATCTTGATTTTTTTAATTGAAATAAAAAAACAATCTCTTGTCATTGTAGAGCTATCCTTGTACAGCCTGTAACATGTTTATCTGTTTATCTAGAGGAAGGTATTTACAGCCACTGGAGCACGTACAGTATTACAGTTTTGCTCCATTGAAATGTGATGGACTTGCAATTGATTGTTTAGATTCTGTATGGCCTTGCAAGACCAAACAAATCTGAAAATGTAAGGTTAGGATAATATTTTGTAGTGCTGTTAAGTAGCAGCAAAAAAATAATTAAAGTGTTACAGCATTTAATCTTTTGTATGGACTTCATCTATTCTACTATGGTCAAACTGTTGCCACCTTTATTGACTAGTGCCCTCTGCTGACTAAAATAATTCACTGCAGCTAAATGTTAAATAAAGCAAAATGTCAGTAGATTAAAACACAGTGAGCAATTGGTTGATATGGCTGATAATTGGAAAATATTATCTTTTATACCCATACCAGTTTGGGCAGAAATGCTGTACCTTCAGCTACTTGGAGTAAGTCGCTTCAAATGTAATATTTCATTACATTGTAATTACAAGGTGTCTGCTTAGTATATTTACTAGAATTGTGATTGTATTCACACATTGCTGTAATGTAACCCCAAAGGTTGCCTTATCTGTTTGCTCTTACGTGTATGCTCTGCCCTATCACAAAAATACATTTAGCAAAGTGTATGAAATCATAGTAAAAGCATGGTAAAGCACAAGGAAGCTTTGTAACCCCAGAGGGGTATGGTAATGCATATTAAATAAAACATGGCATACTATGGTAAATTATGGTACAGTCATAGTAAAACCATGGAAACGTATGACAAAACTGCACAATTACTGTGCAAATTTACTGTGGTAAACATTTATAAGGGTTATTACAGGAAATACTGATTCTCAGTTTGTATGTTTCTTTTGTTAATTGTAATTGCGCCTAGTAACTATAAATCAGGATCTTGTAGTGAGAGCTAGGCTGTGTTTAACAAGCTGGTTCAAGGGCACTCGCTTTAGACATACAACAATTACAGTTTTGTATTACCTTTAAAACAGATTAATACCTTTTAAGTAACAAAAGATGTTGCCACAGTAACACTCAGTTCAGTTTTATACTCAGAAACAAAATATTATGAATGCATGTTAAGACAGAAGGTTGTGTATTTAGTGATGAGAATTTATCATTCTACCACAGAATGCTAAGACTACTTGTTCATGAAGTCTGTCATTAAGTCTCTGCTATTCTCTTCTGTGTATTTGATAGTACACAAGATTAAAGTTCATAGCCTACAGCAAGGCTATAATGAAAAAATGGAGCTCATTCAAATGTGTCTGATTTTTACCATCTGTAGCTTTCCTGTGCTCTCTGTAATATCATGTGGTGCATGCAGTTTCCATCTCTCGTAAAATAAACAGTGGGAGACAACACTTAATTAGTGAGGAAGCTTTGTATAAGTGGGTCATCGGTTTCCTGCTCGGAAACAGTAATTTTACTGTGTCCACCATGTGGCAGTGTTTCTCAGAAATTAATTACAGAACTTACACTCCAGTCTAATTTAATATGAGTAGTGTGTTGCTTTATGATCGTTATAATTGTTTGGGGGGGTCCAGCTTATTTTTCTTAAGAGGTACATACATTTTAGCAATATGATAGTGGATGATGTTCTTAGTAGTGTTGGTGTATGTTCCCTGTTGTAGAAATGGTAATAAAGTGTACTTCTTCTATTTCAGGCCACTGATCTTGCCCAATATGAGCCAGACCAGGATGGAAGCTGGGGAATGAGAGGTGGGATATATATATACAGTGCCTTGCAAAAGTATTCAGACCCCTGACCAATTCTCTTATATTACTGAATTACAAATGGTACATTGAAATTTCGTTCTGTTTGATATTTTATTTTAAAACACTGAAACTCAAAATCAATTATTGTAAGGTGACATTGGTTTTATGTTGGGAAATATTTTTAAGAAAAATAAAAAACTGAAATATCTTGCTTGCATAAGTATTCAACCCCTGTGCTGTGGAAGCTCCTAGTTTACACCGATGAAAGAAATTGCCCTAACGAGGACACAATTACCTTACCATTGGCCTCCACCTGTGAACCATTAAAGTTGCTGTCACATTTTCTGGATAAAAACCCCACTGTTGAAGGATCATTGGTCAGGCTGTGAATCTGAAGGAAAATGAAGACCAAAGAGCATTCTACAGAAGTTAGAGATAAAGTAATAAAAATGCATAGATTAGGGAAAGGGTACAAAATAATATCCAAGTGTTTGAATATCCCAGTGAGCACAGTTGGATCAATAATCAGGAAGTGGAAGCTGCATCACACCACCCAGGCACTGCCAAGAAAAGGCCGTCCCTCAAAACTCAGTGCTCAAACAAGAAGGAGACTTGTGAGAGAAGCCACAGAGAGGCCAACAATCACTTTGAAGGAGCTACAGAGTTCAGTGGCTGGGAGTGGAGTAATGGTGCACCAGTCAACCATATCAAGAGCTCTGCATAACACTGGCCTGTATGGGAGGGTGGCAAGAAAGAAGCCGTTACTCAAAAAGTACCATCTGAAAGCACATCTAGAGTTTGCCAGAAAGCATAAGAGTGACCCAGCTGCGATGTGGGAAAAGGTTTTGTGGTCAGATGAGACCAAGATAGAGCTTTTTGGCCAAAACTCAAAGCGCTATGTGTGGCGCAAACCTAACACTGCCCATGCCTCAAGACACACCATCCCTACACTGAAGTATGGTGGTGGCAGCATCATGCTGTGGGGATGCTTCTCATCAGCAGGGACTGGGCATCTTGTTAAAATTGAAGGAAGAATGGATGGAGCAAAATACAGGGAAATACTGCAAGAGAACCTGCTTCAGTCCGCTAAAAAACTGAAGCTTGGGAGGAAATTCACCTTTCAGCAGGACAATGATCCCAAGCACAAGGCCAAAGCAACATTGGAGTGGCTCAAGAACAAAAAGGTGAATGTCCTACAGTGGCCCAGTCAAAGTCCTGATCTCAATCCCATTGAGAATCTGTGGCACTATTTGAAAATTGCGGTCCACAAGCGTCGTCCAACCAACCTGAACAACCTGGAGCAAATCTGCCAAGAAGAATGGGCCAAAATCACTCCGACACTGTGTGCAAAGCTGGTACATACTTACCCCAAAAGACTTAATACTGTTATTGCAGCGAAAGGTGGCTCTACCAAATATTAATGTGTGGGGGTTGAATACTTATGCAAGCAAGATATTTCAGTTTTTTTATTTTTCTTAAAAATATTTTTCAACATAAAACCAATGTCACCTTACAATAATTGATTTTGAGTTTCAGTGTTTTAAAATAAAATATCAAACAGAACGAAATTTCAATGTACCATTTGTAATTCAGTAATATGAGAGAATTGGTCAGGGGTCTGAATACTTTTGCAAGGCACTGTATATCATGTTTATGCTGTTAATTTCTGAACATGTTTTCACAGCACTATATTCTTATTAATGCAAAAAGTTTATAGACCATTGCTAGGCCCTACAGTGTACAGTATAGATAACCACATGCTAAACAAATCAACAGTTGTAGAATATTACTTGAGATTCACTTTGTCATGTAGGTTTTCAGTGCATGCTAAGTTTGCGTTAAAAATGAAAAGCTAAAATCTTTTACCAGCCTGATATAATCATATATTATAATGTAATCATATTATATTTGAATCCCATTAATTCATTTTTCTTTTTCTTTTTTGTTTTAGAATACAAGGTAAGAAATGGAGTCCCTAAACTCTGTATACAATTTTTTTAAATTTTATATTTTTTTATCACTAGCACAATCTTTATACAAATTCACAGCTATTACAGTACTAAGTCATTCTGTCTGCTTTCGTTTTAGGTGTACCCCTATGAAGTGCTAGCGGTAACAAACAGAGTTCGGTTTAAATTGCCAAAGGATGTGGACAGGACCAGGTTGGAGGTAAGAAGGTTTGGTTCTGGACATGATTTTAGATAACTTTATGGTTATTTATAGTCTATAACATACTTTACTTACTACAGTACTCATTATTCCATGCAGGAATAATACATATGTTCAAATCTTTAAAAGAATGATGCTTTGGGAAAACCAACATAACAATGTATATGTGAGTCTCTTTAGAGTATTGCCTATAAAAGAAATTCAAGTTTAAACTTGACGGTATTTAGATGCCTCACTGTTCAATTGAATAGACCTCATTGTATCTGAAGAACCACTTATCCAATTGTGATAAAACCCTGATAACAGAACAGCATCTGGGGATATGTGGTGCCTGTTGGTCTGTTCCCAGCAAAGCTTTCTAGAGCTTAGAAATGTCACATAAAACCTCCTTCTGCTGCAAAGTATCAGGAGCTTTAAGCGGCTTATCTATTTGGCCCACAGAGTTACATACTGTATGGTATTGGCAACAACTATATGGGCGAGGAAGCTCCCTAAACCTCCCTAAAGCTAAAACTACCTTTGGAGAATAAAAACAAGCAAACTTGTAATGGACTACTGTAGTCTAAAAAGTACAATGCACAAAAAGTAAAATGATACAAGGGTGTTCAACTATTGAGTGGGGCTCAAGAATTTTGCCTGTTTTGTCAGCATTTTTCTTTTCCTTTCCAAATGACAGTCATCCTAAATAGGTACAGTGAGACCACCAATCATTACCTGTACAGATTTGTGTTCTTCCACACAGCATATACTGCAAGAGCAGACCGATCTAATTTTGAATTCCTTCAAGATTGTTTTTTTTTTTTCCCCCTTATTAATTTACAAACTATGTTGGCAGCTGTGACAAAACCAGACTGATTTACCATCCTGTATCTGGCTGATGCTATCAGTACCATAAGTGAGGATGGAAGCTCTCTGGTTGAATCAGGAACCTATTTTGGTTATAAAATATTGATTTATAGGTAGTTGTTTTATCATTTGTGTCTGTGGCTTGTAGCTAGGCTAACTGCAGTTGCAGCCTTGTGCCAGCAAGTTAGTACGGGCACACTGGTTTAAAAGGCTGAGAATTTGATACAGAAGTTTTCTGAAATTACTAAATGAAAGTGATCATGCATGCATCACCCCATCTTGCAATGATCACTGTCCTGTCGTTTGAAATAGGCAGGGGTCTAGGGATCAACAAGGACCAGTATCACACCTTGAAAATGTTCTTTAGTTCCTTGCTTGATCTCCTATAGTTTTCTACTAAAATTCTGTCAGATATGTAATCAGCTCTTTGTTTTAGTTCCTTTGTTTCTGTAGTCCACCTTGCAGTCTGAAACCATCAACTCTAAACAGTCAGTGGTTTGGTGAAGATGAAGGGGTATTCCCGGTTCTTTATAGGACACTTTCAGCACGGCTATTGATTTAGCTCTTGGAAGTAGGGTGTGCTGTGCTGTGCTGTACAGTAGGAGGTGTCATCCTTCTTTTCTGTACAATAACAAATACTAATAATTTAGGATAACAGATGTCTTGGAGTTCATTATAAGCTAGTAAAATATAGCAAGGGGTTCAAGATGACATCAAAGATCAAAGCTAGTGATTTTATAGTCTTTTACAAGCTTTATAATGGATGTACATATAACAAAACATTGTATTATCAAGTACATACCCATGTACCCTCTCTGCTTTTGTTTTAAACACATGTGTTGTGAAGATTTGGCTTTGTACTATATCATCTAGAACATTATGTACAGTGCCTATAGAAAGTCTATACCCCCTTTCAAAATTTTCACCTTTTGTTGCCTTATAGCCTGGAATTAAAATGCATTAGATTAGTTTTTCATTTATCTACACATCCTACCCCACAACTTCCAAGTGAAAAAAATATTCTAGAAATTTGTAGAAAATTAATTAAAAATAAAAACTGAAATAGCTTGGTTGGATAAGTGTCCACCCCCCTTGTAATAGCAATCCTAAATTAGCTCAGGTGTAACCAATCACCTTCAAAATCACACACAAAGTTAAGTGGCCTCCACCTGTGTTAAATTGTAGTGATTCACATGATTTCAGGATAAATTCAGCAGTTCCTGTAGGTTCCCTCTGCTGGGTAGTGCGCTTTCAAAAGAACTCTGGGACAAAGTTGTTGAAAGGCACAGATCAGGGGGTGGGTATAAAAAATATCAAAGGCCTTGAATATCCCTTGGAGCACTGTCAAGACGATTACTAAGAAGTGGAAGGTGTATGGCACCACCAAGACCCTGCCTAGATCAGGCCGTCCTTCCAAACTGGATGACCGAGCAAGAAGGAGACTGATCAGAGAGGCTACCAAGAGGCCAATGGCAACTTTGAAAGAGCAACTTTGTGGCCAAGACTGGTCAAAGTGTGCATGTGACAACAATATCCCAAGCACTCCACAAATCTGGCCTGTATGGTAGGGTGGCAAGAAGGAAGCCATTAATCAAGAATGCCCACCTTGAATCCCTTTTGATGTTTGCAAATAAACACTCAGGAGATTCTGTAGACATGTGGCAAAACGTTTTGTGGTCTGACAAAACTAAAATGGAACTTTTTGGCCTAAATGCAAAGCATTATGTTTGGCGCAAACCCAACACAGTGCATCACCCAAAGAACACCATCCCTACTGTGAAGCATGGTGGTGGCAGCATCATGTTATGGGGATGTTTCTCATCGGCAGGGACTGGGGCACTTGTCAGGATAGAAGGGAAAATGAATGGAGCAAAGTACAGGAAAACCTGCTGCCCTCTGTGAGAAAGCTGAAACTGGGACGGAAGTTCACCTTTCAGCATGACAACGACCCAAAGCACACAGCCAAAGCTACACTGGAGTGGCTAAGGAACAAAAAGGTAAATGTCCTCGAGTGGCCCAGTCAGAGCCCCAACCTAAATCCAATCGAAAATTTGTGGCTGTCCATCAACGCTCCCCAAGGAACTTGACAGAGCTTGAACAGTTTTGTAAAGAAGAATGGTCAAATATTGCCAGATCTAGGTGTGCAAAGTTGGTAGAGACCTATCCCAACAGACTCACAGCTGTAATTGCTGCCAAAGGTGCGTCCACCAAGTATTAACTCGGGGGTGGTGACTTATCCAATTATGATTTTTCAGTTTTGTATTTTTAATATATAATTTTTTCTTAATAAAAACTTTTTTCCCCTTAACAGTGTGGAGTATGGTGTATAGTTAAGTGGAAAAAATCCTAATTTAAATGCATGAAACTCTGAGGCACTGACACAACAAAATGTGAAAAAAGTTCAAGGGGGTGTAGACTTTCTATAGGCACTGTATGTTAATTGCTACAAAGCTGTTCTAGATAGACTGGATGAATTAGAACAGGTTTTGTAAAAGAGCAATTGTTACAAATTTTTTTTTTGTTTGGTTTTTTTCTGGTGAATTGTATTTCTTTTGTAGAAACATATATCAATAATATATGCATATCAATAATATATGCATATGCCTCAGCTGGAGCTGATCTGCAGTACCAGGTGCAGGCCCAGCCTGCCAATGCCCAGAGGAGCCGTTACCAGCACAGACAAGAAAAGAATCAAAAATGGGCTCATGTGCAGCTACAATTGGAATCGAAACAACTGTGCAAACAGTTATTAAAATTGATCGTGGCACGTTTTACATGTCAATTACACATTTTTATTATGGTAGTGCAATGTTAAGGAAGCCAGAATAACACATTGATACACTATACATAGCATACATTGATAAACTAAAGCATATCAGTACACCAGGATTTTTAGATTCATTGTATTCCATTACACACTATTGAATTGTTACTAGCTTATTTGTGTATTGGTTTGTTTGATATACATACTTTGTCAGCAATATCAGTACATTTTCTTTGTCAGCAATATCAGTACATTTTCTTTGCATAATAAAACAGCTAAAACATAATTCAGATATTATCCTTCATCGGAAACATACCTGAAATATTACATTATACTGGAGTGGCAAAAAAAACACCAAACAAGAGGTATAGAATCTGCCACTCACTGATGTGTTTTTATTTTAATGTATTTTATTTTCTGCTGATTCTGTGGAAAAGCAATTTCTTTCCATATTGTACCTTTCTAGAGAAAATCCTCTTAATTCAGAGCAATTTAAAAGGTGCTGTTTTCAATCCATTTTAATGCTTTATTTTTATATTTTACGCAGACTTGAAGATTTTCTTTTTGAAAGAAAAATATTTCAACAAACACATTTTTGAAAGAAACATGCCCTCTTACTCAAATAAAATTTGCCGTAGTCTGCAACATAGGGGTGTTTTTTCTAAAAAAAAAGATATGACGTTTTTTTCCAAACTCCAAACGCATTGGTAGCACAGTGGTTCTGTTAAATTCTACAAATAAGGATTGCCTAGTACTATATCTGCCCCTGGATTACATACACTTAGAGGCCATTTCACAACAAAATGAAACAATGCAGTCAGATAAATAAGTAATTAAATTGAGTACATTTCAGATGATTTAGTGGTTACATAAAATTATATGTAAACTCAATATCTAATGGAGGCAGTCTCTGCAGTAGAGACGGAAAATAATAATTTTGATTTTGTTTAAAAAAACATGTAAATAATGCTAATTGTTTTGTTTTTGTTAGCCTAGCTGCTGTTTGTATAATGTCAGATTTATTGCACAACAGAAATCCATTAGTAGATACAGTAGTCAAGTATTCTAGAAGTAAGAATGATGTTTAGAAGAGAAAAAGTCTTACACCATTTAAGCCTGAACAGACTATTGATTTGACAGAGGCAGGCAGCAGATGTACAGTGAATCAAGTAGTATGCAAGCACCCCTACTGGTTTGTTTGTAAAGGATCAACACCTATCACCAGATTTGTTCACCCTGTGTTCTGTAAAGCAACAGCCAAGTTAAACACATAGTGTCTCCTGAATCGTCAGAGCAGCAAAAAAAATCCTTAAAAGATGTAAAAGTAATGTACCTTCAAATGTAAAGTCATAAGGACTTGACATTTTATCTTGATTAGAAAGTGTATTACAGAATGATTTTGTTTTTGTATATTAATGTGAAAAGGTTTTTGATTGATGGTGCTGTATTTGTACAGTTTGATTGGAGTGTCAAAAATCTTTGATTAATATAGGACATTGAAGAAAAGGGTGTGTGACTCGGAGTGTAAATGAGATCAAGCAGATGGCGAAGCATGTGATGCTTTGATAATTCGGGGGAGGGGAGCATTGTCTTATTGGTAAAAAGAACATAAGGACTGTCTGTAACTACATTTACTTACAGGTGTGTCCAGTTGTAACAAATAAGCTGTAGTGTGTGGGTTATTCATAAAGCAAGGGAAGGCTTTCTAAATACGACCATCTGCATAGACTGTAATGGATGCCTGTTAATTTACTCATTGTATTTTTTCTTTTCGCAGAGGCACTTGTCTCCTGAGGAATTTGGCCGTGTTTTTAGAATGACGATTGAAGAGTTTGATCGCTTAGCACTGTGGAAAAAAAACGACCTTAAGAAGAAAGCACGCCTCTTTTAAACATACAACATATAGCATGCCTTGCTTAGCAAAATTCGATCCAATGGAAGCCAGCAGGAATAGAGAGAGCAACTTCTCTTGCATGGCCAGCTATGTGTTTTACCTGGGTGTGTGTCCTGGTCTTAGTCACAGCCAGCCCATTGCAGGGCAAATAACGGAATTAAATGATGCATTTATTATTTCATTAATTCATTGATTTTAGAAAAAGCTTTCTTAACAGTGTGATAGTATAGGTCTGTACACTGATAACACTTTGCTTTGCAATATCTGGACTGCCACGATAAACTATAATTTGCATAATGTTACAGAACAGGTGACTAAGGTTAATATATGCTAAGGCCAAATATACTGAGCATCAAAAGAAATGTATCACTTATATTTCAGCATCAAAAGAAACGTATCACTTATATTTGGATAAAATTCACTAGATGTGATCGAAAAATGACAAACTCTGTTTTAGAGCAGGTGCAGTGACTTTTTATTGTGCTGATTACAAATTGACATCACTAAGATGCTGCAAAATGATCTGTCAATCTTGGTTAGGTGTTGTGACTCTTGGTCTCCCAGTTCGTGGTCGCCAGGTTTGAAATTGCTGGCTGTGAGCACCCAAGACGACGAGCCACAGTACGCTGCCCTAGTCCAGCCTCCAACATGCCGATTGCACGAAGGCACTGCTCTCTTGACAGACGTGGCATATTGTTTTTTTTTCTGTGATTTTCTTTATTGCTTTTATTCAAGCTTGCAATTCAACAGCTGAAATCACTCCATATCCAGTGTCCAATAAGTGCATATGCTTCAGTCATAGTCACTCAAGCGTGTCATGGTCAACGATGAATGACTGAGTGATTAAAAAGAAACCAAAAACATTTTGTCAATGTCCATCATTTATATACCTTTTTATGGAAATAAATGTGTTATAATAGTGATAGGTTTCTTTTGATGCTCAGTATAGTATTAAAAAAGAAAACATTAAAAAAGAAAGCACTTTGTTTTTCAAAACAAATCTAGAATGGTTCAAGTGAACTTTTTATTTAATAGAGGATATTAATTTGTTTTATTTAGTTTCATTTAAATATGAATTCTAATACAGAGAGGTTTGAATAGTAACTATGGTGTATTGTGTAGACAAAAAAGAGACAAGGATGATAGTGACCCTATAATTCCAATTGACCATAGAAATGCCCCTGGCGCTACAGAGAGCCACATGCCCAGATTTATAATTGGGGTGGATGGTAATCAATTTGGTTGTCATGTCTCCCAGCAACTTACAGCAATAACAGATATAAAGTAAACACTACGTAATATTTGTTTTCATCGACAGTATTTAAACTGCTTTTCATTAAACTGTAGATACTAGTAGAACTCACAAAATGTCACCAATGGATTCTTGCTGTGGTGATTTCTGAGGTTTACAGAACAGCTTTATGTTTTTATCCCAGCAATTCCAATACGTATTTAATTATTTTATTGACCCACTAATACATAGCAGTATGCCCTGTACTTGTTATCTTGCTGCTGAAAGTGTCACTCCCTTAGGGTTGCCTGTATCTCGCAATGATAACATCTTGCAATATTATTTCCACCTTCTTAATTGTACAGACTAGATTTTATCAAAGGGATTGTGATCCAGCTCCCAGATCCCAAAGCATCATATTCCTGAACACAGGCAGGAAGTAACACTTAAAGCTGAAGTAAAATGTATGTCAATGGGTAAGTGAAAAAAATGACTGGACACATTTTACAGCTGTTCATTTGTTATTTTGGAACCAATTTTAATTATATAAGGGTGGCTGGTCTAAACACAAAATACATGCACTGCTAAATACATCAGTGCTAAATACATGCACTGCTAAATACATGCAGTGCTAAATACATGCAGTGCTAAATACATGCACTGCTAAATACATGCAGTGGTAAAGATGATCATTTTGATATACCCTGGTACATAGCACAGAGGGGGCTATTTTATGACTGCAGTTTTCAGTTTTAAATGATACTGTAGTGGAGAAACTAATGGAAAAAGTGATTTTGTTTTTGAGGAATACTGTTGGACTTTTTAGGAAAGAAAACATGCTGTTGTGAAAACTGATGTCATTCACCCAGAAGATTTTCACACCAATTTTGAGACAGCTGACAACATTGTTTATTTCAAATTTTTATCGACCCCTTGAATAATGGGCATATCATATTTTGCTATCATATCATAACAGGATCTACTAAATTATTAATAAATATCTAACAACGTAACTAGCTATAGTACCTGTATATGTAAAACTGGTCTGAAGCAAACTTTGTGTTTTACTTCACCAAACCAGGTGTGTGGTTTTGTTTTAGCCTGGAGATGCCATCAACTCATAAAGGTTGAGGTTCTTGTGGAGTAACAATTTACAATATAGGAAGATTTTCAAATGTCAGCTATGTATCTGTCTATCTTCAGTGATGTCTGTGTTGAAATATGTTGAAATGTTTGACACAATGGTAAAAATGAAAGGTTACGCTTGCTGTTTGAAAATGTGTAAATTGTGAAATCATTATTATAATAGCTCAATGTAAAAAGCAAGAGAGATGTGGCAGCAAAAACCTTATATTCTAACAAAAAATAAAGTACATTTATTTAAATATATATTTTTGTATAATACCCCAAAGAGTCATTGTAAAAATACAACTTTATGCGAGCAAAGAAAAAAAAACATGCAAGTAACCCAAGTTCAAGTAGGTAATACCAGCTGCAGCGAAAGTTAGTTTCTTGTCCAGTATTGATTGTCAGCATGAATCTGGGGTTTTCTGTCAAAAATTTTAGAGTTTAAAAGAGTTCAAACCATGTATTGTTTCCTGACATGCAGTTTCTGATTATGTTTAGTTATGTTGCATATTACAGTGCTTTGGAATATTGTTGAATGTGTTACCAGCATTTATTGCAAATAGATTGGTATGTAAGGAGAAGATAAAATATTTCTAATCTGTAATAACAAAAGTAGTAATTAGTGCAGACCTTTTGTAAGGTATAAGACATTTTTCTTTGTTGAAAGGACATAACGCAAAACTACTGTGAAGCCATACATATTTGCGAGCTTTTTATTATGCGTTTTTCCCGTATGAAAAAAAAAACTGCAAACATTTTTGGCACAAATAACAAATTCCACTAACAATACATTCTGCATATATTGCAACAGGTCGCCAACATTTCTGGAGCAAAATAGGTTTTATGGGTGTTATTCAGCAAACATTTTGGTCGCAAATATTTTTGGCTTTACAATAATTAATAATGCTCAGCAAATACTCTTGACCAGTTCAGTTGTTTCAGTGTAGCCTACTGTCACAACATCTGACTGCTGTTTGTTGTATGTGTTTTGTCTATTGATAATATTCCAAGAAACCAGGATGTCTGACCCTACACAGTCTTCACCAAAAAACTTAAAGTATGAACTCAGTCTAGCCAAGGTTCTTGCTCAATCAGGCATTTGCAGCATCAAAATCTGTGTGAACAGTGTGAAAGTAGTTGGTTATCCAAACATGTACGTATATCCAGTGGGTCATTTGTAATTCAAATATTTAAAAAAAGGTTTTTAAAAAGGGGAGTTGTAGCATGATTCTCATCATTTGGTTTTCAAATATGACTTCCATGTTTGCTTGGAAAACGCTACTGGCAGTGGGTGTGTGCGCGCGTGTGTCTGTGTGTGTGTGTGTGTGCACGTGTATGTGTTTGTGTGTGTGCGTGTGTATGTGTATGTGTTTGTTTGTGTGTGTGTGTGTGTGTGTGTGTGTGTGTGTGTGTGTTATCACTATGGTGTTGTACGGTGTAAATCTGCACAACACATCCCACAACTGACCCAAGCCATAATTGAACCCATGCGGAAGTTTAAGAGAATCTGGAGACACAAGCAAAAAAACAGCCAATGTTGTTCTTACGATGCTATCAAAATGTCACTTAGGTCAAGGAAGCTTATGGGAAATTAAACAACAGTTTATTTACTTATTTTTTTATTAGTTCAACACTAGGAGAAAAGCTCAAAAAGACAACCATGGGTTTAGTTATAGAAAAACTGAAAAAAAAGTTTGTTTTTATTGTCTGAAGACCCATAATTTTTGGGTGAGTTTTAATCTTTAATAGATAGCAGTAGAACTTGTGCAACTACTTCATTGACCTAAACCTGCAAGACAATAAAATCAAATGTGTAACATGGAAGTCAATATTAACAAGATTGAAATCTGAGGGTCAATTGCAACGACCTGAAAGCAGCGCACTAACCCCGTGGTTAGTACGGAGCTTCGTACTGAACTAGTATGCAAGTTAATACAATTGCAACGAATTTAGCAGTTCAAGATAGTCCCCAGCTGCGTACTCTCGATTGCAACGAACCCAAAATAACTGCTGCTGCCCTAGAGGTTACTAAGTGCGAGACTAAGTTAGTCTAACCCTTTCTATAGAATAACGATTTGGAGTACCGTACAAAGTGGAACAAATCCCCAAATTTTATTGACAACTTTTGTAACTGAACAATTCATAATCACAAATCCATACCGTGTACCTATATTTTACATATGAAAGACATATTTACTTGCATATTTTTTGTATTTTTTTATAGGGATGTCATTGCTGGCATTGCAATATATTCGTGTAGCGTTGGAATGAGTTTCGTGACATTATAACAATACAGAAAACGATATTCCTACATTGATCAAATCGCTTCCACAACGAAAAAAAAATGATTACAATTACGGTTGAAAGGATTTATCACAAATATCGTGAAATAATTGAGAATATATTTAAAGGCGTACAGTAATTATGTATTACCCACATGGGACGGAATTGCAATATTTAATATATGAGTAATACATTTTAAAGTTATATATAACAGGCTATATGTATACTTGTGTGAAAGTATGCTTTTCGTAGCCAATGCTACATAGTAGTAGGCTGTAGCATGCATGGGGTAGGGGTCAGGACTGATAGGTGACGCAACACAAGATTATTGATACGCTAGTAAGGGGTTGCGGTTCTACAGCGGATCGGCGCTGTAACCGCTGTGCTGGAGGTGCCGGGTTCAATCTCTGCCTGTGCAATACTTTGTACCAATAGCTCAAACTTTGAGCTCCTGCCCTTTCAGTTCTTGTTTGGAAGCACACCAAAGCAAACCATCTTATCCTTAGTACCGTACTAAAGCTGGGGATCAGCTCGTCCCCAACTTTGTTCCGCTTCTTTTTTCGTTGCAATTGGTATTAAGTTAATAAGCAGCTGGGGATGATCCTGAGATAGTACCGTACTAGCTGGTACGCAACTTAGTACGCAGACCAAGAGGGTTTTTCTGACACTGGCATATTATTGTATTCTTCTCTTTGCATTTGTACATTATAACACCAGACATGTACTGTCTTTGTTGAACCTTATCTGATACAAACATTCAATAAGACACCATGCCTTTTTTCACAGAAAATGTAATGTCACCAATAAACAAATGTATAAAATATAAAATGTATTTAACCACCAGGCTCTTAACATAATTTAATTTATAGTAATGATTGTGTGTATTTGTAGCAAAGCAGTGTTCAGATGAAAGTTCAAGTCCTGCTGTAACTAAGCTTTTTTTTTCTTTTTTGCTTTACTGGTTTGCAACAACATGCTAATGTTCATCTACAATAAATGTTTAATTCAGTACTGTGTCTATTTATTATTACAGCAAAGAAAACATTAAAAATTCACTCAGACACAAAAACAATTTTTATAAAAGCTGCCTAGATGGGCAACCTGAACAGGTTAAGTGGTGTTGATCATTACCATACATGCATCTCAATCTTGACAGGATCTCCACCTTGAAGCCAAAAGAATGATTTGGATTCAAACAAATTCTATCCATTATCCTTCCTGAGCACCAATGAAATTAACATAAAAATACATGATTCACTGAACATAACGCATGATTCATTAACAAAGTTATGGTCCCAAATTGCTTTAGTGTGTCTAATCAGTCAGCACCAACAGGAAGTGTGCATTGTGTAACATAACTCCCACATTTAGCAAAGATAAGTAAAACCAGGACTCACATCCAGTGACATGGGGATGGGTGACCACGACTCGCATCCTTCCAGTGACATGGGGATGGGTGACCACGACTCGCATCCTTCCAGTGACATGGGGATGGGTGACCTGGACTCACATCCAGTGACATGGGGATGGGTGACCACGACTCGCATCCTTCCAGTGACATGGGGATGGGTGACCTGGACTCACATCCAGTGACATGGGGATGGGTGACCAGGACTCGCATCCTTCCAGTGACATGGGGACGGGTGACCAGGACTCGCATCCAGTGACATGGGGATGGGTGACCACGACTCGCATCCTTCCAGTGACATGGGGATGGGTGACCAGGACTCGCATCCTTCCAGTGACATGGGGATGGGTGACCACGACTCGCATCCTTCCAGTGACATGGGGATGGGTGACCAGGACTCGCATCCTTCCAGTGACATGGGGACGGGTGACCACGACTCGCATCCTTCCAGTGACATGGGGATGGGTGACCAGGACTCGCATCCTTCCAGTGACATGGGGATGGGTGACCAGGACTCGCATCCTTCCAGTGACATGGGGATGGGTGACCAGGACTCGCATCCTTCCAGTGACATGGGGATGGGTGACCAGGACTCGCATCCTTCCAGTGACATGGGGATGGGTGACCAGGACTCACATCCTTCCAGTGACATGGGGATGGGTGACCACGACTCGCATCCTTCCAGTGACATGGGGACGGGTGACCAGGACTCGCATCCAGTGACATGGGGATGGGTGACCAGGACTCGCATCCAGTGACATGGGGATGGGTGACCAGGACTTGCATCCTTCCAGTGACATGGGGACGGGTGACCAGGACTCGCATCCAGTGACATGGGGATGGGTGACCACGACTCGCATCCAGTGACATGGGGATGGGTGACCTGGACTCGCATCCAGTGACATGGGGATGGGTGACCACGACTCGCATCCAGTGACATGGGGATGGGTGACCTGGACTCGCATCCAGTGACATGGGGATGGGTGACCAGGACTCGCATCCTTCCAGTGACATGGGGATGGGTGAGCTTACCAGGTACCTTGCCTGACTAGCTAGCATCATTGCTCCTTTGCTTTTTTGGATTACTGATAATGGCTTGTGTCCAGGGAGAGCATGGGCTGGACAAGGAGGTGATTTAATGACATTACGAGAGCACGGGTTGTATGGTGGACGCCGTAGACCAGATACATCATGGAAGATGGGAGATGCTCTGTATACCTAAATAATATTAATACATGTACGCTATGTCATAGAAATAGCAGACATTCAATTTAAATACATAGATTTATACTGTGGACATTGCAGAGAAGCTGGACTTCAGTATCTTCTTATAAATCATTACTGCAGTATTAATGAAATAAAGTGTATGTAGAAATAACGCATTTTGAACACAGTATCTATACTATTAAAAAATGTTACAAGGAAATTAGTGAGTTAGCACAGCTGTTACAAAACAACACCAGATATTTTGTTAACATCATCACATTAGTAGCTCTACTGTAGCTGAACACACATAAATACAGATATGGAAATAAGAATCACAATCATAATGCTAAAATACAGAATGAAAATGCATGCCTTATTTACAATATATGCAAACAAATTTCAAATGAAGTTATGACCCTCCTACGTTTAGCCTATTAGTTGTAAATTCTTCGGGTGCCCTATGACTGGTCTTGAAAAATGTCAAGCAGCGGGGTTTTCCTTTGTTTTCCTCTTTTCCGCCTTTCCAATTCTAGCATTGGTGTTTCAAAGGAACAGTAAGTCTGTGGTTGGCTGGTGTAGCTGCCAGTCAAGCTGTTTTTTTTGTGTGTGTTTTTTTTTTGACAGCTTGCGTTTCAAACTGGGATTGAAAGTAATGCACGAGCGGGCGATCTGCTTGTGAGGTGTGTGTTAATCGGTGTGCTGTCTTTTCTATTCTTCTGGCTTCTGTCATTGATGAAAATAATGAATAAAGACACCTGGAAATAAAACGAAACTCAGAATGGAAAGCAACAGTAAAGGTACAATTATTACGCTTTGTTTAAGTTTGTTTTATGTTCAGCGTTACTCAGTGACAAATTAAACTGGAGAGAATTGAGTACCCCTTCAGGTACCATAATGAAAAGCAGAAATTAATGGCATTTTTTAATAAAAAAAAACCCCGTTGATTTGTTTTATTTACTGATGTGATGAACAGTTGCCCTATTTTTCATTTCCTTGTATTTGCATACAAATAACAAACTCAAATCGAATAATAATAATAATAATAATAATAATAATAATAATAATAATAATAATAATAATACATATACAATATAAATCCACAGCAATCGGCAATATGAGTATAATAGGGTCTGGTCGTTTTTTTTCTTTCGATTTTACACATTTAACTAATATTTAGTACAAAACAAGTCAGATAGCTGGAATTGGAGACACGGGGCACGATTGTTAAACAGATATTGTGCATTATTAACGATGTAAAAGCACCATCATACTGGAGAACCATTTACAAATGTCTAGCAATTGGGCACTATTTCGCAGAACAGTAATACTGTACTATGCTAGGTATCAACAGTCAGTATATGGAGGTGTATTCCGAGGGAGAAGCGACACAAAGGAGCACGTTGACAGTGACGGGATCGTGGTGATCAGAGGAAGCTCATGATATCCTGATACTGGTGACTCATGCGTGATTTTGTATGCAGAGCACACAGCAGAAGTCTTCTGCAGCTGAAGGATGAAATCACCTGCCCCCATGAGTAAGTGTGTAGGGGGTGCACTGAAATAAAACAAATCCAACTAATGGAATACAATGGGGGCTGTGGTAGGTTCTATACAGACAGAGTGTGCGATGTTAAGAATATGGTTTGAACCAAATTCACAATAACTGTTATTTTTTTTTACGCCCCAAAAATGGGTTTAAGCAGTGTTGACTGCCAGGACTTGGACCACATTGAATGTTGTACAAGCCTTGCAGAAACTAATTTTTGTGGTAGGTTCAACTAATGCCCCACCTACAGTAGTCATTTAGCATTAAGCACAGCTTACAGCACTGGCTTTGTTACAGACAGCGTGCTGAGGCTTTCCTAATTGGCGTTTGAAACACACATGGTTACACCCTATAATTAGCCATTACCTTGATGTTCTCGCTTTGCTGTGTTTAGTATTTTAATGGTTAATATCAGGTACTGCTATTTGCAAAGATCAAGGAAACAGGTTTAGCTGAAACTCAGAAAGGACTTCCCTTCCAGCTGAAATCTATGAAAACTGAGAAGCACCTCACTGTGGAAAACACATGTTTAAAAGTATGACATTTCAAGATCCAGAGGTTCGGACCATTTTTGAAAATGCTGCAAAAGAGTGTTCGGTTAAGAGGTCTTACACATGAAGTAACATTTATACTGCTTTTATGTCAAAATAATACAGCTAAAAGCAAGCTTTTCGGAAGCTTTATAGACAATCATTGCTTTTAGGTAATTTGTTTTTACAGAATTTGGGAACTGGGTGTTTGCCCACCATTGAGTGCAAGTACAGCACAGATGTGTCATCAATGATCACTGACACAAATTATTCAGGAAATCTGGGGGTGGAAATTTGCAGCAAAGTCAGTTCTCCATTAACCCATATAACAAAGGTTTGTGTTACATATAAAGTACTAGATGTTTCCAATTTGTGGTTCCACTACTGTACATGTGGCTGTCCTGATATTTAATCCTGGGGACTGAAAGAGCAAGGCAGCTGCTGCTGAAATGTGAAAAGTATCAGTGATTTAGGCCTCTATTACAATGACATCACTCATGAACATCTGTCTCCTGTTCCAATTGGTGTGCGGTGAACCAGACAGTTTGAAATTAAAGGCAGACTATAGTGAAGGGGGTATATGAACATATCAGAGCAGGCATCTGACCAACAAGGTTGCACAATTCAGAGAAATATTAGGGCAGAAGTGTTGTTCAGTTTTTAGTCCAATGAATGAGAAGCACATTGAATAAGCAGCCATCACTGTTCAGTCTCTTTGGTGACGTGTTAATTGAGGTTTCACTGTATTTGTGTGTAAAATCTCATCGAGATCTGAAGTGGTGACGTGACTTTGTGTATCAGTGAAGCCCTTGACAAGGATCCAGCTCAAATGATACAAACAAAAAAAAATTAGGGGATGACCCAAGATTGCAAACCAGTGAGAAAGGGGGCTAAAACTGAAATATCTCTCTCAAAATAATTATCTTCCCAAGTTAGGGGAGAAGATGCAGTGTTTCCACGTTTACCCGTCGCAACACGTCATTGATATTCCTCTGACATCTGTCCAAGCGACACACGTACATGTAGTTATAGAAAAAAAAATAGGCCTATGTGAAAATGTAAAAAAAAAAAATACTAATAATAATAGGCCTGTGTCTTTAAAAATCGCAGTCTAGAGCAGCGGTGCGGTGTGGAGCCGTGGAGAGTCAGTAAGGTGGGGGCGCGACTATGACTAAATACATAAATGACAGCTAATTAGTACAAGTTATTACCTTTCAAATGAGCTGTTGACGATCACTAGGACTTGTCGAACCGGAGAAATAATGTTTGAAGTGGCAAGTGTGAGTGAAACTGCACGGTACAGAGCCAAATTGGAAGCTGAAACGGGAGTCGACCGCTTAGAGCCTGGAGGAAGGGCTACCTCAGCCACGGATTCCCGGAGGTTTCCCCCAACATAAAAAAAAAAAAAATGTGAGTAGGGGGATTTTTTCCTTACCTGAGTGCTGGGTGGCTGGGCTCTTGAATGTGCTGGGGGAAGGGCTGTGTCTCAGCTGCTTATTTACATTAATTTTTAAATATTTGGGGGGAAAATGGCAGTGCGCCACTGTGGGGTGTGCTAATCATTTATTATTATTTTCCATTCATGGTTTGGCGGCCTCGTCTTTTTGCAGAGAGGTGGCCCATAGCCACTATCTGCAGCACTGGGATGCATGTAACCGTTCATGTTTTTCCAGCTGGCCTCGCGCAGGTAGCCGTCGAGCACCCACGGACAATGCCTCTGGCAAAATTTATCTTTCACTCGGGCCCTGAGCATCCATCACAGTCATCGGGCCCTGAGCGCCCATCATAGTTAATTAAATCATCTGCAATTGCATTCAATAAATCATTCATCATGCGGATCCATGGATTTCTTCATGGATTTATTTGTTAGAAATATTAGCTAAATAAATGTTGACTCGCCAAGTTTAAAAAATATATTTCAATTCACTGATTTATTTGTTAGAAGCCCAGATTTAATGTGTCAGCTAAATGTTGACTCGTCAAGTTTAAAAAAAGATTTACAGACTAATTTTAAATGTGAATTTACAATATGCATTTTCAACATTTAGAAATTATATCTGAAAGTGCAATTTTAAAAACTTGCAAGAATATGTTTGTTAACATTTATTCTCTAGACTTTTCTAGGAAAAAAAATACGTGATTTACATTAAATCTGGAAAACTAACACCAGTTAAAATATAAAGTTAAGTTCTACCGTTTTAATTATGTGTGACATGTAAGGGGGGCAGCATATAAAAAGTTTGCACACCACTGGTCTAGAGGCACACTAATGTAGAGGCACACTCATTCGCTCTTGTTAGTGACAGTCAATGTTTATACCTGCCCATCACAGACCTTTTGCTGCCAGTCAAACTGACGACCGGCTTCAGTCTTTGCCCGTCAACTTGCTTTTGAAACTGTCTCTGGCGAGTATTTACCAGTTAACAGAACCACTGAGATGTTACGAGTCAACTAAGCTTCGGATCCTTTAACTTTCATGAACCCTAAAAGAACAACCCCGAACCAAGCAGATTCACCACCTGTTGTCTGCTGTTCTAATAGAACATTGCCCGTGCTGGAACCAGAGTTGCCCGCGCTGGAACCAGAGTTGCCTGCGCCAGAACCAGAGTTGCTGCCCCTATACACAAAGAGGGGGAGGAGTTAAGGGGACCACTTTCACCACAGCCTACAGGGTTCTGGAAAATCATAAATTACTTATACGAAGCTTTGGTGGTTTATGATGAAGTCACCAGAACCGTGGGCTGGATGTCGTAAATAAATACACTGTATAAATCAAAAGACTTGCTAATTTTAATATAGGTCATTAATCTTGGTGGGGTGACTAAATATTTCTACTATTACACTCTTGTGAAAAATACAATGCGGTCCAAACAGGCTTTGTATGTTGTTTCCTGTAGACCACAGTTGTCATTAGTGCAGGCAAAGGAATGTCTTTAAAGAAACTTCATTTTAAATATCGGTCTTCAAGGTCATGGCTGCCTCTCATGTAAAGCAGCTTCCAGTGAACATGTCTGAATAAAACTACTGCAACAGAATCATTCAAAGCTACTAGAGTATGGGGTGTATATGAAAAGCCAGCATCAGAAGGCTGTACTGTATTTACAGTACTTGAGTAAGGCCATATTCTTTAAATAGAAAAGCCACATAAGGTCAATATTAATATAGTGTGGTCTCAACTCTTTTTGTCAGCTGAAATACAAAATGCTGACAAAAAAACCTGCTATTAAACTATTGCAAAAGTCAGTTTATTGTATGGCAAAGGCATTCACCAGGGATTTATGTGGTAAGCCAAGCCATTGAAAAAATTAGACCAGTTCTTTTAGACCCAACCATCTGATTGATGCCTGATGCACTTACCACGAGAGCTCTTCAGTATGGGGGAAAAAAAAAATCAGGATACTTTCTAAAACTTTTCCTACAGTAGTTTGTAAATTAATAATTTTTTGGATAAAAAAATTAACTATTACCTCATCCCTTGATTGCTTGTTCCATATTGTAAATTCATGTAGAAAGAGTGACATCAGTTGATTAAACGCAACAGATTTCCAATAAAAGACTTCCTTTTTTTAATTAGGTCTACGTCCTTGTAATGCATTGTCTAGTAAGGTAACACATGTTACTAATCAAATACTAAAAATACTGCAACCTAAAGATCGTAAAGCTTAATAAATGTCAGTTGTGCTTAAGAGGAGGTGTTTGTGGTTTAAGCAGGACTTCTAGGAAACTGCTATTACAGTATAATGCTAACCAGCATGCTTTGAACTTTGAAGCAGGGCATTTAAGGTGAAGTTTAGTGATTTTGGGAAATGTGTTAAAGTGCTGTTATAGTGGTCTTAAACAAATTATTTGGACTCCATGGCACTGAAAAACAAATTTTACCAACAGCCATTTGCAAACTTAGTGCAAAGAAAGTTACATTTCTTTGCACTAAGTTTACCCAAACAATCCCAACTTATTACATTTTAGGGGAGGCCACTGGCGACTTGTGGCTTGAAAAACTGGTGGGGCAGAGCCCCCCCCAACCCCTCCCCCCCCCAAAAAAACTGCTCAAACCCGATGCCCGATTTTAAACATTTTTATGTAAACATTAAGCTAGCTTTCTAACATTACCAGATCTTTCATCACAAACAGTTCTACACCAGATTGTCACAATCAAGAGAGCTGCAAACAACACTTTACAGGCAAGGGTCTCTTATCGACAGACAGCTGCACCTGCACTAACCTGAGCGTTTGAAATGGAAGTATCGTCACACTCTCGTGCTGTTATAACATTCTGAACTACAGAAGAGTCAGGTTCGGTTTCTGTTGATGTCTCTGGCATTGGTGGTTTAGCTTTTTTGTTGTAGAAAAATTCCAAACGTAGCTGTCTTTTTGCCATTTTAACAGGGCTCAAATTCACTCTGTCTTTAGCACATATTTTCGCTGACTGAAAAAGTGAAAGTCTCACACGAGAACAAATATAACGGTGAAGGGTCTTAGACACTCTTTGGTTATGTTATTAAGTTTTGAAAGTTTGAAATAAACTGTGCACTGAGGTCAGCTGGCAGTAAGATATGTCGTTAGGCGAGTGCATTCTATGTAAATACATAGGCTACTCATTACATAGTAGATGTCCTCTGCCCCATCTATGTGTGTAGTAGTTAGGCTACATAGCAGATACAGTCATAGCCTATACGTTATATGCATCTGTGTGTGGTGCAGCTTGCTTATGTATTCTCATTGGTTGACAGCAACACGGTAAATAAAAAGTTCGCTCCGTAAGCGAAAAGAAAAATCAGCGCCGCCCGTGCCGCGTCCTCCCCACATAGACTATAATGGGAAGTGAAAAATATAACAATAATGCAATTTCTTTATTTCTTACATGTGTTTCAGTGTGAACGATCCTAACGCAGTGGCTAAGCCTGGCAGAAATCTGGGGGGGGGGCATGACCGTCCAAAACTGCAGTCCAAACACATGTGCGTTAAGCTCAAAATATATCATTTTTTTAAAAAAGTCTAATGCTCGCACACTGTGTGTCACAAAATTACACAAAGATAAAAAAAAAGTCCAAAGCAGAAATATATTTAATCTTATTCACACTCACATGTGCAAGAAAAAGTGAATAAAGTGCTCAAAAGTGGTAAAATGCAAACGTTTCTTAGCCCCCGCTGCTATCATCAGTGCATAATACTTAAGCACATGTTTATCATTTATATAGTCTCAAAGCGTTCTTTATACCCCAGCACCTTTTTTTTTTTTACACCTTTCTCTACATCTTATTCTTAAATCTTATCACCTTGTCAGTTTCACAATTCAAAGCTTGAGGTCTGGCATGGATAACTTAGTTTCGTAATGATCTTGCTCAAACTCACACAGTCAGAGACCTTCATTTTTCAACAAACTTTTTAAATGCACATTTGTTAAAATAAGTTGTACCATTACTATACAAAAAAACTTTAGTTTTGTGACAAAAACAAGTTGAATATCTAGGCCACAGCAGTAGGTGGTGCAGTAGTTTAATGATATACTGTATATTTCAATAGTGTCCAATAATTAAATAATATTAAACCTGTCCTATCTGCTGAACATGTACATGCATGTTTTATAATGTTAGTTAGAGCACTGAGGAATCACGAGAATTGCATAGGTAATAATATGATTAAAGTTCTAAAGATATAATTACATGCAGTCTGTCTGTATTTGCCTTCATTATAAATATTACCAAAACCATATGCCTAATGTACGATCTTAGTGTACTTCACCAGGTGCTTGTGCCTTAGATGTTTGTCCTGGGGCTGTTCATGCCACTCATATTTTTTAGTTCTTCATAACGGAATAATCGCCCTGCCGACAGCAAAAATGATGCCTGCGCTATTGTGTGCCAGTAATGTAATTACATTCTTGTACAGAACACAGTACAGCTCTTGGTATATAAACGATCACAAGGGTGCACATGACAGATGTAATGTTTAATACAACAACTAATTCAAATAGAATTGCCCTGAAGACTTTTAATAAAGTATCCTTTATCCCAAGTAGCTGCTACCAATACATTCTCATATTTTCAATAATTATAATAAACAATAAGAATGATGATAATAATACAGACATGGCTCCGTTGGGTTCCATCCACTTCCTCAAAAAGGAAACCGCATCAGAGTGAGAGAAAAGCAACTATGTGTTGTTGTTCATTACAGGTCTGTATGGACTCCCTGTGGGTTTAGATTGCCTCCTCCAGCCTTCTCTGCTTAATAAGATAAATAGTGGCATTTTAAGACCCTAAAGAGAAAAGAGGCACAGACATATCCTGAGGTCATTGTTTAAAAAAATACAATTAAAAATAAAAAATACTTCAAAATCATCATTTTTTAATTACGTTCCACATCTCAGATACTTTCAGTTAGACCCTCAAGCAAAAATATGGGTCTTGGTAACCAAAAACAAGCCCTACTTTCTTGGCCACCATTACAGTGGAGTGAAAAAAGCATGTTGGTGTGCCCCCAAAGCCAATAACGTTTTGTCACTTTCCACAGAGGGTGGATTGTGGTTATAGTTACTATGTTAATTTCTTGTTAAAGTATATACATTGTGTTTCCATATGGTCAGGAGTATGTTGTTGACAGCATTTTACTTGTCCTGTGTGAAATCCAAGATGAAGGATTGACAAATCGAATCACTTGTTTTAACAGGATAAACATCAGGTAGATTATTTGTTTGGACTCTGGCTGGTTACCCAAAGCATTTTGAAATCTTCTCCGTGCACTTGAATTATTTGCATTACAGGTGTCTTATTGCCCTGTTAACCATAATTGAATTATGATTAAACTAGATTTTTCCACCTGTTACAACATATTTTTTACACCTATTTTTACTACATAATTCAAAATGACTAATTCAAATGCTGCCTGACTGATTTTCGCCCATCTAACCTAAGCTACTGAACATAGCTACTACCTTCTTTGATTCATATAGCTCATTAGGATTGTGGTAATTCACCATACATATTTTATAATGCTGTGAAACTGGGAGGTTTAGTAGCTACTGTGTAAATGTAGACAAGTGCCTTTTGCAGACAATTAGGTCGGCCAGGGTGTCCTCGGCTCACCGCGCACCAGCGGACTCTGTAGACTGGCCGGGCGCCTGCGGGATTGCCTGTAAGCTGTAAAGAGCTGCATTGTCCTCTGACGCTGTAGCTCTGGGTTGGCTGCATGGCGGGCCTGCAGAGTGAAAAGAAGCGGTCGGCTTACGGCACACGTTTCAGAGGACAGCGTGTGTTTGTCTTCACCGCACCTGAGTCAGCGCGGGAGTGGTAGTGGTGAGCTGAGCCTACAATAGAATTGGCTATCTCAAATTGGGAGAAAAACAGGGTAAAATCAATTAGTGACTACTAAATAAAATAAAAAAATGTAAAAAAAATGCTGTATTCATTAAAAGAGACAGTTTAGCTTGATATCGTTGTCATTTCTGTCATGACAGAAAGCATGTGGTATTTCTTACTGATGGATGTGCATACATCACTAGGGACAGTGTTGCAAGGGGGACAGGTTAATGGGTGCACTATGCTGTATCCGTGTACAGTACTTGGGAGGTTAGACACCTGAGAGTTATATTGATGCTGCTAGGTGCTTTAATTTCTCTGTTTTATTTCTGTTTCAGGATGTAATGACTGAAACAGAAAAAGATACAAAGTGAATCTAAACAACAAGAATACATTAGTTAACCTGCTATTGGAGAGATATTTCCCTCCCTAAAGAAAATAGTCTTCAAGTACAGGAGTTGCTAATAAAGTGACCACATTCTCTCAAGCCTCAGGGAAAATCCTTTGTTCTTGTCGATACAGTTTGTTCTCTACCTGGCTTCGTGTTTGGGTTATTGTGCTTGTTGATTGTGTCACGGTCCTCTGTAGTCATCTTTTTTGCCCTTCTGTCACTGCCGACTGCACGTTGTTAAACAGTCTGTATCAGTTAACCACAAGCCACTTCACAGCTATTGAAACAAACAATTCCAAACAACACTCGATCAAAACAAACATTCACATGCATACAGTTTGACGTATGTCTGCTTTTTAACATATGCATTCAAGTGTGGAAAGTCTCTCAAAAAAGCATACCTTTTGCGCTGTGTAAAGGAAAAATGATTTCTTATCTTCCATTCTCTTGCTTTGTAAAGAGCTTTGAGATTTATATATTACTGCTCCATGAATTTGAATGTTTCTGGGAGAACAAATAGCACGAGGATGACTCAGTATACTGTATGTATAAAAGGGGTTCAGATCTGTGACCTGTAATCACTTTCAAGGTTATTTTAGCTCATTGTCTTCCGAACCAGAGATGGAAATTTATATTTGTGTGACTTTCCAAACAGCTTTTAGATATTATTCACTCTTTTTTTTATTTTTACAAATGTTTTAAACAAGTAGCTAGAATCCTTGAAAACCAGGTGCCATTCTGGTTGACCCCAAGTGCAGTAATGAATGAGACTAGAGTGAAAGGGATCTTTGATGATCTTGATGAGGTACGATCATGTTTAACCCATGTCAAACACCAAGTGCAAATATTTAGATTTCTTTTGAAAGAGTTGACATGAGCGAGAGAAGCCAGGTTAGAGCCAATAAAGCAAAGAACATGTGTGTCTCTCCTAAGCTATGGGGAGTGCCAGGCAATTCATAACATCTGTGCTAAATTTATAGAATAGACACAGATGCAGGTGTTTACTGAAGGTATTTCTTGCTTCTGGGTCTTTGGGCTGCTTTCATCTGGAAGTAGTGTAGGGTTTTGTTTGTCAGCCTCTATCATCCTGGGTATAGGACTTGTTTACTCAGCATAAGTTAATGTGGGACAGCTTTTGAAAAGAAAGTACCCTTTTGACTGTGATTCTAGATTTTTATCTCATGCTTTCCAATTGTAAGTTTTGGAAAGTCTTAAAAAGCATTTAGCCCTCCAGAAATACACTGCACGTGCAGCTATGGCCAAAAGTTTTGCATCACCTAGAATTTTAGGATATACTGCTTATAACATGGCTACCTTAAAGTAATTAAAAGACATTTAAATTAAGACAAAACCAGAAAATGTTATTGTGTATACATCTGTATAGGGCAGCAGTGTGGAGTAGTGGTTAGGGCTCTGGACTCTTGACCGGAGGGTTGTGGGTTCAATCCCCAGTGGGGGACACTGCTGTTGTACCCTTGAGCAAGGTACTTTACCTAGATTGTTCCAGTAAAAACCCAACTGTATAAATGGGTAATTGTATGTAAAATAATGTGATATCTGTATAATGTGAAATAATGTATAATGTGATATCTTGTAACAATTGTAAGTCGCCCTGGATAAGGGCGTCTGCTAAGAAATAAATAATAATAATAATAATAATAATCTGCAGTGTAATATAGTCCCAGATTTAATTTAATTTAATTAATTGTTCGCTTATTAAAATTAATTGCACATATCCGTTTATTGTGAATTTCTACATCAAAAGTGCCATCTCACTAGTAACTAGAGGACTGAGCACAAGCTGATGGGTTTCAAATGACACTAAGGAAGTAAGGGGAGCAGCTGTGATGGAGACTGAAGCCGGATCTTGAAGTGAGTTTGTGAACTCGTAATGGGAGGCACACATATTCTAGTACTTTTTCATCCTTTTGGATCTCAAAATATGTTTTTGTTAGTTGTCGGACACCCTCACGTCCAAGTTTCCCGCAGACACTTCAATTCCAGGCCGGTAATTCGGGGGGTGGTCAAATTCAAATTCAAATTCAAAGGTGCTTTATTGGCATGACCATTATTCACAGTATTGCCAAAGCAATGCATACACAGTACATCATCTGAACATTAAATAGACAATAATAATGATAATAATAATGGTAAACAAATATAAATAATAACCACGTTATTAATAATTTAACAATAACAACAATGAAATATAAAAAGATTTGAACTAATGTAGAGTGTTCACTGTTTGTCCCTCAGGCTGTGACAGGCGGCTGTGTATTGGGCTGCCAGTTGGACACAGCTGGACTCCTCTCCGAGGAGGATTGGGAGTTTTTGAGAGTCTGGCAGGTCTGGGAATGTTTTGCAGAGATTTTTTATTTGTGGGAAGAAAGTTTCCCTTATTTCTGTGTATTTTGTACACTGCAGTAGAAAGTGCATTTCTGTCTCTACTTGTTGGAGTTGACAGTGATGACACAGCCGGTCCTCTTTGGGCAGCCAGGTCTGCCTGTGTCAGCCTGTTTCTATGGCCAGGCTGTGCTCACTGAGCCCGTATTTGGTTAGGATCTGCCTCTGCTTGTTGTCTTTCACCCTGCTCAGGTATTCAGCCAGGGTGTAGTGTCTTTTTAGGGCCTGATAGCACCCTAATTTGCTTTGTGTTTTTGTGTGTGTGTCCCAATAGGTGAGGTAGTTTTGTTTGTGTTGTGTTATAATTTGGTTAACTCGAATTGTCTGTGTTGGAGCAGTGCTGTCCTGAGGCTGGTTGGTGTTAGTGTGTGTTAGTGCAGTGAGCTTCAGGACCAGCTGGCTGAGGGGACTCTTCTTTTGGCTCAGTTCTTGGTATTGCAGGGCTTTACTGTGGTAGGAGTTTGGGTTGCTTTGTTTTAGATGAAGCCAAAATTTAATTGCTCTTTTTTGTATTGAGATCAATAATGGATATTGACCTAGTTCTGCCCTGCATGCGTTGTTTGGTGTTTTTCTGTGTATTTGCAGGATGTTTTTGCAGAACTCTGTGTGCAGGGCTTCTATTGGGTGTTTATCCCATTTAGTGTAATCCTGCTCTGTGAGCGGACCCCACACTTCACTGCCATAGAGGGCAATGGGTTTGATAACACTTTCAAAAAATTTGAGCCAAATTCTAATGGGGCGTTTTATATAAAGCTTTTTCTTTATGGAATAGAAAGCCCTGCGGGCCTTCTGTCTTAGTGCATTCACTGCCGGGTTAAAGCTACCTGATGCGCTGATGTTTAGGCCCAGGTAGGTGTAGTGCATGCAGTGTTCTATTGTGGTGTGGTGTAGTGTGAAGATGTATCTACTTTCCTGATATCTGGGTTTTTTTCTGAAATATCATGATTTTAGTTTTGTTCATGTTTACTGCCAGGGCCCAGGTCTGACAGTACTGCTCTAGCAGTGACAGGCTGTGCTGCAGCCCCTGCTCTGTGGGCGACAGCAGGACCAGGTCATCTGCGTAGAGCAGGAATTTAATTTCAGCATCAAGCAGAGTGAGGCCAGGGGCTGCAGATTGCTCCAACACTGTGGCCAATTCATTGATGTAGATGTTGAACAGTGTTGGACTCAAACTGTACCCCTGTCTCACTCCACGCCCCTGTGAGAAGAATTGTGTTCTTTTATTGCCAATCTTTACACCACATTTATTTTCCGTATACATTGATTTAATTGTGTCATAGGTTTTACCTCCTACACCACTTTGGAGGAGTTTATAAAATAATCCTTCGTGCCAGATTGAATCAAAAGCCTTTTTGAAATCTATAAAGCAAGCAAATTTATTTTTATTTTGGTTTACATGTTTGTCTATTAGGGTGTGTAGGGTGTAAATATGATCAGTAGTGCGGTGTTTTGGAAGGAAGCCAATCTGACTCTTACTCAAGACACTGTGTTCGCTAAGGAAGGCCATTATCCGAGTGTTAATGATACTGCAGAATACCTTGCCCAGATTACTGCTCACACAGATGCCCCGGTAGTTATTGGGGTCGAATTTGTCTCCACTCTTAAAGACAGGGGATATAATCCCTTGGTTCCAGATGTCAGGGAAGTAGCCCACACTTAGTATCAGGTTAAACAGTTTGAGCAGGGCCTCCTGCAGCTTAGGGCTGCTGTGCTTCAGCATCTCATTGGAGACGCTGTTTACCCCGCTGGCTTTCCTATTCTGGAGGGTCTGCAGTTTCTCTTTAAGTTCCTGCGCAGTGATTGGAGAGTCCAGTGGATTCTGGTTGTCTTTAATTGACAATTTCAGTTTTTTCAGTTTTTCATAAATATTGTTTTGATCTAAAGGTTGTTCATTGTGTGTTATGTTTTGATAGAGTTTTTCAAAATGGTTTTTCCATATATTTCCATTTTGTGTGGCCAATTCTTCTGGTTTTGATTTATTTAGTTTTTTCCAATGTTCCCAGAATCGGTTTGAGTTAATGGATTTCTGTCAGTTGCTTGTTGATGTGGTTATTATTTTTTTTTTTTTAGTGTGCATTTATAGTAATTTAGAGTTTCACAGTAGCTGAGGCGTAAATCTTGGTTGTCTGGTTGTCTATGTTTTTGATTTGATAATTGCCTAAGTCTTTTCCTTATATTTTTACAATCTTCATCAAACCAATTTTCTTCTTTCAATTTTTTCTTTTGAGTGTTCCGAATTATTTTTAGTTTGGATTTTAAAGCTGCCTGTCTAAATATTTCATTCAGGTTTTCTACAGCTAGATTTACTCCCCGTTTACTGTTTGTTTGTGGTGTAACCAGAAAGGTGTTTAATAGTGATTGGATTTTTGGATGGCTGATTGCTTTCTGGTATTCTTCTGTAGGAATGATGGAGGTTATACAGCTTGCAGGGCTGTGTCTGTGTGTTGCTGGTCTGCTCTGTTCTTTTAAGGAACACAGTTATTTGACTGTGGTCTGACAGAGGAGATATTGGCCTGACAGTGAATGCACTGATAGAGGAAGGGTCTAGGTCAGTAATGGTGTAATCTACTACACTGTTGCCAAGAGCTGAGCTGTAGGTGCGTCTTCCTAAAGAGTCCCCTTGGATCATACCGTTAAAAATGTACCGGCCCAGGCCTTGACAGAATTGCAGTAATTGTCTCCCACTTTGATTTATTTCTCTATCATAGCTGTTTCTCTGGGAGACAATAGGGCTGGAATATAGGGGTTTTTGCCTGAATATATGTTGGTCTCCCTGTGTGCTGGTGAAGTCAGGCTGCTTGCCTGTCCTGGCGTTCAGATCTCCACAGATCAGAACATTTCCCTGGGCCTGGAAGTGGCAGATCTCTGTGTGGAGACTGGTAAAGGTTTCCTCACTATAGTATGGGGATTCTGAGGGGGGATATATATTGCACACAGGAAGATTTCATTTTGTGCAGAGACAATATTTCTGCTGATTTTAAGCCACAAATGTGACTCTCCCCATTTAATTGGCTCTATTGAGTTGGTGAGCTCTGCTTTGTACCAAATGATTATTCCCCCAGAGTCTCTGCCTCGTCTGACTGTGGTCTTTTTCAGTGAGGGCACTATGATCTCCCTATAGCCTGAGCAACAGTGAGTGGACATGTCTGCCCTGCACCATGTTTCCTGCAGGATGATGATATCCAGGCCTTTCACTCTCTCTATAAACTCTGGGGCTGTGCTCTTCAGCCCAAACACTGAGGAGCTCAGGCCCTGGATATTCCACATTGTGATGGACAAAGATTTAATCATATTTATATTTGCAATTATTTTTCTATTTTTTTGTCTTGGAATTAAACAAAACATTTTGGAGAAGAAAAAAAAAAAAAAATAGATATACATACATATTTGTTTTGTAATAATTCAGTAAATAGTAATTATATTTACGTTTTGCTGCTGAAATCGCTACGTACAAAATATATATACTTTTTTCCCCCCTTTCTCTTTTCCTTTCCTCCCCCTTTTCTCTCCTTTTTTTTTACAATCTATTTATTTTTTTTTAATAGTAGTGACTTAGCTCATAAGTCTTGTGCAGATGAGGTTCAGGAGGTGGTGAATCTCCTCCAGCTCTGTGCTCCCAGTCCCTGCTGGTCTGCTGAGGGCCGCAGCGTAGCTGTGAGCCTCCTCCTGGGATGGCTGGCAGGACCGGACCTGGGTCCGCTGGGCTGGGCTGGGCGCTGGGCTGGGCCGGGCCTGGGCTTTCTGGGCTGGGCTGGGCAGGTGCCGATTGTGTTGTCCAGGCTGTGGACGGAGGCCCACCTGGCTGTCTGTGGGCTGTACTGTGGTCTGTGGACGTTGAGGCTTCTCCTTTTGCCGTGTTGGGGGCTGGCTGGGTCTCGGCCCAGGGTGACGTCTTTCAGGGTCTCGGCAAAGATGCTGACTCCCCGCAGGTGCACGTGGTCGTACAGTTGTTGCAGCCCGAGGGTGGGGTGGTGTGCCAGGTGCATGTTGGGTAGTAGAGCGCACCCTCGGGAGACTTCCGCGTTGATCTTCTGGATGGTGTATTGGTGGAAATCCTTTCTGGGCAGCAGGGTGGAGATGATGATTTTTGAATGCGGAAATTCCTGGGTGGCCCTCTCCACTACTCTCCTGATGGACTTGGCCACGTTCTCCTTCTGGGCCCTCAGATCATTGGTGCCTGTGTGAATGATTATGTGTCTGGGGGAGCCGAGGGTGGCTGTCAGGGACAGGGCTTGCTGCTGTAGGTGTGTTTTGGCTCTTTGGTTTTGCAGACTCAGCCAGCTCTTTTAAGGCCAGGAAATTCTCCTCAAAAGACACCAGGCTGGCCTCACTGCCCTGTATCATGATAGTGCTGTTCTGATACAGATTTACTGTGAACACTGTGTGGTGTGAGTCTGCATCTTCCCTTATTTTCAACTGTCTCCCCTGGCAGATGCCTCTCTTTTTTACATGTACATACATTTTACATATGGCTGTGTGCCAGGTGTCTGTGTGCTCAGTGAAGAGGAGCAGGTTAGTGGTGACAGTGTTTTCTCCAGCCTGGAAGCAGTCAGCAATGAGAGTCTCTGGGCTCTCTATCAGCACTCTGTGCTTGTGTTGTTTCCTGGCCTGAGCGCTCTTTACCTCCCCAGGGAATTGGAACACAGGGCTCAGGGGGCGGGGCTGCATTACTACACTGCTCAATGTATCCATTTCCAACCGTCAACCGCACACACCAACTGCCACTTCTCACACAGGCTAACTTTAAAATGGATTAATTTAATTTAAAATAAGGTGAGAGACTTACCTTTTATAAATCAAAGTCCAGATAATTTGCTGTTTTCCTAGCAGTTTTTCTGTTCTTTCTTTGATTGTATACTCTGTCCTTTTTCTTTCTTTTCCTTTCTTTTTCTTTCTTTCTTTTTTTCTTCTTTCCTTTCTTTCTGTCTTTCTTTTCCTTTCTTTTTTCCTCTCCTGCTTTTCTAAGAGTTTTCCTGACTGACAGGAATACATTATTGCTGGTTTTAAACTCGCTGTCAACAGAAATGTTAAAGCTTCTATTGTTAAAATATGTATTTAGTCCAGCTCAGCGTTATAAAACTGGAGACTGAATTCTGGTCTTCAGTTGAACTTCTTGCACTGGCATAAAATTCCCTTAATGTTGTTGAGATTTTTTGGATTTATTTCCATAAAATTAATGAACATATTTTTTCAGCCCATGCTGTAGTTTTTTGTGTCTGTGTTTTTCAATCTTTGTTTTCTTCTATTTCATTTAGCTGTTCCTCATCTACTGTTACATGTCTACTCTTGCTGGTGCACTTATTTTATTTTTTCATTTTTTTAAGGTGGACTGCTGTCTTCACTCAGAAAGCTGGTGTTGTACCAGTTATGTGGAATTTCGTCCCCAAATATATTAAAGGAAATAGGTGAAATGCCACTCATTTTTGGCTGTGGTTTTGTAACTAATAACAAATAAAATGGCGGTTTTTCGTGGAATTTAGAATGTAGTGCTGTGCAGTGATTTATTCAGTGTGAAGCGGTTTAACCAGTCAGAGGTTGTTATTTTTCCAAGCCTTGTTGTAAATATATTTTCTGACACCTCTGGCCTTATCACCACCCCATGGCTCATCATGGTTCATACCTTATATAAATATGGAGAGAGAGAGAGAGAGAGAGAGAGAGAGAGAGAGAGAGAGAGAGAGAGAGAGAGAGAGAGAGAGAGAGAGAGAGAGAGAGAGAGAGAGAGAGAGAGAGAGAGAGAGAGAGAGAGAGAGAGAGAGAGAGAGAGAGAGAGAGAGAGAGAGAGAGAGAGAGAGACCATTAATGCGGGATGAAGCTCTGATTTGTGTATTTAATTATAAATGAAAAACAAAAGCACACAAAACAAAAGGCATGATGGCCAAAATAAACAGACAATGACAAACCCACTCAAACAACAAGTACCGCACTGGTCAAAATCCAGCACGAGTAGCAACTCAAGTTTGTATTTTCTCAGTTCTTACTTGTCTCGTTCCTCCTGTGAACCACCCATCCTGACTGAGAGGCTCCTGCCTCTTTTATGCAGCTGTGCCTGAGCTTGGTTGCTTGTTAATCATTCAGTCAGGCTCAGGCACATTCTACACGTGAAGTGATTTGGCAGGGGTTCATGGCGCAGGGGGTGTGCTGAGATATTTGCCAAAAGAAACACATTTTCAGTGGTTTAATAGTCCTTGTACAGTACTGGAATAATGGTACTGTAACTGGAATTTGTGTGGAAAAAGACTACTTACCTGACCAAAACAGTTTGACATCCTGACATCCCTAACTCTGCCCAGACAGTTGGTTTTTGACCAACCAAATAGTTTGAAATAGTTGGGTATCTGTGGTGATCCTCAGTTTAGACTGGTAACTCTACCAGTTGCAACTATGCAGTTGCTGTCTATGGATTTGTCCTTTAGTGACTGCAGTTGGATGATATTCAAACAATTCCTGCTCCAAGTGCTGTTTTCACTGGAACCTCTTTTGATTTCTTCCTTTGTGAAAGGGTTCCTGTGCAGTGATTGGGAGCTAGAGTGGCAGGGCTGCCAATTGAAAAAAACACTCTTCTTGAAATCTATCAATACTGGATACTGAACATCCAGTTTATGGTACTGTACATGAACTAAACTCTGAGTAAGGATGCTCAGTTTAAAGCATTTTAGTTCATCCACTGAACTATTGAAATTCTCCTACAGAGATTCACAGTTTTCCCATTTTTTCCAAAACTCTTTGCTGAAATGAAGCCTACTTCTTAAAAGCCACACACATTCATTTTTGGAAAGGAAACTGCTACCTTAGTTGTTTTGTTTACCTTATTAAAATGTTTAACTTTCAGTGCTCTGATAAATTAAACATTTCAATCAACACCAAAAAGTTTTAAAATCACCCTTTATTGCATTTTTTTCAAGTAATGAGAAAACATACAGGGATTACTCATAAAATTACAAACGCCTGTCAGCTGTTGTATATTAGAGAATATGTCCTCCCTCACGAGTAATAATGCAAATGGAATCTGTGACAATACATGCAAGCTGTATTATTTTATATCTATATATACTGTATCTACAAGCTGAATCTTCCTGTTTTAAAACAGTTTCACTCGCAATGGATAATACGGTAGTGTATAAAAGGTAGATTCTGTAACCAGTCCTGTGCAATTTTTCATGAGGAGCCATTTCCATGTGGTCTAACAAACTGATTCCATAATTCTTTCCTATAGTGCGCTTCCATTAGGTTCTTCCTGTGGACCCAGAAGGTTAGAGGATTATAACCTGCTTTATCAGCAGTAAAATGGGTCTACTCAATCCTGCACCACCCCAGCATATTGAGATTTTTAAGCCATTGTGTTGTTTGGATACGCCTTTTAATTTTTGCTGGGATTTCTTTGGGATCAAGTGCTTTACAATCGACCATTAACCCTATGTGTTTAGATGCTAGTTTTGACATTTTACACCTCAGCAATGCTGAAATGGAGAGCAAACCAACTTGTTTCATTCACTTTAACACTGTCTCTCAAAACTAGTTCTGTGATGAATAGAGACGAAAAAAGCGAAAATGTAATTTGCCAGTAGGCGAGGAGAAGCAATTGTCTCTTTCTCATGAAAGACTACTAGGACTCTTTAACAATAATCCTGTACAATAAAGATAGTTATAGTTGTAGTGTCATATGTAGCTTGAGTTTTTTAACTTTACCCTGCTGTTGATTTCTTATGAGTTAGTAGCATGTCTTGGTTTTTTCTGTGTTTGTACAGTAGATATGGAGAGTATGACTGCTAGGACATGTACAAAGCAGTTCCCCTTGGCAGCAAATCTATGTCTGAAGGAAGTTTCTTAAGAGTCTTTGAGGTCTGGCATCTGTGACTTATTTTTATTTTTTATTTTTGTACCTTAATTTATTTTCAAAGGTGTTTTTTGGTTTTTTTTTTTATGTTACAGCCAAGGCTAACTTGTTCGTACGTGTACACAAATCCTGTGATGCCATTTAGTAAGTCTAATACTCATCAAGGTTATGATTTTAAAGATAATTTTGAATTAAAAGAGGTGCTTTACAAATTCATGCTTTGAAATTGCTTCTGTCTGCCTCATGCCACACATACATTATTAAATATGCTTGTGCAAATGTGATGAAACGTGCTAAGAACCTTCTTAAGTACATTCTTAAGTTATTAAGTGTATCGTATCCATAGTACAATAAATGTCTAGACACAGCACAAGTCATTGAGAGTATCAGAATTTGACATCACTCTGTAGGATGGTTATCTGTTTCTGTTTTTATGTGAAACATTTATATGTAACTGACAGCCCTAATCTTTGATTTACAGCCATGTGAAGGAATGAATGTCACTGACAAACAATTTTTTTTATTTTTCTGAAATATTGCTAAATGGCATTAAAAGAATACCCAGACTTGTTATGACATTTGAATTCACTTATACTAATGTTTGGGTGCCATAATGTTGTGTAAGTAATAAAGTAATAAAGACACCGCTCTAGGCATTTCCCAGGACTGAATTCTTTCTCATAAGATTTGTTATTAAATTCTTGAAGAATAAAATAACTCTGTATTTTGTCTGCGATATCGTTGGCATTTGGTTAATAAAGCTTGTACCAGCCATTCATGTTTGATATGAATGGCTTTGTTTGACTCTTTATGGAGGTTATGATAGGTGTGGTTGTTAATTCCCCTGATTTATTTCATAAAGAAGGGTGTGTTTGTAATTTTAGTAGTTCAGAATTTGTATTGCTGTTGGCCAAGCTTTTGAATCCTTAAACAAATAACAATTCCATATGCATTTATCTTAATAAGGGAAAATGGAAACCAGAGATTTCAAAAGCATCTGTAGGACCAATGCATCGGCATGACATATACTGTATAGGAGTATTGCTTGCAAGAGTTCAAATCATTTTCAAGAACTTCTCCTACACAGTATACTTTATGAGGCAGATTTACTATGATCTTTATGAGGCAGATTTAAATTTGAAAAAAAAAACAGATCCACATAAACTCTAATAAAAAAAATAAAATACGAGTACAAATTTTAAATGCTGAAAAAGTAGGATGATTCCTCTGAGCTCCGTGTCGAAACACAAATGATGCACCCCCCCATAATAATAATAATAATAATAATAATAATTTTCAGTGTGATACACCCCCATTTCACTTCAGTACCACAATAGTTTGGGCTTTACTGCACATGTTTTAAACATAATGGGCCCTACGTATGTTCTATGTTTCATAACAGTCATCATGTACAGGGTTTTCATATTTTCACAGCAAGTCATTGTATGTAAAAAGTATGTAACATGTTTCTGTCATGTCAAATGTGATGTTTGTAGTAAAGCATCCCATATATTTGTACTTTTAGATTGAAGAGATTATCAAGATCATGATCACAAAGTTGTTACAGTAGAGTTATAACAACTTGTTAACCTGTGAAATTATTTCTTTTGTTAAATTAAACAACACAACTGATCAAATCAAAATCACCATTTTCTAAAGGATAACATCATCATGGTATATTGTTGTGCAGTATGTGTAGGAGACACAAATTCATATGAAAAAAGTGTCACACTGCCCAATTAATTGCTGTGATGTGTCATGGCTAGTACCTATAATTACATCTCAGTCTATGCAAAAAAGAGTTTTCATTTTGGTTGGTAATTGTGTAAATTCCTGGTAATATAAAACATAACAAATGGGCTGCTGAATTAAAAGTAAATGAATTACATCTTTGACATCACAAATCCCTCAAGATTTGCTTAAACAAACAGGGAGCTATACACAAGGTTAGAGTCTTAAGTTCATTGCTTTTTGTGTCCTGGGCTATTGGAAAACAGATACTGGCATGCAGCCATTGTACAGTATGCGGAATGTGTATTGTCTGGTACTTTATTAATGTACTAAAATGGTCATCTAATTTCCTGCAAAACCTAAGTGCTGAAGAATTCACTCAATATTGCTTCAGCAATTCTAGGCTTGCTTCAATGTCTGGCAACATTATTTTTGTTATTTTTGGCCTTTCCTTAAATGTAAGTTCATCATCTCCACTCAGCAAGATCTGGCAGATGACAATAATCTCGATTGTGAAAGTAACTTTCCCTCTAAATGGCAATACTGTTTTTTCCAAACACAGATGCATATCTAAATGTATTTATTTTACTTTTATTTGGCAACACAACGTAACCAACCACTAGTTTGAAATATTACAAACATGCATGCAACAAATCACATTAGAATATATTAAAACAATATATTGACAAGGACTTTGAAAAACTGCCTTGAAAGTGATTTTTTTCATGAAAGTAAAAAAGGATGTATTGCTAGACTTGGGTTGAAATAACTTAAAATGGTAGTTTACAATTCTTTAATTTTTGTGTGGTGTGTCTGTTGTGACCATGCAGTCTAAAAAACATAAGCAATAGCAACACGCGATGCATGTAAAGTACTAGAGAATGGACCTAATCATTATGAAGATCCCTGTAGTTAGTTAATGACAGATGGGGAAATATGCTATATTTCTAAAGCAAATATTCAGTTTCATACATTACTATCCAAAGGTCAGCTGTGACATTACTGCAACTGCGTACACCCTAACATATACCTCTGAAACTGAGTACGCCCTAACATATACCTCCGAAACTGCGTACACCCGAACATATACCTCTGAAACTGAGTACGCCCTAACATATACCTCCGAAACTGCGTACACCCTAACATATACCTTAGAAACTGAGTACACCCTAACATATACCTCCGAAACTGCGTACACCCTAACATATACCTCCGAAACTGAGTACGCCCTAACATATACCTCCGAAACTGAGTACGCCCTAACATGTACCTCCGAAACTGCGTACACCCTAACATATACCTTAGAAACTGAGTACGCCCTAACATATACCTCCGAAACTGAGTACGCCCTAACATATACCTCCGAAACTGCGTACACCCTAACATATACCTCCGAAACTGCGTACACCCTAACATATACCTTAGAAACTGAGTACGCCCTAACATATACCTCCGAAACTGCGTACACCCTAACATATACCTTAGAAACCAAGTACGCCCTAACATATACCTCTGAAACTGCGTACACCCTAACATATACCTCCGAAACTGAGTACGCCCTATAAATACCTCCGAAACTGCGTACACCCTAACATATACCTTAGAAACTGCGTACACCCTAACATATACCTCTGAAACTGAGTACGCCCTAACATATACCTCCGAAACTGCGTACACCCTAACATATTGGTGATCTGATTCAAACATTCAAAATCCTAAAAGTTATAGACAATGTCGACCCAGGGGACTTTTTTGACCTGAAAAAAGAAACAAGGACCAGGGGTCACAAATGGAGATTCGATAAAGGGGCATTCAGAACAGAAAATAGGAGGCACTTTTTTACACAGAGAATTGTGAGGGTCTGGAACCAACTCCCGAGTAATGTTGTTGAAGCTGACACCCGGGGATCCTTCAAGAAGCTGCTTGATGAGATTCTGGGATCAATAAGCTACTAACAACGAAACGAGCAAGATGGGCTGAATGGCCTCCTCTTGTTTGTAAACTTTCTTATGTTCTTATATACCTCCACAACTGTGTACACCCTAACATATACCTCCACAACTGCCAGGACACATAAGGTCACACTTTGTTTTATTTTACCTTTCGGGATACCGTCGACAGTAGAGAGAGAGTAATGGGACTTTCCATGGATTTAAGTGGTAAAATACCTTTGAAGTCATATTAACTTAACTCATGGCAATCCGGGAAAATTTAGCAGTTCTTGTCTTGTCACGTCCTTTGTTTTGACTGCTGCAAAGCTTTGATCATGTTCTCCCTCTTGGAGACAGGCAGCACATTAAAGTGGCATCATCACTCTCAATATGCACAGCTTGAGCTAGTCTGAACTCCCCAGTTGTGTCAGACTCGATACATATTTCTGTTAAACATCACTGGTATTGGAAACAGTTGTGAGGTTACATCATTCAGAAGTGGGGTTTTATTCTTTAACTAAGCCCTCCGTTGTTCGCTTGTTTTTCATCTTCCAAGGAAATTTGTAAAACTGTACAGTATGGAATGCCTAGAACATAAGCACTTTAAATGTGTTCTGAATAATTTCCTGCAAAATAATTAGTAAAACATTTCAAATATGTGGCATCGAACATAAAATAAAACATCTACCCTTTCAGCATTCATGGTAATAAGGCAGTTTCCTGAAAAAGTTGATCTATGGTAGAAAGCAATTTATCCACCATTTAAGTTTTTTTTTTTGCAAGTAAAAGCTTGAAAGAGGCCATCTTGACATCAGTGACCGAAACGTATTGGAGGATTGATGGATGGTGTTCACATTACTGTTGGTTCTTAAAAGAAAGTATTGTTCATGGGGTCTGCTTCTAGCACAAACGTGACCCACAGTACATTGCCTGGAGTTTTAATAACCTCATCTCACCACATCTTTTGTCAAATACATTGCAAAGACTTTACAGCTAGAACACTCCTCCACATATTGCAAGGACCTTTGAGTAATACAATGTTTATTAGGAATTTGTTTAAAACCAACCTTACACTTCTTTACTTTGTGCGAATTTAGTTACCAGTTACCAAGTAAACACATTAATACACACTGGAAATCCCTTTCACTTTCGTGGGGTATGGAATATATTTCTTTCAATCCATTCACCTGTTTCCATGATCTCATGAATCTGTTAGTGTCTTTTCACATTTAAACGTACCTAATATCTTTAACATTAGTTAAAATGTTATAGAGGCCTTATATATCCCAGTATATAAGTGTAATATTGTTCCCTTACAAGAAGCTTTTCCTTACCCATCAAGACATATTAAGACAGTTTAAAAATCCAGATGCACTTCCCACACACAAGAAAATTAAATTTTCTCTTACAGCCAGATAGCTAATCAATCAGTCATACATTTAAAACGTCATATGTTACATATCTGCTATACTGCATCTTACTGTTTAGCTGTACTCTAAAAGCTGACCCCTTACATGACTTTTAAAGGGTTAAACATATATACATTTGACATTCCACTGTTGTTAGGCGATACACTACTCACACAACAGCTTATCAAATACAACAGGGACGGGATCATGTCTCAGATCTGTGATGAGTGTGCCCACAGGAGATTATCTGCGCAAATGTGATACAACATTGTTATATTATCAAATAATCTTGGCACATTAGCTAATGTGTAGACAGTGTGCCTACATACAGGACGAATACCTATAAGACTTTTACATGGTTAGTTACCCTTGGTGACTGTTTCTCTTGGATTAGGCTAAAGGTTACAGAAGTTATGATTTGTTTTTTGCTTGAGTGGATGATTTTAAAGTAACTGACCCAAAAGCCAATTATTGCAAGAAGATGAATACACACAGGCACATAGCAACAGTATGAGCACCTCACTGCCATGCTGAGCCTTACTTTTATCTGTGGTGAAAGGCTTTTCTTCTACAGTATAATGGATTTTTTCCACAACTGTGGGATTGTTCAGTGTTGTTTCAAAAAAAGAAAACTTAAACTGTAAACCACAGAAAGGAGGAGGCATTAACAAGAAACTCGCACAGTTAGATAAATGGCCTCTTTGATACAGAATGTGAAAATATTCAGCAAATTCAATATTATCTTTGGCCTGAAACTGATAAACCGAGAGTTCCTTTCAGCCTGTTCATTAGGTGGCATAAATGTATTTATGTACCAAACTGAAGTGTACTTTATTAGGCTAATGAAAGGTCGTTGGAAATTTGGTAAATCTCGTATGAAAAGGTGATCTGTGTTGAGTGAGCGGAACAAGACAAAGTTGCAGTAGAATTCAGAAATAAAAGATCTGCACCATTGCTGTAACTAACTTTGCTAAAAGAAAATGCAATGGTATAATGACAAGCTATTTGTAAATGTTACGACTGCCAATTATAATTTTTTATTACAGTATTTTTATAAATATTCTGTGTCAATAAAGCAGAATTTAAACTCTTAAGACTAAACAGTGAGGTGTCTCTTCATCTCAAAGGAAAAAGGGCAGAAGCAGTGTCAACACCTTGGATTTCGTCACAGGAAGTTATTTAGACCCATGTGTTCACATTTTAAATGGCCGTAGATCAATGATTTTTTGGATAACTGTGTGGATGTTGTAATGACTGTATGAGTTGCTATGTTTATATGCACAAGGAGTCGATCCTTTTGCAAATGATTGTTTTGAATTAAAAAACAAATGCACATGCCAAACTTAACTGTGTTCATGGGAGTCAATGCTTCTGAACCCATGTACTTGAAAACTAAATGACTTTGTTTTATATTTTATATTTGTGCAATTCTTTGAGCCAGATAGCTTGTTATTTCCAAATTGTGAAGACACTGTGGCCAGTGCAATTCCAACACTTTTGTTTAAAAAAAAAAAAAAAAAAAAAAAAAAAAAACATTACATGAAAATGACATTACAGTATATTGGAATATGGCATTTTATTTCACATAAACCACTTTTTATTTCTATTAACCTGCCTTCTGTAGGTTTAATAATACATAAGCAAACTTAAATAATAACCCTGTAGTTTTGCACTTTTTATGTTTAAATTTATTTAGCTTTCAGCTTTTTTGTTTTAGCAGTAAAGAACATGTGCATTTAAGTGATACACTGAACAGTTATGCTAGTAAATAGTCATGTATCCATTTTAACCTTGGATGCTGGTTTTGAAACAGTTACAAATACACATAGTGGCTGTCCAACTAGTCGGAGCATCTGTGTCTCAGCTGCAAATGGAAAATTTAGAGGACTACTGTTTTAAGTCTTCAAGGAAAGGCAAACTACTGTTGTAACCCTCAGGTGACTGTTTGCAACTACATGTAAATTAATCAATTGCTAGTCCTTAAATACACAAGACACAATGGCCTTTGCTTTCCTGGTTACACTTGCAGACTGATCTTTGTTTCTACCCATTTTATAGCCAACTACTCTTGGCCATATTGTTCAGTAGATCATGTGACATGTCATGTGATTCAGCTACTTTGCATACTATGTCCTCATGATGGGCCTTTTTATTTTGGGGTTGTTCTGATTAAAAAATGGAACTCTGTAGATGAATGATTGAACAAACGGGCTGTCTGATGGTACTGTAAGTTTATTCATAATGGTATGTTAATCATGTACTGTCTGAAATAGAATGCATATGGGAAATAGTAATCCTGGATAAAAACACTGCTGACCAGCAGCAATGTGATCTGATGTGGGGATCTGCTATGATCATATGATCATACTCCTGTGCCATAATTGTATGCCTCTCAAGGGTAACAGATGTACCATTAGCCTCCTGGAAAATCCAATAAGTGCCTTCTTAATTTTCCTGTATGAAAAGTGTCCGCAGCAGAGCTAGAAGCAGATGGTAAGATGAAGGGGATGTTTTTTTTTACTGCCGGACCAGTCAGATCAGGGTTTCTGACTCTGCCCTGTGATTGGCTGACCCTGCAGGGGCTTGATGGTAATTTGTGGCACCACCAGCTGGGACCCACAGTCTGCTCTGAAATCAAGAGCGAGGCTTTGGATATTGGCTGCATCAGGGGGAAGGCTGCTTTGCTCCAGGATGTGTGTAAAATGGCATTAAGGAAGCAATTTTGCTCATTAAATCAAATTCCCATGGAAGTTTGTCCATGTCTGTCTCTCGCTGACAAGAAGGAAAGGAAGGCTTCATTGGGCATTAGGTCATTTTCCGTAGTACCATTTTAGGAACAGTTTCCACCGCCTAGAAGTACAGATCCCTACAAAGTCAGATTACTTTACTTTATATGCTTGGATGATTTCTGATGTTTGGCAAATAAAAAAAAGGCATTTGCCAGGTTAATGTTTCGATACAGTGTTTTCCACATTTTTTTCATTCTGCACAACAATGTTTCCAAATTTTGTGTTTACCATTGCTGTGTAACACAGAGGTTAAATGACCATTTTGGCGATTCCAGTCTCAACGTCATGCAGCATTTAGGAAACTGAACACATTCACTTGGGGTTAAAATGCTATCTTGACCAGGGGATTCTTATTTTGGAGCTGAGATAGCAATACCAGTGACAAAGCTATTGGTCACTTTGTGCACCAGGTTTTCTATTTATTGTATTCTGGTGTTTTTTTCTTCTTCTAAACTAGCTATTTGAGATTGTGTGTGAAATCATTGTAGAATGTGTTGATCTTTTGCACTGATTGCAGCTTGCATTCTTTCTGGCAATGCTTGACGCAGAAAGAAAAATACAAAAAGAAAGGTTTGCGGTTTTGGCCTCTTTATCTTAATCTGTTTTCTGTCAAACCGTCAATGGCATAGCTCTCTGGATATCCCTCGTACTGTATTCATTCTGCAGTGAGGTATAATTAGAAGCATGACTATGTTATCTACCCTGTCAAAAGGCTTGATCTGCAGGCAAAAACAGATTTTGCTCTTGAAAGCCTTCCCAGCGATTACTCAGCAGGATCATTTGTAAGCTATTTTATCTTGCATTTCACTGGGCGCCTACGAGGGCTTGAGAGTAAAGAAGGGCGTGAGGGGCAGTGAGCTTGGAGCATGTTAGTGCTTGAGTGACGATGGTGTTAGACATAGGACAGGCTGGACAGGTCCCTTTACTCAAAGAACCGGGTCAGACAGCATCCTCTGGCTGCTGAGCGGCTTGAGACGAGTAAGGGCCAGGACAAACAAAGACACTCTGAACTCTCATCGTAGAGGATGAGAGACAGAACATACAAAAGACGAAGCTCTCAAGTCCAGGCTGGGTCAGGCAGCACCCTCTGGCTGCTGGGCGACAAGGAGAATGAGACATAGTGACAAAAGGATAGATCCTGTCACTACTCAGGCAGCATCCTCAGGCAGCATTGGCTGGCAGCTGGGTGGCACGGAGAGTTAGGGAAAAGTGTCTCGGGTCCATATAGGAGAGAAGAAAGGAAGATACCCCCCCCCCCCCCGCGCGCGGGGCCCAACTTGGCGGGTGGGGTACTCGGCCTCCCTCAGAGGGGGCAAGAAAGGTGCTCGGACCTAGAAAAGAAACTAGGGTGAGTGATAGCAGGTTGTGGCCTCCATGAGGCTAGTGCATGAGCTGTGAAAGTATAGATGTGGCCGGGGGTCCCCTCTGACCGGCGAGGAACCGCCGGGGACGGCAGGGACTTGGGCAGGAGTCTGATCCGGTCGGTCGGGAGACTGAGACACTTCCCCCCCAGAGGGATCCCTGTGCGGCCGGTGCAGTATTAGAAAGGAGGGAGGAGGAGGACAAAAAACAAACACAAGACAAATAGAGACAGTAGTGATAGGTTAATATAGGAAAGAGGGAGAGATTGACAGGCCGAGCTGCCAAACGGAACTCCCTGGCCACGCCCCTTGACTGACATGGCAAGCAAGGCTATTTACAGATGACTACAAATACAAATGAGCTGCCCCCACCCGGATGTGATTGAGCCGGCTGATTACTTCCCCCAGGCGGAGCACGGCTGAGGAAAGATAAAGTGGACTGCATAGAGAAATTAGGTAAACAGGGAAACGCAGTGGGAGGTGTTCTCTATGGCGTCCCCCAAATTACGCCTAAAGGCTAACATGTAATAGAACTGAAGGTGCCATATAGAGTGCCAAGATCAATCTTTACATTAACTAAGCAATAATTAACAGGAATTACAGACAGTAATTAAAAAAATAAATATTTGCAATTGTCTTATCTGTAATGGTGGTCCATTCCAGCAACTTTGTTAAAAGGTTCTGTGTCAGTGGGAACTAAGTAACAGTTTTGTTTTATAACAAAATTACATTGTATTGTACACCCTCAAGTATAAAGCAAAAGTATTATTACAGTCTTTTTGTATGCACTGGTTAACAAGGATACGGTATGCAAAACATTGGAAAATAGATCTACCATTGTTAATAATAATAACAGTTAAATCCACTAAAAGACAGCCCTGTAGATATCAGAACACAGGCATGTAGGCTATGCTTACAGCATAATAATACTACGACTACTACTACGACTAATAATAATAATAATAATTACTTCTAAAATGTTTTTTAAAATGAACAATACAAGCAATAAGTATCATTATCAAAAATAATTTATTGTTTAATCTCAAACTTGTGCATTGTTAATACAAAACACATTAAAATACACCAAAAGGTTTGTATCTGGCCTACTTTCAGCACGCTTACAATTATCAAAACTTTTAATAACGTAATAACTGCATCAAACAAATATGCATTACATTTAGGCCTACCTCAAATGACATTTTCTATTATTATTATTTATTAATCCTGAGAGTCACTTTCATCGCTGTCACTTATTAGCAGTTCATTACACTGAAGCGCCTCCTCATCTTCCTCAGCTTCAATGGCAATGACAGAGACCTGGCATTTAATAGAGACCTGGCGTTTATTTACAATATTTGCCAGCAGACCCGGTGCGTATTGGAGACAGGCGGTTATTTGAGACCCTGCAATTATTTGAAGTTTTATGGTACTCATTTTACCAAATAAAAAAGTATCTTGAATAAACCTATACTCATGTTCATTCTAGATGCTTTTTGTATTTTGTAAGATGTGTATTATCACAATGATTCGGATAATTAAGAAGCAGTATAAATTAATTAAGTGTTTAGTGCTCAGTTCATATATTTATTGTTTTCAGTTTAAGGGCAACTTAAAAACCCTGTCCTGTTCCAAAGTGTTCCGGAATTATGGGGCCAGGTGGCAACCCTAGCCCTATAGTCAATTTTGAACCAGAAACTTGTTCCAACCAGGTTTTTAAACAGTCAGGCTTTCGTCTGGTTAATTTAATAATTAAAGGATTGAAAGAACTACTAGTGAGTACCTGTGACAGTGTAGCGTCACGGCCCAAGCTGTTACCAGCAGGAAAGAAACCCAGAGACAGAAAGCTGCAGTTTAAGTACTGGTGCGCACATTTATTAACAAAGCTAACACAAAAACAGGAACAAAATAAACTGGCACGAGGGCCAAAATAAAATGTTCACAAAAAGAATAAATCACGTGTAGGCTGGGCATTAGCCTTTATCACAGATTCCCTGCAATACAAAAATCACAGCACAAACTACTTCAACAAACAAAAGCTTTCTGGTTCCTTTTAAACATGTGGCTACTCCCCAATTAGCATCAATTACCTAAGTGGGGAATGGTCACACCTGTGATTGCTGGTATCCCTGCCAACATTACATCCCCACACACACACCATTTACATCAGCAGGGCTTCTGTACTGCCACAGTACCACTTCTGTAGAGCAACTTGGTTCTATAGTGTTGTAGTGTGGTGTAGGTTAGTGTCGTTCAAATCTTTCAGTCTCTTATGACTTTGTGGAAAGAGGAAATGAGCATTCATGGGGAGGGTAGAAGATAAGATCTGTAGTTTCAAAGCAGTTACTTTGATCTTAATTGGCCACACTATTTCTTACTTATACATCCTATAGGTCACAGCCTACTTCTAAAGCCTGACCTGTCTGCAGTTGCTGTACAATGAGAGTCTAAAATATTACCCGGCAGGAGACTGAAAACAACAATTAAGGGAGCATTTTAAAACATAGTTTTGAGGCAACAGAACTAAGAACAATTTCAAAATTTAAAAGCCAAGGGAAAAGGGGGAGAATGGCATTTGCGGCTGTTTAAAGTTTAGGAGCAGGTTAAAAAAATTGACAGCTAAACATGCTAAGGGAAAACAAACAAAAAAAAAAAACATTTATACCACCAGCCTAATACTCATATTCCATAAGCGAGTCAATAATATTGACTAATATCAAAGCCTACAGCTTGCCTATTTATTCCTTTCAAACCCATTAATATTAGCATTTTCTCAGAAGAATAACATTTGTGCCAGAGTAAAAATAGAATGCTTTGTATTTATACAAACAAGTGCTAACAAGTAGTAATTTTTGTCAATGGTCTTATTATTTAGATACGGGTATAAACAGGAACTGGCAGTGGTGATTTGCTTTTCATATGAATTTCATACAGCACATCAAAGTGTTTCACAAGTTTCATTAAACAAGCAGAAATAACATTGTATGATTTATTGTAGAAGTAAAGCTCAAAAGAGCTGCTTAAGACCACAGTTCAGCATTGCAGATGCAAAAACCAAAAGTGAGAAATGCGAGTGAAAGTTGCTGAGAGTAGGAAGAAAATGTTAAATGGTGCTTATTACTTTTCTTTTGCTATGAATCAGCACCTCAATGTTTTGTACAGGTTTAATAAAACAAATTGGTGGAAAACATGACATAAGGCACATTAGATACCTGGAATAGCACATGGCACTAAAACAGATGACATGACATATTGCACATCATGGATGACATGACATCATATTGCACATCATGGATGACATGACATCATATTGCACGTCATGGATGACATGACATCATATTGAACATCATGGATGACATGACATCATATTGAACATCATGGATGACATGACATCATATTGCACATCATGGATGACATGACATCGTATTGCACATATTTATTATTTTTAGTTTCAAATAATTTGCATTACTGTGTACAACACTGAGGTTAACAGAAATGAAATGCATTGCTAATTAAAAGTAGTGGCCATAATAAAATATGAACAGACTAAAGACTGGGTGTCAGTTGCAATTGCATGTTAATGCAGAACCCAGCTTTTACAACATGCATCCCAATATATTCAGGTACTCTTTTCTTTAAGGGATACAGGACTACAAGTATTGAAAATAGTGTTTTCATTATAGCATTTTTTCACGTTCTTTTTTGGTCACTGTTTTCAAAACATTTGTCTGTGTGAAAGTTATTGGACACCAAGGTCAATGGATTTGTTTTGCCAACTGGTTGTTTCCATTGGTTTGATCTGATCTGAATTATTGACATTGAATGGTACAATCTAAGGGTAAAAAGTATATTAATTCAATTGATATTAATTCACTTTTATACTGTAGTTTTAATATATGATGTTACTTTTTTCCACTCAAAGCAGCTTCTTTATTAAGAGGTTAAAAGCGGCTTTGATTTTAGTGAGTGTTGTCATTAATACAGAAGCTGTTAAGCGTCCTTGATCTTATCAACAGCCATCTGCCTCCAATTAAATAGTGATCTTACAAGGAGACAAGTGTGTACTACTGGATTGTAAAACTGCTTTGCCTGTTCTTGGTCGCCTGTTGTTTATACAATTGTTTGTCACATGGGTATTTTGATGTACAATATGATCACGGTAAGCCTTGAGGTCTGCCAAAAAACTACTTGGGAAGTGTGAAACATTGGCCTGAAATTCACACGGGGAGATTTGTAAGTTGTACATTACATTGATTCTGTTTTAGACCATTATAATTTTCCAGTTGATTTCAGAAATTTTGGAAGATTATTTTATTATTTGAGTTAATTTTTAATCACATATTATGGTATGCAGTAGGACAGGCTGAACCTGGGATTTACTTTGTTTTAATATTGTAGTTTGTTTGAATTAAATTCGTTGCAGGTGAACGTTTGAACTGTAACGACTGCTGCAGTGCACAAAACCAAAATGATTTTATTTAATGAGATTATAGCCACCACATTAATCCTGATTTACAGTGGTTTGGAATGAGAGACAGCATACATACAAACTTTGACTGACCTGTAACTAAAATCTGTTCGATCACATATATGAAACAATGTTCAGTACTGTACATATAAAAAAAAAGGTTCCTCATACTAACAAAAAGCAGACACTAAACATTTGGGAAAATTCTCATATTCTGAGATGGTAATATTAGCAAATTCGTGAACAAAAATCCAAGAGGCCAAAGTAAACTTGTACACTATAAAGGGAGCCCCTTGCTTGTATTTAAAACCAGTGTCAAACTTGCCAATTTCTTTCTCCAAAAATCTTTTTTTTTTTTTTTATCAGAGTTTTTTTTTTTAACTGATGTATGTTTAGCCTTGAAAATGGGCAGAATCTTGGAAAATAGTTGCTGAAATTTCAGCATTTGCCCATTTTGGCAAATAAGGCTTCTAAAGTTAGATGTCATATAAATGTGTTTCCAAACCATTACTTAAAGATATCTACCCTTGCCTATTGATTTTGCAAAGAGAGTAAGCAAAGGGGGAATATCACAGTGTCCTTGTGTTTTGTTCTTAGCCCCTGCAGTACTTCTGTCTGTCATGACTTGCTTTGTTCTTCAGCTGCAGACATCCGCATAACAATTGCCCCCTAATAGGAAAAGAGGGTGGGGGGGGCATAGGGGGACTCCCTTGCAGAGTGCAGGCTGTGCCTTAATTACCTTTCATTACCATAAGTTGCTGATTCCCTCCTCCCTGAGGGTGGCTACTAGCTCTAGCTGGGCCCCATCTGCCATTGGGAGCTGGAGGGTTGGGCAGGCAGTGTGGTTTTACAGTACCTAAAAGCAGATTTTGAGAGCCCTGCCTCTCTCTGAAAACCTAAGCTCTACAGATTTTGCAAGGCAGGGCAAGCCTACTGCCTGTCTGTCTGTCGTAGTGGTGAGATAGTGCAGGAGTATGGAACAAGTCTCGCTGTTGAGAAGAAGCCATGCAGACAGTCTCTTGAGTGCCTTTGAGAACCTGAGACACACTGGTAGACAGTTAGTGTAATCTGTGGATTTAAACAGTGCTGGTCTGAAACTGTTCTTGGGTAAAGCCGGGAGTTAATAACATTCAGCAGAACTGCTTCAGAGAGCTAAGTGATTTGATGCGTTTGATTGCAAGATGCGTACAGACACTATTCCATTTCCTTCAAGGGGTAAGCTGCATGTTTGTTAGGATATGGATCAGTGGGTCATGAAAAAACCTTATCTATTTATATTGTAATATATTAACCAGCTGTGTTGCTGGAGGGAGAACAGTATTGTTCATTGTGTCCTGCAAATGCATACAGATTGCTGCTGGAAATCTAAGTTTGAATATACATTCTATATATATATATATATATATATATATATATATATATATATATAATGATTTTACTTTGAATGTTCCTTTTGTAATGTTAAGCTGCCAGTTTTTAAAACGCACTGTCAGTTCCAAAGCCTGATACTGTAAGAATGCAGGATTTACATTACAAGATGCAATTATTTTACCACAGGATACACGTTGAATAGAAGTGGCTCTAGGAACTACAGTAGTTTATAGTTGTGTATCCAGTGTTCCTTTGGAAAAACTACAGTATCTAGTGATGTACAGTATGCTTCAGAAAATGAGATGAAAGAATGATGAGAGGTTTAGAGTTAAAACAAACCTTTGGGCAAAATTGCTCACTTAATAAGTGTATTTATATAGAGACTTGATTCAAGGTCTTAATTCTACCTGTCACTTTCCCAGCTAGTGTTCTAACTTGACAAGAGTAAATATTGTGGGCCCTGTTGTTTACTCATGCAATTAAAAAAAACAACTACAATGAATGGGTTTGTGTGTTCTATGAAATGCTAAAGAGTCAATACTGTTGCTCGTACTAAAGTGGAGGTGCAGTAGATGTAAAATATGCTACAGTCTCATGATTTAACCTTTTTTATTTTCTTGGCATGCTGTGTCAGACCATGTCCCTGTGTGGGGGGAAATCCTTTTAAACAGTGCTGACTGAGTAAGATTTTTTTCTTCTTCGTTGTTTAGTGTTGTTTTAAGTCAGTCGTTTGGGATTAAGTAGGAAGCAGAGAGGATACTTTATAAATGTAACCCAGAGAGTTTGTAATTTTTGGATGGGACTATATCACATTCCTCATATAAGTAACATAACTGGAGCACTATATTCTTGAAATGACTCTGTGGGGATTAGAGGAAAGTAAAGGCTTGTTTGCAAAGAGAGCTTCTACTGTAGTGCTGTATTGCTCCAGGGTCTTTACTGGTATCATTAGGGTTGTGGTTAGAGTTATCTGTGGTAATTACACTGTGCAGTGCAACCTGAGATCCCCTCCACCCTACATAACTGGAGAATAGAAAATAGTCTTGTATGTGCTGCAGATCATAATCATTGTTTTTTTTCTTTTCTTTTCTTATAATTGTCTGTTTTGTTTTCAGATACCTTTTATATAATAGCTAATTTTTAAATAATAATACAGTAAATTAATCTTGTGTGATGTGTTTAGCCCACCTGCTGGTTTATTGTGGTATCTGTTCAGCAGCTACAGTACTCATTTTAAGTACACTATCCAGAAAACAAAACAGGCTTTTAAAAAAACCTGCATGTTCATTTCAAAAAGCTCAATTATATCCCCTGCACCGACTATTTCTGATATTATTTTAATGTCACTCTCTTGATAATACAGATTGATGGAGGCTGTGCAGATTGACATTTTTTCTGATGTTGCATGAGTTTTGACACTGTTCCTGTCTTTGAGATTTTATGCCATCTACATTTTCACAATATTTAATCTCTTAATTTCTGTTTTATATCCTATTATGTATGTTCTCTACCATTCTATACCTTGATTTTCTGTTTAGATATTTTTTGATAAACAGGCCTAATGGCTTCCTCTTTTTCTTCTTTTTTTTTTTAAGATCGTACTTGAGCTATGCTGTATAACTTCTATCCCTAAATATCCCTAAACTAAAGTGTTAGCTACTGTTAGGTAAAATTCACCTTTAACAAGTGATTGACATTTTAAAGGTAAATACATTTCTAAGCAGAAAGGACTGTAGAAATTGATAGGGAACACTAACCGGTAGAAAATCTGAAAATGTAGATGGTGTAAAGTGTCCCTTTTAAAAACCATCTTGGTGCTTTCAGCAGTTGTGCTGTAACTGCTTGCTAAGTGGGTTTAAGGTATTAACAAAAGGAAACTAGGTTTGATTAGGTTTGATTTTGGGGGTAACCTGGCTGAAGAATACTCAAGACGCTGTGCAGGTTTACAATTATTTTGGTAATAATTGGTTCAGGCCAGGCAATTGCCACAATGTGTTGTAGTTTAAGGAGAGGAAGGATGCCATCTGATAAAGGAGCTGTCCTGGCACCTGACATGCACAGCCCTTACAGTACATGACATAACCACTTGCACACCAAGGTTTAATGAGAAATACAATATTTATTTAGTGCTACTGTTTTTGTCAGATACTGTAGACTGTGTCTATTATTCCTCCTCTCAATTCTGGCCTCATCCACTTTACTTCAAAATGTGGAATTTACCATTGAAAGAATGCACAAACCTGTTCTGGTTCAAAAGCTTGATTAGTAGCATGCCATGCTGTACATTTTACTTGGCCAGAAAACACTGAACTGTGTTCAGTACAGTTATATTATGTAGATGAACATTTTCCAAAAGCCCTTCTACCATTCTCTTGACAAGGTGCATTTTCTTTAATTGCTAAATATATGGTCCTTGTCTTAAATCACAACAGTAAAAACAGGCTTTGGCTGGAGCGGCTGGAGGCCTCCCTTTGGTTAAAGCTGCTGTCTGTTTCTGAGCAGTAATGAGTCATTCAAGGCTGAGCTTCGCAGAGCAGACTGGCTGAGAGCCAACAGGTTGACTCCTAACAATTAACCCAACCACTCATCCTCAAACTAAGAGAGTTTATCAAAACAGCCCCAGTCCCATGCCTACACAGTAATCCAGGGAGAAGGGATTTAAACAGGCACATTAACTTCTAGTGCAGGGGAAAGAATTTTGGGAGCTGGAGAAATACTTTAAAAAAGTGGTACATTTGGGTGCTAATAAAGGGAGACAAGCAAGTGAGCCCCCCGCATTGTTCTAGGTCCATGCCTTGTCTGCCCTGAATGCAACCGTGGCCAGTGTGATTGTTGCCAACATTAACAGCTCTGTCTTTGGTAGAGTCCACGAGGAATGTCACCCTGCCTGAGTCAAACCATGTATGTTCTCTGTGTGACAGTACAGTACATGTTTGAAGTACATTGTGAACCATGAAATATATTATTAAGGAAAACGTTTTTCTGCTGACAAACACATGAAGGCACTTTCTTTCTACTGACGGGGGAGAACGGCTGTTGACAATCGGGGACTTCTCCAACCTTGCACATGCAATGAGGCACCAATCTAAGACTAAGTCTTGGAATGAGTCAGGAAGCCCACGCCAACTCAAATAACATTAGTGGCAGCGAGACAAGCAGTCCTTGAGGGTCATTAGAGAAACACTGGAGCAAAAGCACAAGTCTTTGACATTTGAGTACAGAGTTTTAGGTGACTGTTGAAAGCACAAGTGCTGTTGTGGATTTTTTAACTGGATATCCCTATTTGGGCTGCTTATGGGGCTCTGTTTTGGTGACTAATAGCCCAGCTGCAGCACCTTCAAACAATCAAATATATATACTATAGTCTGCTTGTATGAGACCAGAGATCTGAGATATTCTTCTTAAAGGTCATCATTACTGATCTGGCTCAGGGATAAGCACTGAGAAGTCTTGAATGCAGACACACCTGCATACGTTACAGTCATGTTCTCACATCTTCATCAGCCTAACAAAGCAGCTGAGTAGATTTTTTTAAAACTAAATAATTAATAAAATAACGAGATGAGCTTTACGCCAAAAATAAACTACCAGGCGAGAGAAGTCTACTTGTCAGTTGAAACCAGGATCCTACTAGGATTTGTTTTAAAAAAAACTTTACCCCTCTGGTAAATACATCTTGGCATTTTTATCTATAAATCCCAAAAGGTGCAAGACAAAACTACTATACCAGTTTAGCGCTATGTTAGTTGGTAGACAGGCACATTTATATTTTCATTTTATATTTATAGTTTCTTTGAAAGAGATTTGACTGTGTGTACTAGATTGTTTCACTGAAGAGCACCATAACCAAGAAAGCAATGCATACGACTTAATAAACTCTGGTAGGGGAATTAGGCTTTAAAAGCTTTGAATCTGAAGTCACATGTTGAACCCTTTTACCTTACTGGTACTGTACAGTGAACGTGGAACAATAAAATCATTCATAGGAATTAGCAAAATCACATTGAGCAGTGGCTTTCAACAGGGTGTAAAATGTCCTGCACTGTGCATTTGTGCAACCTTATACAATTCCAGTCATCTCACAAGAATGCCTCCCCACCTAAGTGGTCTGTGTTGTTGTTACACGTTTGATGTGACTTTACTCTGCTGTTTGTTGTGCATCCAGTGTTCCTTTGGAAATGCTGCCAGCCTCTGTGATCAGAAGTAGTGGCTTGTCTTTTGTTGTCTGTCTCTTAAGGAGCAGCGATGGGGTTTGAGTGAGGGTGGTCTGTTCTATCACTCTATGGCATCAGAACCACAATTTATTATTACAGTACTGTAGGTCTTTTTTTGTAGGCTGGTTTGTTGTTTTACTTTTGATCTGGAAATATTGGCTGGGCTGCAGCAGGCATGGGTTCCCTCCAGTGGTTGAACCAGAAATGAGACTCAACCATGTGATAATCGCTTCATCCCTTAAAATACCTTTCGTGTGTGCAGCTGTCTTTAATAGAACTAAACAGTGATAGAACTAAACAGTGATTTTGTGAAAGTTTCCCGAATAAATCCTTTGGATTCAGTTTTGAAGCTCTCTGTTTGAAGATACTTTAATGGTATTTCTGTAAACTATTCCGTTGTCATGACTTTTATTTTCATTTTAGTGGCAGGCTGATGATATTTCGTTTGCATTGGCTAAACCATTGCAATAAACTTCAAAAGGTCACCCTAGTGTGTGTTCCGCTGAAGAAATCCTAGCAAAACTGTTAGAATACCACAGCATTACCAGAAACACTATGCCATGGAACAAATCATGCACTGTGGCTTTGATATGGTCTATATTGATACGTAGCATGGACCTACAATGGATTGGTATTGTACTGTATATTAGTATTTCAAATATGTCACTGTGATACCATAATAAGTACCGTAGCCCCTGCCATTAAAGCTGCCCTTTAGCTACCATTCTGGGCCTCACCTTCAATCAATGCATTGAGCTTTCTGCATCTGATTCCCCAATCATTTACCTTGTAATTAAGTTCTGTGGCTTGGCAGACTTAGGAATTTAAGTGACTTGTATAATATGATTCCCTAAGACTCTGCTGTGTGCTGATATTATTAAGGATTATCCCCTGGCTGTCAGTCTTAAGTTTGTATGTCCTTTTTTGACGGGGTACCCCCACCCCTTTGTATATTAAGTTTTGTATTTTGTATTTGTTGTATTATTATTTAAAAACATATTGTTTAATTCATATAAACTACAATGTTTTATTGTTGTTTTTGCAGCATGGACAGGGTTAAACTTCCCCATCCATGCTATCCCCATTCAGAATGTGACCGTCTCCAGATTGATTGATTCATTTATTACTAATTTGGAGACGGTCACATGTATGTAAACCTGCAGCTTTGGCTGATCGAGGTTAGAGTGTTCAGGAGTGGAGAATGGGAATAAGAGACTGTACAAGAATAAATACAAAGAAACAATTGCTACACGTGCTGGTACAACACCAGCACCATACATGTTTTAGTTATTTCTTGTCTATTTGTTTTTGGCCAACGTGCTGTTTGTTTCTGTAAAAGTGTTTTTGTTTGTTCAACCTTTTTGTTTTGTTATTTTGATTAATAAATACACGCATCAGCGCTTTGCATACCTTGCAGTCCTGACTGTCTGTGCTTCTTTTGGATCTGACGTCACCACACAAGCCATCCTGCCACACTTTTGTATCACATTGTTTGTATATAGCTTTTAAGGTGCAGTAACTATGGTTCTTGGGGGAACAAAGTTCATTATGGTTGAAAATAGACATTACTGTAAATTATCCTCTGAGCAGAGTTGAGGCTTGTGATTAAGCCTAGGGCTTATATTTCCTCTATGGGGAACTGTAGGCAAATTGCCCCCTTCGTAGTAATTGTATTACATGGCCAATTTGCCCACAATGGAAATTGGGTGTTCAAACTCATATTGATGGACCAGAGTAATAGATACAGTCTACTGTTTTCATCTCTAATACAGTCCACTACATAATTTCCTTGTGGTTTCACACAGTTTTTATATAGAGAGACGTTGCTGATTGGCTTTAGTCTTACTGTAGGTCAGCTGATAAATGCTTTCTTGTATTTCTGTCAGTTGACCCATTCCACTGAGGTGTGGCTGTGTAGTGTGCTCTAAAATGCATGTCTTTGTGTTTCAGTGATGGAGGAGTTAGTGGTGGAGCTGCACCTCTTCCTGGAGCTCCTCGACCGTGAGTACCTGAGTGCCATTGTGAGAGAGAAGAAGGCTCTGATCACAAACATTCTTCACAGGATACAGGCAACAAAAGGTCAGTGCTTTTTGGCTGTGAGAAGTTGACATTTTACGCTTGGTAAAATTGACAGAGACTGAGTCACCTCAACGTGGTACAGTGCCCCCTACTGGCGAGGCGCCCGGTGAGCTCAAGCTGGCCTTTGTTGGGACTGGCAGCTTGCAGACCGCCTTTTTCTCAAGATCAGGGTGGAAAGAGGCATGCCGGTGGGATCTCCTCGGGTTTTATGAGGAACATAATTAGACTTATACATTGGGGAGAAAAACAGAGTTAAAAAAATTGGGCACTCAAAAAAACTAAAACAAATAAATAAATAAAAAACACCTGCTCTAGGGATTCAATTCCATTCACATTTTTAGCTGTGGCTTAAGATTCACTCATCCATTGTTGAAGTGGTATGTGCATTCCTATGCAGAAGGTATTTGGCTGTTTATAAACATGTGGGCCTCATTAGCCCAATCAAAGACCAGAGTAATAACCCACATATAACGCAAGCTTGCACGGATGTTTGGTAATTTATTCCATATGCTGAGAAAGGAGTTTACAAAATCTTCATCTTGGCAGCTGCTTTGTCTTGTTATGTGCATGGCCATTTGTTTTTGGATGCTATTCTGTATTTGTCATAGTACTGAGAGCTGTAATCTGTGATTCATGTCCTTGGGTCTCTCTGCTTTCTTTGCTTTGTTGATGCCACAGAACCCTTACACAAGACTGAGATGCATAGTGGCCTGCCAGCTCCACCTCAGATGCCCCTGCCAGAAATCCCTCATCAATGGCTGGTAAGATCTGTTGAACACCCGGTTGTGCTACTCAATTACAGGCTATTCATTAAAATTGCTGATATTAATGAAACTTGACACACCTGTAGCTGTCAGTTTTGAAGTACAGGTAAGTAGTACTATCCATTTTTTCTCCGGATGAATAATAAAACGTAAAACATTTCTGTGAAGTCACCCTATGATTGATTAATTCTACAAATCTTCTAACTAAAAGTGGCTGTGTAACTTTGAAGAGGAGGGGAGTGTGGTGCAGATATTTGTTGATTTACACATCCACAGTTTGTGCTAGGATTCCACAGAAAAAATGATTTATCAACAAAACCACAGTCCGAACAATTCAACAGAAAAGCGAATACCATTTTATTGTATTATTTCAGTAATTGGTTAATTATAGTATAACACATTTCAAGTGTACCACTTAGAAAAGGGCTTGCAGTTTCAATTTAGTATATTGTTTGCTAAAAGTAATACAATTATACATTAACATACTGTAAAAACAAGTTTTCATAATTACAAATCCATCTCCACATAAACACCCCCTTCTAATTTTTATTTCACATATCTTCTGGACAGTTTCAGGAACAACAACAATTTCAATTAGTAAATCTGCATTAATTGCACGGACATTAGGTTTAAACTGAGCTTTTTCATTTCTTTCATTTATCTTATGCCACTTTCATGTCTTACATCTAAAACATAGCCCTCACTACTATTTATTTATTTATTGCATTTATATAGCGCTTTTTATACAAAAGTATTGCAAAGCACTGTACAGTACATAGCAGAAAAAAGAACAAACCACAATACATTTTTCTAGCATGTCACACATACAGCTGCCATAATCAGACCATTTGAATAACATATTTAAATAACAGTATACACATAATACAAAAGCAGCCATTTTAAAGTTACATTAAAACCCACTAAGATAAGAAAGCCATTTTATAAAAGTGTGTTTTTAGTCTTGACTTGAAAACTGTAATGGTCCCAGCTTCCCTGACAAATGAAGGCAGAGCATTCCATAATTTAGGAGCTCTACAAGGAAAAGCCCTACCTCCAGGGTTGCTTTTATTGACCCTAGGAATAACCAGCAGCCCCGCATCCTGTGATCTCAATGCGGTTTGGAAGATACAGGGTCAGTAACTTCTGCAAATAACTAGGTGCTAATCCATTCAGGGCCTTGTAAGTTAACAGCAACATCTTAAAATCAATTCTATACTGCTTTGTGAGCCAGTGTAAAGAGGCCAAAACAGGGGTAATATGTTCACTTTTCCTGGTTTTACTAAGAATTCTAGCGACGGTATTCTGAACAGGCTGTAAGCGGGATACCGCACGTTCTGGGACACCAGAAAAAAGTGCATTACAATAATCAATTCTAGATGAAACAAAGGCATTCATTGTGGAGTATTGGTAAGGGCTCTGGACTCTTGACCGGAGGGTCATAGGTTCAATCCCAGGTGGGGGACACTGCTGCTGTACCCTTGAGCAAGGTACTTTACCTAGATTGCTCCAGTAAAAACCCAACTGTATAAATGGGTAATTGTATGTAAAAATAATGTGTAAAAAAATAATGTAATTGTATGTAAAAATAATGTGATATCTTGTAACAATTGTAAGTTGCCCTGGATAAGGGTGTCTGCTGAGAAATTAATAATAATAATTAGTATCTCAGCATCAGATACGGAAGTAATTGGTCTAAGTTTGGCTATATTTCTCAAATGGTAAAAAGATACGTTAGGAACTTCCCTAATATGAGTCTCAAATGATAGATCAGGATCAAAGATGACCCCCAAACTCTTAATCTTAAATTTAAGTTTTGTTGAGTGACTGCAAGGGTCGAGCTCATGTAATCCCACATTTCCTTTTAGTTTGTTCTGGGATCCCACTAGCATAACCTCTGTTTTATCTGAATTCAACATTAGAAAATTCTGTGATATCCAATGCTTGATGTCTTTAAGGCAAGTAGCTAATAACACCCAGGCAGAAGAAAGTTCTGGCTTTAGGGACAAATATAGCTGGGTATCATCAGCATAGCAATGGAAGTTCACTCTGTGTCTGCAGATAATGGGCTTTATGTATCATTGATTTCTCTTTCGTATCTTGACTTTTCGTAGGTTTTTGTGACTTTTGTAGACCTACCCACGATGTATTAGTCATTTTCACTCCTGTAACTTGGTTTCATCCCTGCTCCGGGAACTTTGTTACGGCTGTTCGTTTCAAAGTACTTTCGAATGCAAATGTATGAATCTCATTATAATATCGAAGTTTCACGCTTACGCTTGATGTATCATCATTTTTTGCTGATTTACGTCTGCGTTTTTTGCCTGTTATTTTACACCTGCCTCGCACTGGCGTAGATTCAACAAGCCGTTCATAAGTCAGACTGCCTCTTTAAACGTTTGTGGGCATTTAGTTACATTAAAAAAAAAAAAAAAAAAAAAATATATATATATATATATATATATATATATTAATACTCTATATTAAATAACAATGTCAGTAAATACATTTTTTGTTTTGGTTTATTTTATATTTTAATGTGCTTTGTTTTAAACTTCATGTAACCCTCCCGATCTCCGTGTTACCTGCAAAACTGCCAGCAATGAGTGGTGTTATTGCAGCTGAAATCGATCACAAATGGAGAGTAGATAAAGGGGCATTCAGAACAGAAAATAGGAGGCACTTTTTTACACAGAGAATTGTGAGGGTCTGGAACCAACTCCCCAGTAATGTTGTTGAAGCTGACACCCTGGGATCCTTCAAGAAGCTGCTAGATTCTGGGATAAATAAGCTACTAACAACCAAACGAGTAAGATGGGCCAAATGGCCTCCTCTCGTTTGTAACCTTTCTTATGTTCTTAAAAAAAAAAGTATCAGTGCCACTATGTTGTTTCCCTTTCTCTTTCTGTAGAACATTTTGTTCAGTGGTTAAAATGCTTGTTGTTGGGTCTGAGGAGTAACCATGCTTTTGATAATACAGTACTTTGTTTACTGTAACATGTCTCTGATTTCTTTCTTCCATCTTAAGAACATTGTGACACTATGTTAACTTAGGCAGATGCTGAGCATCTCATTCATGCCTTCGTCAGTTCAAGATTGGATTACTGTAATGCTATGTTTGCAAGTTTTCTGAATGTACCTCAGCTTGCTAAATAGAAAGCAGCAAGGGTCTTAACTCTGTCTGGGACCTTCTTCAGAACTGCTCACTCCCTGTGCCTCTGCTTGTACTTTGAGATCTCAGGATGCTGATTCCCTTATTTTGTAGTCCCCGTGTTCTGAAAGAAGTCATCTGAAGCTAGGCCATTGTTTAATGCCTGCATCAAGGGTGCTATAAAAAATGAAGTTTGTATTGTATTATAATATAAGATATCCTGAAGGTTAAATGCCAAGTTTCACTTTGCTGTATCCCTTGCTTGCATTTTTGTACAATGTTCCTTAGTCTATTATTCTCTCTCCCTTATATATCTAAGACTAATATACATGCTACTGTTATGCCATGTAATTGGAAACATCCTATCTTGGCTCATACTGAGATCCTTTGTTTTTCCTGGAATACTGGGGATCTTATAATTTCATAGCTGCAATTACAGTTTATTAATGTTCCAGTTTCTCCCCAGGCTTACTTTTTAAAGGAATTCATTTTATAAATATATACTTTAAAATTCTTGTCTTGCAGCAGCAGGGGGAATGCATGTCAATGGGTTGGATACTCCAGCCTTGGGTTGCCAAAGAGTAGGCTCTTGTCTGCCAGACAAAATTGATTGAGTTGCACAGTGGACAAGTGTCCAATTTTTTATTAAAAGCCGCAAATGGAAATGTAGATATTATAGGAGACACGTGGTGCTGAGAATTGACAGAGCAGGAAATACTAGCTAAATGTAATTCATAGGAAATGTTATTATGAATGCAGACCTTAGTCATACCACTTTTCATTTGACCCAACTGTTGGTCAAGACAGTGTGGCTCAGTAATAAATATGTCTACAGAGTTCTAAATTGAATTAATAAGTGGTTTGGTGGTGCCTGCCAACTTGATGAATTATAAAATTGGGTTTGGATACAAATGAAGCTTTCTTTTCTTTTTACAAATTGTACTTATTCCTGAATTAATGGAGGTATGCTTATCAAAATGTACAGATAGCTCTTTGAAGATACTGTATTTCATTGCTTTACTTTTAACAAGTCCAGCATTCCATTTCAAGCGGTTGCGCAAAGGAACGCACAGATGTGATACGTCCTATTTCTGTCGTGTGAATGGTTTCACTCTGGTGTTCCAGATATGTCTATGAAGGCCAAGGGGTGCTTTTAAAAAGTCACAAGAAAATGATACAAAGTATATCTCTACAACAAGAAGAATACATTATTTAGATAAGTGATATTTGATAACCATACCAAGTTTAAGGATGTGCTAAAATCAATTTTTAGTCCAAGCAATATTATGCCATCCTTTTTTTTGTTTGTAGTCTTATACTTCTGTTTGAAACATGCAGATATGTCAAGGAGGATATAGAAGTAAATGTTGCTGCTGCTTCCTGGTATGAAATCACTTCCTGTGCAGTAGCTCAGTTTCACACCAATGATCTAACTGCAATCAGACCCTGTGACCTGCAACACAGGAAGTGCATACTGCAGCATTGTACTTTGACGACTAGTATAAATTGGTAACCACTCTTTTTAAAGAGTTACATTATCTATCGATCTATCAATTTATCTTGCTATCTATCTAGCTATTTATCTATAAGTACTCATCTCAACCTCCTAAAGAATGGGGGCTTCAAACTGCATGCATGACAAGCCCTGTTTGGGTGTTTAGAATAGCAGCTCTATAGGGATTCAGATGGATTCCATCTGTGTTGATATTGGCTGGGCTTGCCCACCCGCCCAGCTGTGCGGACTAACCAGCACTCTAAAGGGATCTGACTTTGACAAGCACCATTTGTGTTTCATTTCCTCCTTCATTGGGTTCTGGCAAACTTTTAGACAAATAAAATGACCTATATTATGGGCTTTGTTGGATTTTTGTTTTAATTTTAAGCAGAGAACACTGCTTTTTAAACCTCTCCTTCTTTCCCAATAAAATCAGTGCTTTTGTCACGCTCAGTGGTAATTGGAATATGAATATAAATGAAGCAGTTTCTTTTGAAATTTGAAATAGATCTGTTAGTTTAATTTACCATTATTATTTCAATACATTACTTCTCTGACTTTACCATACACTCTTAATCAGATTGTGAACAACTGAATAGATTCCAGCCTACAGTACATGATCACTGTTATTGAACAGGGGGAGGTCCATCCAGTGTAGGAAAGATAGTGTGGAGAGTCCCCACAACAGCCAATAATGTATGGTAAATATCTAAGAAATGCTTTTTTTAAAACTGCTAGTTGTCGCTATGCACTCTATCCTTGGAAATCATACATTTTAGGTGCCTAATGTAAATAATGTATTTTTCAGAGATGGTAGTGTTTGAAAACCCTGCTGTAGTTAAGCCAGCGCTTGCTACTGAACCAGAAGCAGTGGTAACAGGCTGTGGGAACCTGCAGCTGTTCCACTGCCTCCCACCCTTCCTAACAGGTGTTATGAAGCAGTGGTGTCTGAGGGACCCCATTTGTTACAATTACAGATGTTGGCCACATATTCTAAACAAATGTGACCATTATATGTTGTAGACCACAAACTTTTTTAGTGGTTATGTCTTCTACTGCTCTAATGTTGAGCTGTTATCATGTTTCTTTATATCTGTCCTTACCTGTCTGAGCATCCTTTGAGTTTGCCTGGATAATCCTAACTGCCTGACACCTGAACAGACATCCTCACTCCATTCAAGTCATGTGAACTTTGTACCCTGCTGGCCTCACCTACTCTACATATAGAGAGACAGACAGTGGGTGGAGCCAGCAGAGTTGAAAGGTCCCATTGTCACATTACTTAAATGAGGGAGTCTGTTTAATTCCCGGTTTAAAGCAAGCTCAGGCCCAGGCAAAACAAATTATGACAACTCAAAATTGGCACTTATGATGGCACATATCTTTGAGCAAAAGCTTCTGTGTGTGTGTATATATACATTCACAATTAGTAGCTCTATGTCTATAAAGCAGCGTTTTTCAACTGGCCACATTATTGGGGGCTGTGAATCAAGTTCAGAAAACATAACAGAACACATCTTTTAACACAAAATTGTGTTCATTTTCTGATTAATAGATCAAATAATAACAAAAAATATGTTCACGACTTAAGCATTAATACCATTGCACTGTAGTTTCAGGAAGCGATCAAGGTTAAAGGTCAAAGGGCTGTTGGCAGGGAAACAGCATTCGCACTGTGCACAGTTATGATTAGGCAGCAACCCAGCGGCTTGCAAAAATTCAAAGTTCGAAATCGATCAAGCGAAAAAGTGAATCTGCACAACAGAAAGAGAATATAGAGGGAAAGCGTCAGAAAAAGGTGAGAATATATCGTAGACGAGTATTTGAAATTTGGTTTTATTCTTGCAAAACAAGTTGGCCCCGAAATAGAACAACTATCTCAATGTGTTATTTGTTCAGCCGTGGTATCCAATGAATGTATGAAGCCGTCAAAATGAATCCAACATCTGGAAATGAAACATCCCACCCTTAAAAACAAAGTGGTGTAGTATTTTAAAAATTGCAAGAAAGGTTTGGAAAGGCAGATAACACTGATGAGAAAGGTTTCAACTGTAGCTCCAATGAACTGAAAGCTTCCCATCAAGTATCTCTTTGCTTTGCGAAGTGCAAGAAGCCCCATTTGATCGGAGAAGATGTTTTGTCTGCACTTCTTTTTCATTCAGAAGTAAGGTGGCTAATTCGCGGTGCTGTTCTGAACCGCATTTTTTGAATTGCGCGATGAAGTATGTGAATTTTTTGACAACTGTTTACAAACGGAACTTGCTGCTAATTTCAGCGAAACTGAATGGTTATTAAAGCTGGCATATCGTGCAGATTTATTTGGAGAACTGATCAAAGTCAATATATCGATGCAAGATCACAATGCCAATATCATAAAGTAGTATGACAAACAGGAAGCTTTCCGTAAGAAGGAAATTAAATGTTGAGAGCGGGTAGAACAGGGGGTTATTTCTATGTTCCTGTCAGTGGAGGAACTCTGTGAAAACTTTGGCCATGAGCATTGCAGTGACGGACATTATTTGTGCCCATCTCACAGCCCTGGTGCAGCAATTTGGTGAATCAGAAACTAAGTAAGGAATGGCAGCTGGTTATGCAGGTGCATCTGTTACAAAGAAGAATAAAGTTACACAGATTTATAGATGTGTGGTGTTTTATGAGTTTTATGTGTGTGTGAGTGATTGAAAACTCACTGCAGCCTTTTCACAAGAGTAATCCCCCTGCCAGCACGCCCATCTTGTGGCACTTAGGAGACTGGATGCACTAAAAAGCAAAACACTTTGGCGCAGTCAATCATTGTACTGCCAGTTACGGCCTTGTTAACAACGTTCACCTGGCTAGAGTGCCGAGGAATGAAAACTGGGCAAAGCTTCTAAGAATAGTACAAGAAGCCACCCCCTGTTTTTAATAGAAATAACAAGCTCAACATTTTTACTGTACATAGGGGGAGGGGGTCTTTATAAATAGATACTGCCACTCTTAAAAACATATTATTAAAAGTTATGCATGCTTATTTTGAAACTGTAGAATCTTGTAAGATGCCTTTTCCTTTAATCTGCCAGCACAAATCTGTACCCCAGGGTGGAGTTGTTTTTGCTGAGGGGTATGAAAATATTTTTTAATCTGATGAAGTCGGACTTAGATTTCTTTATACAATGGCCTATTCATGCAGAGCCCACAGTAGATCTTACTAGGGAGTATTGGGCTGGTGCCATGACGATTTAAACCAGCAGGCTGTATTAAGAAAGGCCCTGTTATTTTTCTAACGGATATTCCTCTTACAGGACAATGTGGATTTACGTTATGTTTTTTCAGATGCCAATAACAAAGGTAGAAGAAACTTGTGTAATCTGTTCATCAGAAACACAACACAATATTGTTAAACCAATATGCTCACTATTCTTTGAATTTTCAGTTACTGAATTAAGACATATAAAACATATACTCTCCATCAAAAAAGAAAGTTTATTTTGAAATATTTGACACTGGCCACAAAAGTTTTAATGAAAACAAAATGATGTTATTTAAATTGACAGCCCAGCTGTTAACAAGATTGTTTTATGGCAGTTGTTGCCCTATTATATTTCTGTTCACATTTCCAAGTGAAAATGCAGAAACTATGGTCTTTTCTATTAAAATTTGTATTTCACAAAATATTTTAAACATGTCAAGGATTTACCACAGCTTGTATTGCACAGCATCCTACACATTATTCTATATGTTACATGCATAATGAATGGAAAATAGGGTTAGGGTTAGGGTGTGAAATGATCTTTCTCTGATTGGGAAGCACAATGTAGTGTGCTCTGAGTCACATTCTCATGTAGACATTTTCTGTATTTTGTCTGGCATTGAGTCCAAAGCACGCTGTCAGCCACCAGTTGGCACAGAAATGTGTCAATTACTCTTATCTTGGAATAGTGATAAATATGTGCCTTAGAAAGGTTAACACTTCAAAGCAAATATTTTCTATTATGTATATTACCAAATGTGCCTTGGAAATAAAGATCCTTGATTGTATCTTATGCTGCCAAAGTTTTAACTTGGCACTTGTACACACTATTATGTGGCTCAGTAATATGGTGGATTTGCATGCTTGCAAATGTATACAAAGAAATTAGGCACAACTAATCTAAATATAAAACTATTTAGATTTGATAAATGGTTACAAGGAACTTAAGTATAACTTTAAGTAAAACAATATCTGAAACATTACATTTATAGTAACTATCAAAAATGCCAGAATATAGTTTATTTAATGAATCTGGATGTTTTACTTTTATTAACAACACACATCATTTCCATCTAGAAATAGGGCACCACTCTCCCTTTGTAGGAACTGAAATAAAGATAACCCTGAAGCCCCAGGCATATCTAACAGCTTTTTGGGGATCTGAAGAAATATATGTTTTTGGGTAGGATTCAACCAGCACCAAGGTTGGTAGTGATCGACTCATCACTCAGCAATCTTCTCTCAGCTAAGCCACAGTTTTAATAACAGTGATGTGAGAATACTGTATGTACTGTAGGTCCACTTATATGTGCAGTTTTGCTCGTTTTAAGGTGATTTATCCTTTTTTGCATCCATTTTTTCATGTGAGTGCCTCCTTTAAATAACATATTCAGTATGTTGTTTACCATTATGTCATGTGATATATATTAAAAGATGATAATGATAATGAATCAAGGGAAGTGATGAAACCTTGCAATAGACACTTACTCAAGAGTGATTCAGACCTGTGATATATTTTTACACATACTTTCTTAATCACTTAAAACCCACATAAAAACAATACTGTGTTTGATTAAGGCTTAATGCATTAAGAGACATCCATATTTAACATTGTGTGAGCCTCTGGACACAAAATGCAGTTGAATTATTGATTTGGATTGATGGGGGTCAGTTCCTCTACACTAACGTGTTCTAAGGGCTGTTTTCTCAGAAAGGAACCCCTTTTATTGCACTCCTTTCAATCGGACCAGCACTGGCTCTCCTTTTCCTTTTCTTTTTACCTAAAGTTGCAGAGGTGACAAACGTTGCCAATAATTAGTTCACCAATGCAGTTCTCCCAGTGGCAATAAAATTCGGTTCTGGGGCCCGACCATGGCTTACATTAACTATATTAGAATGGCTGACTTGGTTCTTGTTTTAATGATATGGTTGGTGGAAAGTCTGGCAGCTTAAGATTGCAAAACATGTCATAATTAACATCTGTTTTGCCAAAACTAAAGAGTTTTTTTTTTCTTTCAGGAACAATTAATGAGGAGGTTTCCATTTGGCCTTTTTTGTGAAATGCAATATGTTTGTATAGTGTGTTTCGGTCTGACTAAACCATCTGTAACCAATCCATTTGGGGCTTAAAAGTGTATTGTGAACTTCAGATACAGTATTAATTTAATTTCAAATGGTGGTTCATAGAAAAGAGAATAAACACCATGCAGCCACCAGATACATAAGATTGGTTTGTAAAAATGACATTTGGTACTTGGTTCATCATATGGCATTATTATTATTATTATTTGTTTATTTAGCAGACACCTTTATCCAAGGCGACTTACAGAGACTAGGGTGTGTGAACTATGCATCAGCTGCAGAGTCACTTATAATTATGTCTCACCCGAAAGACGGAGCACAAAGAGGTTAAGTGACTTGCTCAGGGTTACACAATGAGTCAGTGGCTGAGGTGGGATTTAAACCGGGGACCTCCTGGTTACAAGCCTTTTTCGTTAACTACTGGACCACACAGCCTCCTTGTTCAATGTCGTTTTTTGAAAGTTACATTTCTCAGGGTTCAATAAAGATAATCGGAGTAGTTTCTGTGTGTGTGCTGTACCCAAAAAAAATAAAAGTACCTTTATTATGTGGATAGTTTTCAAATTATCCTCATTGTGTTCTGATAGAATGTTTAAGTGTGAGCTTGGTGTTGGAGCTTTTAACAATTTGCTGTTCTGTGACATTCAAAGTTATTTTTTGTTCAGTTGCTCCCTTAAGGTATAACTTTCTTTTACAAATGTAAATAATTTAAGACAGCAAGCTGTTATTGTGAATGCCAAAAATGTGTGTACAGTGTTTAGTTTTTTAGTCTTGTTTATGTTGTGTTTACTTTTGATAAAATAAATGATGCTGCTGCTAACAGGAAAACTACTTGAAATACTTTTGCTGTATCTCAATGGCCCTTTTCTTTTACAATAAATGGAACTGAAGATGTACATGACCTAAATAAATACATGGCACATATAGGATGATTATAGGATCCTGAAGGCTCAGACCTACTCTTCTGTTACTGTGCAAAAGAAAAATATATTTTCTCATTGTGAAGTGGGATGAAAGGCATGTCAGTGAGTAAAGCAGCAAATTACTGATATCTTCAGATAACTCTTGATCAAAGCTTTCCTGTACAACCACTGCTTTAAACTCCATAATACCATAATATCAAAGGCACATTTTATAACATTAATAACATGTTTTCAAGGTGATGTAAGTGAATAAAAAAGCTACTCACTTGAACTGCACCTCTCTGCCAATAAGTTGATTCTGGCTTATTTTATTACAATCGTTTTATTCCTCACTGAAAATTGCCTCTGCACTTCCATCAGAATAAGGCCCTTTACCTTTTAAGTATTGTATATATAGTTTTGCCCATTTTAATATTTATGTGTCATCAATGTGGTGTTATTTCTTATATTAATACAGTTTATTTCAAGGTATTTACAGTATGTATTTATGTGTATCTTGCAGCCTCCTGATAATGGCCCCCCACCATTACCCAGCTCCTCCCTCCCTGAGGGGTATTATGAAGAGGCTGTACCACTTAGCCCTGGAAAGACTCCAGAATACATCACCTCTCGTGAGTACCAGCCAAGCTCCAACATAAGCAACACTGACAAGATTGTGTAGCTATCAAAATACTGAATGAGAAGCACAGTAGAGTTAATAAACTGTATACCACCAGTCTGAATCATTTATAGTAGCCGTAACAACTGGGTGTATCAGAATGTGGATATGTATGAAATGCATGACAGTATTTCATATTTACATGTACATACTGTGTACAGTATTTAGGTAATGGTGATCTACCTGTACTTTATCGGGACGCCTCGGGAGATCCCGAATAAACGTCTGTCCCAATTAAACGAGAGGCATTTGAGACGACCTTAGTCACACTTATATTCATAATTTACAACATTTTAATGAAAAGAAAAATAATGACATTACATCACATTATAAATAAATGTTAAATGCATCCTTTGAAATACAAGTCCATATTTTTTTTTATTCCTAAACAAAATGAAATCGACTTGTTTTCGCTTCTCAGCAATGATGACAAATTGCAAATAACAGATGAGGTGAAAACCACTGGTTTACGCAAGTCATAGCATAATCACGTTGTCACTTATTCACTGCACTGCGCTACGCGAACATTACTTGCTTTGAAAAGTGATCTCTGTTTATCATTTGAAAATACTGTATCCCAATTAAATGAAGTGGTGGTCCAATTAAATGACATAAATAGCATCAGGAAGAATCGTCTCCCAGAGGCCTGTCCCTTTTAAGCAGAAATGATCAGTGTCTTAATTTTTAAGTGGCGTCGACTGTACTGATAATTTATAGCCGTAGTGGGGAGTTGTATGTTACCAACATGCATGTTGTCTTCTTACAGATTATGACTCTGATGCCATGAGTAGCTCCTATGAGTCTTATGATGAGGAAGAGGAGGATGGCAAAGGACAGAAGATGAGGCACCAGTGGCCCTCTGAGGAAGCGTCCATGGACCTGGTCAAAGATGCCCGCATCTGTGCCTTCCTGCTCCGCAAGAAGCGCTTCGGACAGTGGACCAAGCTGCTGTGTGTCATTAAAGACAACAAACTACTGGTATGATTCACAGCATGTCTTACTGTTTAGACATTTATAATACATACAATTTGTATTTATTTTACTTCTCACCCAGCTGGCATGAATTTGGAATATGATCTATATACATTCGCTAAACCTCACTCTTCTTTTTAATTTTTTTATTTTTTTTATCCAAGTTCTATGTTACTGAATAATGATATTTTGAATGTGGTTATGGCGTGTTGTTACATAATGGGCATGTATACCATAATGCTTAACTGAATATTGTTTTTAATATGATTGATTAACTGCACAGCAGCCGTGACATTTTCCAGATGCTAAGAAGTGTATGAGTTCATTGATGGCTAACTCAATGATATTCATTCTAAATAGTATAATAATAATAAGAATAATTGTTGCTGGATACTATTAATATTATGTCCATCTTGAATTTGGTCCAGATTTTTCTGTGTAAACTTGGCGAAAATAAGTAATTGCAACATTGTGTCGGCTTGAACTCTTGTCTTTTTGGAAATTGTGCAATATTGCAGATGTTAGCCAGGCTGTTCTAGTGACTTCTTTTTATTCATTGGATGTTTTTTTGTTTTACTTTATGCTTGTGTAGTGTTAATGAAGACCACTGAATGATAAGCATATAGTTCCTATATCCAAGACATTTGTAACCAGGCAACCAGTTATAGTTTTGTTTTTTATACAACTGTTAGTATGCTTCCTAACTGATCTGGGTGACCTTCTGGGAACTTTGGTTGACAGTGATGTAAAATAAAACAAAACTACCCAAAAAACGGTCCTTGGCAGAACAAGTTATTGCCTATGACAGCAAAACAATGGGAGTTAAAACTTATCACAGAATGCACTGTAGGTCTGTGAGCACTCCACACTGTTTTACCTTGTAAAAACATCTTAATTGTAGCAGATGAAATGCCAGATTAATGCATGGGCAAACTAGGCATGTGCCTAGGGCCCAAACTCAAGGGGGGGGGGGGGCCCAAAACAGATATGTTTTTTTTTTTTTTTTTTACAAATACAGATTTGACTGGAAAAACTCCACTCACTGACATTTGAACTGAGGCATGTATCTCAAAATCAAATTGTTCTGACAGGTGTTACGCAGATTTCTGTAACATTCCCCCATAGAATTCTGTATCCCCACATTATTCCATGCTTGTGCAGATGCAGTTTTTAAAAGATCGCTGGACGTACATGCACGATATTTCTGTGCCCGAGCCCTGTTGTGTTCTCAAGCACTGCCATTGAGTTCTGCTGCAGCTTGCAACAAATATTGTAAACAAGACAAAACTAATTCTGTGGCAAAATAATATAGCACATATAACACCACTGATTTTCTAGATATATGTACATTCAGCCTCCTGCGTTGCTCAATACACAAAACCCTTGATTAAAGTAACCTTATACAACACTGATTTTAGGGTCATAACAGCTGGTGAACATGGCACAAATGCCAATGTATGTATTATAGTTGAATAAGTAACAGTGTATTTAAGGGGTTAAAAGTCGTTGTCAAGCTGTGCTGCAGGATTTAACTTAAGCTTCAGTTTTTTCTGGTTTTATTCTGAAATGTATTTAGCATACCCCCTACCATTTAACTTTCCGTCAGATTCATTCAGTCATTCATAATAACTTCAAACTGAGAATTATACCTGTTGTAAAAGGGTGGAGAGCTAGTTATAAAGGCTATAATGTATATAGAGGTGTGTGGGTGTGTGTGTGTGTGTGTGTGTTTGTATGTATATAATGTGTGGCTGTTTGTTCAGAGGTAGGGGGCCCGCAAGTGTATGCTTGCCTAGGGCCCAGTGATGGGTTAATCCGGCCCTGAGCAGATGTTTTGTAGCTGTTTCATTTTTCTGTAGAAATATGCCGGAAGCCAACTCGATACATTGACCTCTCATAGTCCTTTTCAATTTGCAGACAACCTGACGATCTCCAGCTGTCCCTGTAGCTCCAGCTCTCAGTACTGTGGGTGGCCGTTATAGTCATTAAATTAATTTGACTAAATCGTCCCTGTGTGGCCACATTGGTTCACCTGGGGGTCTTTAAAAACTGGGTTACTCTGCAAAAACATGTCACCTCTCCAATTCATGATTTTAAAACTTAGAAATAACTTTTCATATGTAAATGATTAATACAGAATATGTAAATTAATACATTTGTCACCACTGCTGTCTTATTTTTCATGTTATTCTAATGTCAGCTAGTGCTCTAGTGAAAAAATATCGTTGTCATCCTTAACTTACACTGAGTCATACCAGTTGCAGTAACTTGCCCACGCTGGCTTTTGTATCCACTGTGTCACATGCTAAACTTGTTACAATAACCCCCTACTATTTACTTGTACAATAACCCCATGTGCTATTTATTTTGTGCTCTTGTAGTGTTATAAAAGCTCCAAAGACCATAATCCCCAGATGGAGCTTGTTCTGACTGGATGCAGCATCACCCACATCCCCAAGGATGGGAAAAAGAAGAAGCACGAGCTGAAGATCACACACCAAGGAGCAGACGCACTAGTGCTGGCTGTGCAGAGCAAGGAGCAGGCAGAGGAATGGTTAAAGGTATGGTCAAAGTCACATTGCAATTCATTTCTATTGATTAATTGCATCAATACACATGTCGATAAAAGGCAATTATATAGTGTGCTAACAGCTAGATTCAGATGAAAATACTATAGTATTACACTGCAAGGTTTTATTATTTACTTAATTTAATGCACATTCCAGCTGGGACAATGCCTCCTGTTATTGTCTGTTGATTGTATGGTAACTATGAAAGATTGCTATCAGTGCATCTCCAGATGCTTCTGGAAGAAGAACAGCTTATATCCATGTTTTCTGACACAGCTCGGCTATGGTACAGGATGGGGTCTGCTGCTGCTGTATTTAAAAAACGAGACTTCCCAACCAGATGACAACGAATTCCCTCAAAACATTTTCTACTTCGGGACAGTTTCCATTGTTTCCAACACATTTTTGCTATTTTCAGAACCTTTACAGTTACAAAGCAACGACTCGAGGAATGCTTAGCAGCCACACCTGAGTCTTTATTATCTGATTCAGTTCACATTTAAGCCATTCTCCAACCCTAATTAGGAAAGAATGTGCATCCGACAATGGTCTAGATTCTCAAAGCCATTTACTCCAAATCATCATTGGCACATTTTCTTTAGAAAAAGTAAAAACCCACCTAATAATGTTACCAAACTTGAATTAAACAACTCAGACATTTATTAGCTTTGAGAATCTAGCCCAAGAAGCTGTTCATATCCTGCCAGCTGGTGTTATAAATATAGACAAATAATTCCACTCCAAACGCCAGACTGTTGGTATAGTCTAAGAAAAAAAATGCATAGACATAGTAGGATTGTTTTTTGCACAGCTACTTAGTGATGTATACTTAGCTACTTAGTGTTATACTGTATAATGCTACTAGACCAAACTATCCCAGCTGCTCCAATGCCAAAAAAAATGAAAAGAATGCACTATTGAGTGTCCTCACAAGGATTTCTGAAACATTCCATAACACTCATAAGTTGCTGGTAAATTATTCTGACAAGTTACGAACAAGGAAGTTCCACAAAAGCTTTACCTCGTTAAAAAAAAAAAAAATGTAACAGTTAAGACAAATGGTCTTGTGTTTTATATTACTCATGGTACCACAACATCTTTGCATGGATTTATTTTAGATACAGTGTGTAACCTAGCAGTGAATGTAATCAGCCCATGTCCTTTGTATCCTGATTTACCATTTTTACACTGATTCTACTGGTTGGACAACAAAATGCAAGACATATACACTCAAAGGGGTTAAAAATATTTTAATAATATTTAATAATAATTCACAAAGCAGGATCCAGGCCTACGATAGGGGCTACTGAATAAAGACAAAGTGCTTGTAACTTTAGCAACATAATAGGGGTTTTTGGCCGAGGGTCCCCTCTGACCAGCGGGAACCTTCCTCTCAGAGGGTGAGACGATGTTGTCGGCCTCTGCGGTTGGGAAGTGAGCCCCCAAAAGAGGACCCCCCGGCTCCCAGCAACTGCGCCACTAATGCAAAGGAGAGAGAAAATTTAGTTAAAAATGAGTTAGTGATTAATTAAATACAGTTGTATTCAAAAGTTTACATTCCCCAACCTAAATATAGGGCATCAGTGTGGAGTAGTGGTTAGGGCTCTGGACTCTTGTCCGGAGGGTTGTGGGTTCAATCCCTGGTGGGGGACACTGCTGCTGTACCCTTGAACAAGGTACTTTACCTAGATTGCTCTGTATAAACAGGTAATTGTATGTAAAAATAATGTGATATCTTATAACATTTGTAAGTTGCCCTAAATAAGGGCATCTGCTAAAAAATAATATAAATGTATAATTTCTAGACATTTCTTGAAAACAAAGAATTTTAGGAAAAATCTTTTGTAGCAAAAGTCTTGCTTTTGTGGATGAGGAAAAAAGTCACACTTATTTATTTCAGCAATTCTTTTTTGCAGAACTCCAAAAATGCTAATTCAAAAGTATTAATAACATTTGATACTATGATAGATTATATATAAGGTGCTAGAAATTTCAATATGATAATGCAGAACCTATTATAGATAAGTCTAGAAAATGCTGGATTGTTGGTGAACATTCTTAGAGAGTATAAAAGGGTTAGGCACAGGGTAATTGCTGTCATTACCAATAAGGCAATATGGGAAAAAGTAAAGAGCTATCTGAAGACCTTAGGCAGAACATTATTTATTGTCATAAAGCTGGAGAAGGATACAAGAAGATTTACAAGCATTTGAGTATCCTAATTTCAACTACTGTTTCTATTATCAAGAAGTGCAATACTCATGGTACTGTCACAACGCTCCCTCGGTCTTGAAGTAAGGTTCTTTCACCAAAAAGAAATAGAAGAATTGTGAGGAAGGTTAATAACAATCCGAGATTGACTGCCACAGATAGTCAAAGCGAATTGGCTTCCATTTCAACCATAGGTCGAGTATTGCATGGTGAAGGTCTCAATGGTCGCAGGCCAAAGAAAAAGCCACTCTTAGGAAAACGTCACAAGCAAAATCGCTTACAGTTTGTAAAATGGCATTTGAATGATGGATATGAGTTCTGGTCAAAGGTTTTGTGGAGTGATGAAACAAAAATTGAGCAATTTGGTCACGCTGATAGTCGTTACGTTTGGAGAAAGTCTGGTGAGGCATACAAAGGAAAGAACACCATACCTACTGTCAAGCATGGAGGTGGTAATATCCTTCTATGAGGTTGTTTTTCCTCTAATGGCAAATGAAGTTTAGTTCCAAAACATGGTAAAATGGATTCCATAGCATACCAAAAGATTTTGGCCAATTGTCTGAAAACCTTGGCTACAAACAACAACAGTCCAAAGCATACATCAAAACTACTTCAGAATGGCTAAAGAATAATAAAATCAAGGTTCTGGAATGGCCTAATCAAAGTCCCGTTCCAAATCCAACTGAGAATCTTTGGTATGAGTTGAAGAAGGCTGTGCACAAGTCCTCGGAATTTGAATGAACTGGAACAATTTTGCGTTGAAGAATGGTCAAAAATCACTAAAGAATCATGCCAAAAGCTCATTGACAAGTATCCTAATCATTTAAAAGAGGTTATTATTGCTAAAGGCGCCTCAACTAGTTATTCATTTCACTTTCCTTGTCAGGGTATGGATACTTCTGAATTAGCATTTTTAGAGTTTTGCAAAATTGCTGAAATAAATAACTGTAGACATCTATTTCTTCTAACATTTTTTCCTCATTCACAAAAGCAAAACTTTTGCTACAAAAGATTTTTCCTATAATTATTTGTTTTCAAGAAATTTCTAGAAATTAGAAATTTAGAGTATGTAAACTTTTGACTATTTTTCACATTTTGTTGTGTCAGTGCCTCAGAGTTTCATGCATTTAAATGAGGATTGTTTTCCACTTATCTGCACACCATACTCCACACTGTTAAGGGGAAAAAAGCTTTTATTGAGAAAAAAATTATATATTAAAAATACAAAACTGAAAGATCATAATTGGATAAGTCTCCACCCCCTGAGTTAATACTTGGTGGAAGCACCTTTGGCGGCAATTACAGCTGTGAGTCTGTTGGGATGAGTCTCTACCAACTTTGCACATCTAGATTTGGCAATATTTGACCATTCTTCTTTACAAAACTGTTCAAGCTCTGTCAAGTTCCTTGGGGAGCGTTGATAGACAGCAATCTTCAAGTCATGCCACACATTTTCGATTGGATTTAGGTCAGGGCTCTGACTGGGCCACTCAAGGACATTTACCTTTTTGTTCCTTAGCCACTCCAGTGTAGCTTTGGCTGTGTGCTTTAGGTCGTTGTTATGCTGAAAGGTGAACTTCCGTCCCAGTTTCAGCTTTCTTGCAGAGGGCAGCAGGTTTGTTTCGCTGTGTTGGGTTTGCGTCAAACATAACGCTTTGCATTTTGGCCAAAAAGTTCCATTTTAGTTTCGTCAGACCACAAAACTTTTTGCCACATGGCTACAGAATCTCCTGAGTGGTTTTTTTTTTTTGCATACTTCAAACGGGATTCAAGGTGGGCTTTCTTGAGTAATGGCTTCCTTCTTGCCACCCTACCATACAGGCCAGATTTGTGTAGTGCTTGGGATATTGTTGTCACATGCACACTTTGACTTAACTTGGTGTGTGCTTTTGAAGGCGATTGGTTAGCAGCAGGAGAGGTGAGCGCTGCTGCTGGTGCTACAGAGGAGGATGTAATGGCAGCCGGTTCCAAGCGAGTGATCCTGTTATCAAGCACATCAAGGCGATCAGATACTGTAGAAATGGAGGTGGATAGAGGATGAATGAGTTGGTTGATATCATTAAAAAAATATGATAACGTAAATCGGAGGAAGGATCATATGACGGGCGGATTTGTTTGAACATTTTTTCGTGGATTATTTATTGAAGAAAGAAAGCCAGATGAAAACGAAAGCTGCCTTGGGTGAGTAGTCATTTTAAAACAATTGAAACAAAAGGTTTGTTTTAAGATTGTGTCTGCAAGTCTGCATGGTAACCTCAAACTGAAAAGCAAGAAGAGAATTAGGAAGCTGGCTGCAGTTTAAATAGGGTGACAGACAGGCAATTAAAGGTTGACTGACAGATATTTTTGCAGCATGACACAAGGGAGGATTCCCGATTCCAGCACGCCGAAATACACCAAGGTTCTACTAATGTTTATAGTGTGTGATAATTGTATAGGGATCCCTATGCAAGGTAAGTAACCACATCTAGCACTTTCATTTGATTTCAGGGCCACGATTGACATCCATAATAACTCTCATTCCATGTGACAAGTCTGCAAGGCATTTCAGTTGTTCTGAAGGGATACGTGACCATTCCCCAATAATTGCCACAAAGTTGGGGGTTGAAATCTGTAACCTGCAAACTAATTACTTAATTAATTTTTGGAATTCTTGCAGGCCATTGGTATATAGTACATTCCCGAGACCTGGTCTTGTCGCACGATGACAACTGTTACAAAGTGCTGTATGTGGTTACTTACCTATGCAATTATCACACACAACAAACATTATTAAATAGTAAATATTATTAAAATATTTTTAGGAGCACATACTTTATAATTCAAGTGTAAGTTCTTGTTGGAGTGTTTTTTTTAATGGGAAGCTGTGTGCCATTTAAAAGACCTATGGCACTATTTTGAATAAAGTTTAAGGCACATTTTCAAACAGAAATGCATCATTTATAATGGAATTGTAGGAAGCAACTTTTTTTAATCATTGTTGTGAGTAGTTTCTCGTGTAGTTAGTTGTTTAGATCAAAAAACAAAATTACTCTTGCTAACACAGAAGTGGCATTAATATGTCAAAATTGAAATCCTACTCTGTTTGCTTGGAAGTTAGGTGACTGTGTTTGTTTAGTTAACAAATTTTGTTTATAGACAAAACGATCAGAGTTGGGCTTGTATTTATTGACACTGGCAGATAACTTAAGAAACAACTGTACAAAAAAAAAGTTTTTTAAAAAGGCACACTAAATGAATACCCAGCAAAGATGAAGCATTTTAGCAATTTGAATTCAATACGAATAAGTATAAAAGGAGCAACGTACTGCTAAAGTGCACAGCCGGGATTGGTTTGTATTGGCACGCTGTCATTGATATATTAGCGATAGAAGTGTTCTGGATCCCATGCACATTAAACATGAGGTTAAAATGATATTCCCTGGAAAGCTCCACACCCAAGTAATTCTTGGGGTGTTTGGATTTATCGCAAAGCCAGAACATTAGCAAATACATTTGAACTTGATAAATTGGTTTGGAAATACTGTGTTATTCCATATGAGGTTGATCATAGTCTATCAAACCTTTTTTTAATAATTTTCTCAAGACCTTAAATCAATTACACAATACTATTTTGTATTTGTAAAAAACCTGAAGTTCAAGTGCTACATACTATAGTTATAGTGCAAAAACATTCTTGATAAAGTACTGGGTAATGTATTGGAACACAGATTTGTAGTGGACCTCTCCTGTCTTCTCATCTCTCAGCAGGCTTGGTGAGACAGAGGCAGTGTGTTCAGTCATGTCTGTGGTTTGGTTCTGTATAGTGCCTGTACTGTACACTGTTTTTTGTTCTCTGCAGCATGAATAATTTCAGACTTCTGTACTAACTATGCAGCTTAAGTAGAACGTGTCATATGGAATTTGTTCCAGGGGCCCATTGCATATTTAAAAAACACAAACTGGCTTTGGAGGTCTGTGAAAAAATCAGCTTTTAATCGGTAATAATTATATTAATTTTTGAACATGATTAAACAGTGACAGCATGTAAAAAAGTGAAACTGAGTGCTCTGTCTTTTCTGTCCAGCAAAGAGCTGAATTTACAGTTTTAGAATCATAATAGAATGTGTATTGATCCGTTTCCATCAGTGCAATTCAGTTGGTAGCAGTAAATTATACATGCCAGAGGTCCATCGGTTAATCGAGGGTAGCGTATCTTACAGGATCGGATATGAGGAGTTCTACTGTACATGTATCAGTACTCCAAGGATGTTAGAGTTGGCTGCTCACTCCTTTACGTTCCCTTCTTGGATATGAAACTGGAACCACCTGGTGCTAAGCCTGCAGAAGGCAGACCAGCAGTGAAGGGAGAAAGTCTTGACAATACTAAAACTTTCACAGCCCCCATAACAAAAATTACCTTTGATATGGTGTACGCACTGTGGGCCCTATTCTGAAGCAAATACAAGGTTTATCCTATTTTTTCTTGTTAGTTTTAAAAACAAACTTAATTTTTGTTTTGCTTTTTTTTCAGTAAAGGGAGCAACCTTTATACTTGTTGCAAAAAGGTCATTTTGCATTAGAGGCCTGCCTTTTAATAAAACATTTTACTTACTGTTTCTAAGTGCCCAACCTGGCAAAAACAAGTATACACACATGCACGCATAAAGAGAGCAGCTCCAATAGAATGTAGGAATCTGAGCCACATTCCTATCAGTGTCCATGCAAGCCTCAACTGTATGTTCCCGCCTACTGCCAGATTTCCTTTACAATTATCTTGAGCAACAAACACATTTTATATCACATCAGCTAGAAGACAAAGAAATGTTGTCTAGCTGTTGTAAGACAGTGTAATAAAACCCAGATCCCTCGGATCTTGCGTTGTCATTTGTTGCGCTGTGGATCTCAAAGATTGTTCTCCAGCATTATCAAATTGCAAATGAACACAAACACATCTCCATTTCCATATTTTTTTAATACAATGAAAAGGAGTAACCTGAAGCCTGACAGAAATAAATATGCAGGGTCGCTGTATCTGAGAATTGCACATTGCAGCATTTGAACAAATGAGAAAGAGCAAGAATGCAGAGTGTTTCTTTTTTATTTTATGCTGCCAGGTGCATCTCTTTTCATTTGCAGTACAAGTTCTAACTAGAACTGCATACAGTGCAGAATCTGTGTGCTGCATGTTTCTGTGGGCTATGCTGTGGAGTAATATGCTGTTTGTACCATTGGATAAAAACAGACGGTTTAAAAATAAAAGCTTTACCTTTAACTACAGCTGTGTTGCAAAGCCTGTGTTGGTTATTTAAAATGCTTCACCACCCATTCTTAAGCCACAATGTCTCTGCACTTTAATATCAAATATTTAAGAATTAAACATAAAGCTGGTGGAAGACATTTTAGTGTTTATTTTAATAGTTTTAGACAAGCACTAAAATAAAAATATATATCATTACACTGTAAAGTATATAAATTCTCAAAAGTGTTTTTAATATGTTTCATACAATGTATGTTTAATTCATAAAGAGTGTGTCACGCGTGTGTGTGTCATTGCTTTGAATCCTGCTTTTGTTGTTCTATGTCCTGAGCTTGTGTTTATTTAGCACTTGCAACTATTCCAATTGTGTTTAGTAGTCGTAGTCGTCATACTAGTGGTATTACAAATTAAGTCTTATTAATCCTTTTTTTAAGATATCTTAATGTGAATAGACCAATTGACCTGTTTGTGTAAAGTTATTTCCACGTTACCTTGTTCTGTATGCTGAAGAATATTATCCCCTTCAGTCAAGCTTCAATTATGAGTGGTAATTCAAAGTTAATTGTAAAATTGTCAGTCAGGGAACAAAGTAGACCTAGTCTGCAGAAGATTGCGTTAAGCAGTAAACATAATGAACAAAGTTCTGCCTGCCTGCTGGTTTAGTGTACTGTATGTGTCCATGAAGATAGAAATATTGAATATGAATCTGAGGGCGTTGTCAATTAATAAAGTACTGGTATGTAAAACTTTATAGCACTGTAAAACAAAAAAAGGTAGAAACCAAAAGCAACAATTTTTCCACACAATAATTCCAGTTTCTTCCCCTGTAAGAAAGACAGCAGTATTTTTTTTAAATGTTTGTTTTAATTTCATTTTAAACACATGACTGTGCACACAAGGTGTGCCAGCAAAGCCTCTAAACTGTGTGCAAGTTACATTAGAGCAAGTCTCTGCCAAAACTAACTGAGTGTGTGGTAAGAGCAGATGCTGAAAACATGACAGACATTGTATGAGGTTTGGAGAGGACATTGATGTGAGAGGAAGAAAACTTCCAGGAATCCGTTGCTTGTCTCCGGTTTACTTTTCAGACATGGGTCATTTATCATGAGCGGCATGCAATTCACTTTGAAAACCTGCCCACGGTGCAGTTTTGATATTACAGAAAAGAGTTCCTCATTTAAAGAAAAAGTCCTTGCTTTGGTTATCTCAGGGTTCAACTTAAATTCTTCTTTGTTGATGACACACAGATCTGGAAAACAAAGTGCTATTAAGTACTTCCAGCAGTTACAAGTCACAATCAAAGAACACACATTTGGTCACTGGTGACCTGAGTCCAGTAAATTGGTGTTTTTTGCACAAGCCATCTCAGTTTTACGATAGCAGATTGTGACAACCTAAAAGGTTACTCTATTACTGTACTGTATTGTTATACATTTTTCTTCCTTTTTTAATCCCCACCCCCTGCAATCTGCTATTGGTTTAGGTGATTAAAGATGTTTGCAGCAATTGCAATGGAGCAGTTGATTCAGATGGGGCTCCCTCCAGTTCTCCAGTGCACAAGACTGAGCTAGAAAAGGTAAAAGAAGTAAACTGAATGTTTGTTTGATTTTAGCATGTAAAGATTAATCCCATATCTACATTAGCAGATAACCCTTGGCCAGCGGTCCAGATAAACTGTGTACCTGCTGTTTTTACGCAATAAAAAATCTGAAAATTATGCATAGCAATTTTGCTACCCAGCTTGTCTGCCTCCCCTCCCGCCTTCCCTAAAACTTCCACTAACAACTATACCTTCCAGAATACAATGTCTTCAGTTACTAGGAAACTGTACACAAGAAAAAACAACCCAGCAAACATTATCCAATCTCTGGCTAGCCCTGTTGTCTTTGCAGCCAATCACAGTAAGAATAAAAACAGTTTGAAGCTACACAGGTTGAAGTGTAAACACCCCAGTACAGCTACAAATCCAACTGGAACCATCGTCAGAGGCAACCGCTAAATGTTGAAGTTTTAACATGTTCACTGAGTTTAAAATATAAGTAACATAATTAATTAGCAGAGTCAGTGTGATACCTCGAAAAAAACGCGCTGAGCCGATAAAGGACCTTGTAGAACACGTGTGGTTATACAGTAGTTCAAAGTTACATTGCAGTTAAAATGGAAGGCTCTTTATTAATGCCTACTCCATTACCATTAAAGACTGTACAGTGTATTTATCGAGACTTCAAGGTATGTTGCATTTTACCCCCTGAAAATACATTTTACTCTCTCACTAATAAAATTAAGTTACTCCCCTTATCTGGAGTGCTGCCCTTGGTGCTGTGTTAAATTGAGGGTAAATATACTGGGAGGTATTGGGGGTGTAATACTGTATTTGGCCACCTGGTGGTGGTGGGGTGTGCTCTAAAGGTAAAAAATAAAAGCTTAAAAGGGACTTTTTATCCACCATATTCAACAAAACAGTATTTTTGGTATTGTTTTTATTATTTTAATTTGTTTTAAACACGGCCCTAAAATCCATTAATAAAGGATTTTTCAAGCACTTGCCATCTCATTATATTCAACAGTTGGTGAAAGGGACAGAAGTGGTGCTTAATGATTTACATTTAACCTTTTACAGATGTTCTCATGGATCTTGCTTAGGAATTGTGTATGTATTAAAAACAAAGAGGCACTGTTAAAACAGTTTGGAGCCTTCCAATAAACACTCTTTTTACGGTTGCAGAAATTGTCATGTGACCGGCCAAGTTCAGATGGAGAGTGGATTCTAGAGAACGGAGTTGCTGAAGTGAAAGAGCAGGGTAAGTCTTCTGTGATTTTACTGTATGATGAGCCAATTATGACTTCATTCGGCGTCTATGAATAAGGGCTTTATTAGTTGCGTCACAGAGATAAGTAACTAAGCAGTTTAACTGATATTGATATCACATGCACTGTACTAGCTTGTATTAGAAATGATGGGATTGTATGGAAGATTGGCAACACAGTAAAGAATGTATGGTGATGGGCCCTAATATATAAGCATTTGAAATAAAAATTTTAAAAAAGGTTCCAACTGAACAGTATAGAGCAGTTATATTGTACTGATCTGTTAATGGGTGTGCAGTTGTCTGAACAACCCGGTGTTTCAAGAACAGCATCTTTGTTCTTGAATTGCTTTGACTTAAAACTGTTACCATCCGAAAGATAAGCTGTAAATGAAATACATGGATGTGAGTTCTCTTTTTAAGTTTTAGAAACAAAGTGTGGACCAGCATTACTGTCCAAATGACATTGGTGACATTTTAGAGTTACACACTTTTGATCTATCTTCGTTGTGCTGTTGTTGTGACAGTTTGCTATGCACTCTAGTTTCAGGCTTAATTTTGTGTAATGCTGCTGCCCCCAACAGGTCATCTCTGTAATTGTGTTGGTTCAACTCTGACCTTTGCCTGGAAACACTTTCTTTTACCTGTAAACAAACAACAGGTTCTCAGACATGCTTCAATGTTTAAGCATGAAGGCCCTTTGAAGTCTGAAACCCTTGTACCCTGAGATTATTATTATTATTATTAATAATAATAATAATAATAATAATAATAATAATAATAATAATAATAATAATAATAATACTACTACTACTACTACTACTACTAATAATCTCAGGGTACAAGGGCTTTCAGACTTCAAAGGGCCTTCATGCATAAACATTGAAGCATGTCTGAGAACCTGTTGTTTGTTTATAGGTAAAAGAAAGTGTTTCCAGGCAGAGGTCAGAGTTATTAATAATAATAATAATAATAATAATAATAATAATAAATGCTCTGTTATTTAGAAGCGCAGTCATTAGAACCTGTTTTTAATAATGCTGTAGATTTATTTACAGTGTAAATCCAATTGGACAAATTTTGACTTGCTTTGGAATTCAGCCAGGTTTAACATCACTGATCAACTTCAAAATAGTAGATTACAGGGTAGCTGCCCTTGAGATCGCTACAAACTAATGAGAACATGTGTGTCATCCCAGTAAATTACACATTGGTATGCATAGTAGAAAACTGCTGATGTCTTGCCCTTGCTTAGTTGGCACTGGGAGCAGTATGAGTTCCTCGATCCAGTCATGCTGTAGTGGGAATCCTACAGGACGCTTGCTGTGGGACGCCGCGGCTGAGGCTGTTGTCTCTCGTCTCATTGAAGAGCTAGTGGTGGAACTGCACGGGAAGGTCATCCAACAGTTCACTAATGCCATTTCTGGATGGAGCAGGTCCACGGCACAAAAGTGCTCTCGCCACAGACCACTAAATCAAAACATACTGGTAGTAAGGACAAGCGGTTAGTCTAGGCAGAAATATGATGCTGTAAAGATCTTCTTAATCTTTTAAAATGTGCCCCTCATTTTCTGAGGAGAAATGAAGATTTTTACTGCATTGTTTATTGTTCCTATCAAACCTTAACATTAACATTACCAGGTCTGCTGTTGCCAATACCCTGGGGTTACAATTTAGATTATAATCATAACTGTGGCTCTGATCAGAATGAGGGTTACTATATTACTAATGTGAGAATAATTAGATGTGACAATAGAGAAGATGCAGTATTCACCATGGACAGGAAATGCTATCATTAACCAACAGGAAGAAACTGAAGACGAGAAAGCTCTCAGATTCACCCAGCATGATTTACTGTATGTATCACTGCAATACAAATATATTATGGTCACTCCTGTCATGTATGGCATGTGCAGCTCTCCAAGATGTAAAGTCTCATGCAAACTGCATTCTTAAGAATTGGCCAGACATAACATAATTGTTCTTAAGACCATTATTGAAATTATTTCACCATTGCTATATAGTCTGTATGGGTTTTTTATGCATTTTATGCTCTTGTTTTTTTTTGTTTGTTTCTCTGAAAAATAAAGACAAATGGGAATAGATATCAATAGTAATATATCAGAGTAGTTTAAAGGTCAGGTGAGTTTAGAGTTATACAGTGTTAAGTAATTTAAAGCAAAAAAAAAAAACTGTATAAGATTATCACTCAGAATACTTTAGGTGGCAGAGAACCACGAGAACATGTGAACAGATTACACAAACCACCATCAAAAGCACAAAACATTTGAAATGAGGCAGTTCTTTATGTACTGTATGGGAATGTTACAGCAAACATCACAGGATATGTTGTTGTTCTTGCAGGGAAAGGAAAGAAAAACTCAAAGAATGAGCAGAAGGGCACTGTGAGTAAAGTGGCGGGAAAGAAGATTACAAAGATCATCGGTTTGGGAAAGAAGAAACCATCGACTGATGAGCAGACCTCTTCAGCAGAGGAAGATGTTCCCACTTGTGGTAAGTCTGTGTGGGATGTGTGTGTTTGGGTGGGTTGTTTTATAGGATCAGTAAAGGAGGGGTTCATGTCAAGGCCTCTTGCAAGCAGGCACTCACAAGGTTCAGTTGAGTATAACGGGCTTTACTAAAAAAACATAGACCATCTTTAAATGGGTGCATGGAATATTGTTAGACCAATGTATTATAGTGTGAATACATCAGGCCAATTTAAAAATGGGATTGTACTTCAATACACAAAATAATGTCTGGTTGTATAGTATAAAGTCCAAAATATCCTACATTTGAATTCCAGTTGGGAAGAACCATAGAGTTGTAGGCTACAACACCAACACTTTATTCTGGCTATAACTATTCAGAAAATGCCATTGTGAATGTGGGTATCGATGGCTCGGTTTTGTAGGATATCTGAACGTGCTGTCCAACAACCGCTGGCGGGAGCGCTGGTGCCGAGTGAAGGACAACCAGCTGATTCTGCACAAGGAGCGGACGGACCTGAAAACGCACATGGCCTCCATCCCACTGCGGGGCTGTGAGGTCATCCCGGGCCTGGATTCCAAACACCCCTTGGCATTCCGGCTGCTGCGCAACGCACAAGAAGCAGCTGTGCTAGAGGTACAGAACCCCTTTGTTCACGGAACTGCCAGCCATTGTTGTATGAAAGAGCACAATCGGTCCTGTTTTGTTGATTTTTGAAGTAAAACCCAGTGTTTTACTTCGTTCCCATGTGCTTAGTGTAATTCTGCAATGAACGTAGTTATGGGGCTGCATCATGTCTGCGCAGGTAGAGGGGATTAATAATTCCTTTGAGCTATCTTTCAATTTTCTGCGGCTGTTCCCACAGGCCTCTTCCTCTGAGGGGCTGGGCAGGTGGCTTGGAGTCCTGCTGGCAGAGAGCGGCTCTTCCACAGACCCTGCAGCTCTTCACTACGATTACATTGATGTGGAGACGACTGCAAATGTGGTACAGTTGGCAAAGCAATCCTTCTGGTAAGAATTTTGGCAGAACAACCGGAAAAGTATCTGCAGTCTATTAAGAGACCCCTTAGAAAAGATGCTGGCATATAGCAAAGTAAAAAAGTCTGTAAAGCACTGGAATTGTGAAAGAATGGTAAAACACACAGAAGTATAGTAGAGCATTGCAAAAGACGCTGGTTAACCTTGTATTGCATATATCATTGCAAGATTACCATGAAAATGTACCATGATAGACCTTTAGAAGGGATGAGGAAATCTATATATGTTATCTGAAATGTTTCACTGATATAGTTCTCTTGAATTTAATGTACAAGAGAATATGAGGATGGTGTGTGTAATTCCCAATTTGATGTAAATTACATTTTAATTAAGGAACTAACTGGGAACAAAGTCCTACAATGAACTGGAATGAAAGAGCCAGGGTTGCCTGCCCCTAATGATTTAAACACATTTGTTTTGAAATCTGCTTTTCATTGTACTTTGTTGATGTCTTAATGTGTTAAAACTTTTATGTTAATAATAACCATGAGCTTTATTTAAAATGAATGGTCTGACTTTTCCTGGAAACCCCCACTTGTGATTCTAATGAACAAGTGGGAAGACAATGAAAACCAAATGCCTTACATGGGGTAACTAGACCACATCATAAGAATTAATGACAGTGCTGAGTGGCACTGTAAAGTATCAATCAAAAAGAGGCTGCGGTTCACATTTTGAGACCACATTAAAGGAACTGCAGGACTTCGTAATGGACGAACATCAGAGGTGGTTTGCTAATATAACCCAGACGATGAGTGGATTGGGTACAATCGGGTTATTAAACAAATATATGCAAGTAATCCACTGCAGAGATATTGGATATGCAGTAATAGCTGCTCAAACTAATTATACCAAATTGTAAACCTTTATATATGAACAGTATTTTTCTGCTTTGTAAAACTTTTTATGAATGTAATGTATTGTTATGAAAGGCTGTTTTAAACACTTTATGAAATATTTTAATGATTATTTTAAGATCCAGTCTTTCCATTTTATCCCTTTTTTTATTTGTTGCTTTTGGCGTGTGGCTAACTTTAGTGATGTGGCCAAATAGACGATGAGATTTGAACTCCTGCTTATTTATTTTCTTTTTCTAAGCCACATACATCCAATTTAATACCCTAACTGGTAAAGTACAGGCCAAATATAGTGGGGGGACACAGGTCCACGGATGTGTGAAATCCGCGGATAAATGAGGTGTCATTGCATGTGACTAGAATGCATGAATAAAATACAGAAACTAGTAATGTAAACCAAATTAGCATTTACTGGAGATGTATGCAATACAATATATTACAAAGACTAAAAATGTGTTTACTCTGATAGTGATACTCCTAGCAAAATCTTTTCAAAATGTGATAGACCTCCAACTCTGTTTCCCAACAAAAAATAAATAAATAAATAAATAAATAAATAAATAATACCAATAAAAAACTAATATACTACAAAAAAATACTACAAAGCTCTAAGATTGTGCGTCTGTGTGTGCGTCTGTGTTCATCTGTGTGCGTGTGTGTGTGTGTGTGTGTGTGTGTGCATGTGTGTGTGTGTGTGTATATGCGTGTGCGTATGTGTGTGTGTGCCTGCGTGGGTGCGTGTGTCTGTGTGTGTGTGCGTGCGTGCGTGTATGTGTGCGTGCGTCTGTTACATTTTTACATATTTTTCTAGAGACAAACTTTATAAAACTAGTGATCTATCCCGCCATCATACTTTTACATTTAACTTTTTACATTTTGAAACTCTCATTATCCTGAGCAAACGAATGCAATGTGTTGCAAAGAAAATACACAAAATATATATCTTCATATAAAAAATAATAATATATAAAGAGCAGCCCCTCGTGGTATGCACATTGCCATTGCAAAAGGTTTGTAAAAAGTATAGAATTAGTTGCCAAAAGGCAAGGTCAAGAGATTAACAGAATACAAAAACAAAAATCTGAAAACACTTTCATCCACTTTTGTTGCAATAAAAATTAGCTGTTCAAATCGTTTCACATGTTCTTGTTTATTTTAACACCTCTTCCCCAGAAAGCATCTAGAATGAAACTCAAGCCTGGTGGTCTTGAAAGATTTGCAAAACGTAGGAGCTCAAAATCCCTGTGCCTGGAACTTTAAACCTTTGTACAAATATTTGAACTAAACTGAAAGTACATTGTTTAAAAACGAGCTGCTGATGTATGTGGCTTTCGACACTGTATTTTATTCATGTGTTCTTGTATATTTCTGTCTCATTCAGCTTTACAAACAGGCGTGCTGTGTCTCCTAACCCCTATTTGGATAATCCCACCAATGGCTATTCCTGCCCATCTGGGGTGGCCCTGCATTATGACGACGTCCCATGTATAAATGGATCGGTAAGGTTTCCTTCTAGTAGACGTGTCTTTAAAGCTGTTAACAGCTGAGGGGCTTCAGTTTCACTGGTCTCTTACTGCTAGGTCACATTGAGGGCTCCTGTCTCTTTCACATTGATCATTGTTTCTCTATACAGGTGGCAAACTTATGCTAAATGAGGCCTTTTTTGACCATGACCCAAAAAATATTCAAAGCTGAAATTTGCAACTGTACATTGGACCCCTTTAAGCTGAAACGTGAAGGTTTTCTCAATAAACAACATTTAATCAGAAAAGCCTTCATAAGGCCGGGTCACCTTACATTCAAACTGACACCATTTTCCTCACTTACTGTTTAATAACAGGTATTGAACATTGTGCCATTTTTACTAAGAGACAATTACATTGCCACATATCATGACTTTAATCCACTAATCCATCTTTTTTTCTGCTCTTCTCAATAACTTGTCGTGCTGCTAATCTCGCATGTGCTGCCACAGGAGCCAAATGACAGTATGTATTCGACTCCAGCTAACAACTGGAGGGATGAAGGACTGTATGAGAACGCTGGCCTGTATGAAAATTCCCCTTCTCCAACGCTTGCTGCGCGCTACTCACCTAAGCCTTCTAGGGTTTCTTCTTCTGAAAAACCACCTGCTAACCATTATAAAACTCCTGCCCCCTCCAAACTTTCCTCTTCGCTGCCTGTCACTAACACCTCTGCTGGGGGGCAGGGATTAGCTGGGCCAGCCTCACAGGTGAAGTACCACTGTTAACCCCTTCCATGTCATGCTTTTTAGTCTATAACTGTCTACAGCTTCTTCCCCTTTCCACTGTGGATTACAAATGTTGAGTTTTAAGCTTAAATAGGTAAAGAAAAATGTAAATGTCTAAAGTTTAATTACTGGTTATTTATTTTTAAGGTTATTTTGCTATGTTCTGTCAGGGAAGCAAACCACTATACTTGCTTGTATCTTAGTATATGTGTGTGTATGTGCATAGTCAGTTTTTTTAAAGGCGTTAGTTGTATTATATTTTGATTATAGCAGTGCCATGCCTCTAAACAGATCAAGGGAAAGAAAATGCCTGTGACCAACGGAGTGGCGCCCAAACAGAAAGTGGACATAGCCCAACAAAAGAAGCCGAATGGAAACATTCCGATTAAACGCAATAATTCCAGTAAGTGTCATGATGCGTTTACTGTGCATTTCCATGCTTGTGCAGTCCTCCAGTTTCCCTACTGGTGTAGTGTCATGGTTTGCAGCCCTCAGGCATGCACAGTAGATTCAGGGCATGTGGCTGACCATCAACGTGTGGTTAACATACCCAATGCTAGGTCTTTTATTAAGAAAACAAGTTACGCTTGGTTACTTATATATAAAATATATACTGAAGTTTTTATGGTAGTGTATTTTCCATTTTTCTGAAGATGCAGATCAGTACAAGTATGGTAAAAACCGCGTGGAAGCTGATGCCAAGAGACTGCAGGGCAAGGTAGATGAGCTCCTGAAAAAGAAGCAGGATCTCCGCTACCGGCTGGCACAGCTGAGGAAGGAGAGAAAGGACCTCCGGGCTGCAATAGAAGCCAATACAGGTACAGTCAATTGCTGTGTAAAGGCATCTGCTGCAGTGCCACATAATAAATCAATGTCAGCTTAATATATTTTTGCTAATCCTTTTCTAATGCAAACTTTTTTTACAGTTTATACAGCACAGTGGTTAATTCCATCCAGTGAAATCAATATACAGATACCCCCTAGAGTGACTTTGTAATTGACCACAATATTTGCGTTGGCCAATATGCATATATTGTATATGTATTTTACATTGTTCCCAAAAAGAAACATCCTTTTTTGTATTCATTTAAAAATGTTCTCCTTTATGAACTGCAGGCAGGAAATCCCAGACTGTTCTTGAGGACAAGCTGAAGAGACTGGAAGACGATTGTAAGCAGAAAGAAACGGAGCGCGTCAATCTGGAGTTGGAGTTGACAGAGGTCAAAGAGAGCCTGAAGAAAGCCATGAATGGCGGGGTCACTCTGGGGCTGACCATCGAGCCAAAGTCTGGGACCTCTAGCCCTCAGGTGAGCTGGGAAACAATTGCATTTTGCTTATTCTTAGCACCCAGAAGTAACACTTTTATGCCCACCAGTCTAACACGATGACACAAACAGAACTTGTTGCTGTCTGGTTTGTCTTACCCCTTGTAAACAAGGCCGAATTCTAAATGTGTTATTTTTCCTGATGAAAAAAAAGTTAATAAATAGATTAACAAAACATAAACAGATTGCTTTTCTTTCATCATCGGTTTGAGCCAACAAGCCATGCTATTCTCACGAAACCATGATAATATTTTACAAAAGCATATTTGGGTGTTCTGTCTTTCAGTCCCCAGTGTTCATGCGGCGCACTCTTGATAATTCCCCCGCCTCCAGCTGTGACACCAGCGATACAGAAACCTCCTCGCTTCCTGTGAACAGCGCAGCTATCCTGAAGAAACAGTCCTCACAAAAGGCATCACCAAATCGGGGTCATGTTCTTCGGAAAGCCAAGGTCAGTCCTGCTTCGTTGCCACTATAAAAAAGTTGGCTTACCCAGATATCATTAGCTCCTTTGTGGATTCGCGCACACAATGGCAGCGCTGCAGGATCCAACAGCAGTACTTTGTCCCCATCAGGCATGCGGGCCTGGTAAACCCAAAGCTGCCTACATGCAACTATAAACGCAGCCAGATTCCCGACTACAGTCTGCCCGTTCAGTTTTGATTGACTGAGTTCCCTTCCAAGTATGAAATGCTATTTTATTACCGAATGGGGTAGTTTACCCAAGTTAGTGCAGGACTTGCAGCACCGGCATATGTGCTAAAAGGCCATTTGGTCCACAGAGCCTAAAAAAGTGTGGGGAGAACCCGCACCTCAGTGTGCATGCTGTAAAGGGTAAACTGAATAGCTGCCCTTACCACTCTAGTATAGAAAACCAGGGTTTGGGGATTCTATGACATCTAGTGTATATAAACTAGGGAAAAAGTGTAGTGTAAACCCACACTATGGTATATGACCCCCAAGTCTGGAATACTCCCCATTAAACCTGTATTGTGTAGAAGTGGTCCTGGCATTCTGCAGAGCTGTAATAACCTCGCCCGAGAGCAATCTGGCTTAATTGCAGCCAGTCAGGGGCCAGACCCACAGCTGCAGGCTCGCTGGGTCAGGATCCCACAGGGTCCCCTGCGTCTGGTTGAGCAGGTCGCGATGCGCAGGCAGCTCCCAAGGCTGGCCGTCCAGGACCTGGACCACTGCCGACAACCAGGCTGTCCTGGGCCAAATCAGGGCTACCAAGAGCACCCAAGCCTGTTCTTGTCTGATTTTCTCCAGGCACAGCAGTAGCAACAGCAGCAGTGGGAGGGAATAAAGCAGGGCCTAGAGCCACTTGCGGACCAGAGCGCCTATGCCTAGCGGGTGCCTGACCTCCAGCAGGGAGAACCAGAGGGGGCAGTGAGTGGATCCATAGGTTGAGAACCACTGCACTAGAATAAAGAGCAATCTCTGTCTTTTTATATATTGGTACCAGCTTGGCAACAGATGCAATCACCCATTGAATTGGTTCGGTGGCCGATTGATACCGGACTCGGTAACTACATGGCCTTAACAGTAGCAAGTGTCTCATCATGAAGTGCGGAGAAGCTGCCGATCAAGACAGGCAGATAGCAGCAACGGGGAGACAGACCACTGCTGCACTAGATCAGTCTTTTCTTTCTTAATGTTAGTTATACAAATATTACTCTCTCGCTTTTGGTGCTTGAGGGAGAGAAAAAGAATTAGAAGAAAAGGCTCCGGAGGAGCGCAGCAGCAAGGAGCGGGAGCACTGAGTTGGCCCAGAGGGTGGAACTGGGTCCCGGGGAAGGGGCGGGAAAACCTGCAGGCTTCCAGGCCATGGTGGGAAGTGACCAGAACCAAGGACTAAAGTTGCAGAAAACACGCAAAAGTATGACATATACTAGCAGTGAGAATATTTATCCCAAAGGAAGAAGGAGAGAAGTAGAAAAAATGTGACTTGTCTCACAAAACAACTGTTACGGTCAGAAGCAGTGCTCCTTCTCAGGCATGGCTGAAGATAAAATGGTGCCAATCTCATCTATTCGCAACACTTTATTCCCACGGGGCAGGGACTCTGTACTTTGACATAGGTATTCAGGGAAATCTGGCTACACAGAGTTATATCCAAATTGGTAATGGATAACATTTCATACCGGTACTTGAAAGGGAACTACTTGGTACTATATCTGGCTGGCTTAATTTAAGAACTGACAATTATTTGTAACATTAAAGGGGTTATCTTTATATCTATAAGGAAGTAAGAAATTAAATATACAGAGAATTTAGAACATATGAAGTAACTTAACACAGTGCTTCATTTTACTTTCTTGTGCGGTCTGTTTAATTCGTGTTTTGTTTTGGAAGTGTTTGTTAGGTTTTATGCAGTACATTGAAATGAAAGCTCATAGCCAGTCTGAAATGGCTGCTATGCATGCGATTTTGCATTGTTTATTTTCAGTAGACATCCAAGTATAATTTTGCAATTGAAATATATGTTTGATACTTACCTTGGATGACCTCCAATTCTAACCTTGATATTTAGCTGAGTTGTATTTATGTTTAATTTATCAACACACAACAATTGCCTGATTGTTTAACTGGGGAAGTCCACAATGTTTATTTTTAAATTTTAATTCCTAAGACCATTAACACAATATATGTTCTTTGTTTTGTTTTTTTTTAGGAATGGGAAATGAAAACTGGCACATAAACAATATTTTCACCAGTACCTCATATATATATATATATATATATATATATATATATATATATATATATATATATATATATATATATTGTTTTTTTGTTAATGCAAATGTTTGGAGGTCAACGACTGGTGGATGACAGAAAAGATGGCATATTCATATCATAGGCTTAAAAAGGAAAAGTATTTTTCTTATTAACTTTATTTAATGGTATCGGTTGTTATTATTATAAATGTAACTGCCTCCTGCTTTGACATTATAAAAGCCTGTGGTGGCATGTGTGTGGGAGACTTACTCTGAAAAAAAGTCCTAGCCATTTCTCATGATTTGTTTTTAATGATGCCAAATGTATTTAAAAAAAAAAAAAAGTAATAATACTTAATGAATTAATCATCAGCTAAATTGAAGATTATCCATTGGAGGAACACAATTTGGTTCAGACATCTGAAAAATAATAGTTATTTATTTGTAAATGTTTAAGTAAATATTGAGTTGCCATTATTATTTATACTGATTTTTATTTAATGCTTTTGCAAATGGGGCCACCCAGTAAACATATTATAGTACAGTTGAATAGAAATATTATTTTAGTTATTTTAGTGCTGTATATCACAAAACCGGTTTGTTTGTTACTATATAAAGTATATTGTAAAATCTCTAGTCTGGTAATAAAAAAGGTGGTATGCATGCATACATTTACATGCTGTTATTTAAAACATAGTGATATATAAAGGTGAAATACCAAACATGATACATTTGATTCACACATTTCATTAAGTATTGTGCCAGGTATGCTGTTCACTTTAAATGTCATGGTTTGTGTTTTGTTTCAGCATTCAGAGACAGGTCTTTGTTTAAGATTTTTTATGTTTTATTTTACAGTATTTAAGATTTTATGTCATATTATAGACAAGACAAGGAGTGTTATATTTAAATGTTTTTGAAATAATAATGCAGAAGGCTTAATTTCATAATGAGTTGGTTCGACATACATGTAAATAGTATTTAACTTTTTTTTTTTCAAGTGTTGGGTCACAAATTCCTGCAACATTAATACATCACTTGCATACAGCAGTTGTAAGGTGTGACTGTGAGATTTCCAGTTTATGTTGAGGAGGTTGTGTAGTCAGTATATTTTTCTTTTGCTGAATACCTAAATAAAATACATGTGAGCTGGTCCAGTGGTTAAAGAAAAGGGCTTATAACCAGGAGGTCCCCGGTTCAAATCCCACCTCAGCCACTAACTCGTTGTGTGACCCAGAGCAAGTCACTTAACCTCCTTGTGCTCCGTCTTTCGGGTGAGACGTAGTTGTAAGTGACTCTGCAGCTGATGCATAGTTCACACACCCTAGTCTCTGTAAGTCGCCTTGGATAAAGGCGTCTGCTAAATAAACACATAATAATAATAATAAAAGTATGTATGGAAAGAACTAGCACAGTGAAGTGCTGAAGACTGGATGCCAAGAGAGACTCACTTTACTTGTCAGTCGTGGATTTTTTTTTTTTTTTTGTATGTCACTATCCATTTCTATAACTGAAGTCTACCCAACTGTATTTCAACTGTAAACAAAACAAAAGACTACATTAGCTAAAAAATTTAAAACCTAAAAAAATCATAACAGCCTGATTGGAAAAATGTGAAACCAATGTAAATAGTTGATTCTTTTTTGTTTGTTTTTGCACTTTTTTTCACTTTTCTAATATCATGTATTACTCTTAAAGACAGACACCAACTTGGTGAGAAATGTATATAATAAAGAAAACATCTGCCAAAAAGGATTGGAATTGATTTCTGTTATCTCAGTAACAAGAGGAAATGAAGCCTGGTTGCTGAATATTATACAAAAGAGAATGGTGTTGGTGTTTATACACCACCTACTGGCTGCATTAATACAATTAAAAAAGAAAGTAACTTAAAATTAGATATTTATAGTAACATACTCTTTTTTTAATGACATAGTGAAATATCAACTCCAAAAGCCCCAAAGAAAAAAGAGAAACAACCAGATTTGGAAAGAGTTTGGAACCAGTTTTATTTACCACAATCTGAAGTGCATTTTGTAAAAACAAAGGCACACCTTTGGATGCAACAGTGTACACAGGTATGTATACAGCAGTATGTGTCACTACGCCACGGCTTTTTTAATGAATGTTAATTCTGCAATGAGCAGTTCAAATCATTGAAACAAAAGCTATACAGTTAACAAATTATTGAAGTGCTTAACCATCATGGGCACATGGTTTTGTGCACTACATTTCGCAAACATTTATTGAAAACATTAAGAATAAACTATGCAGTCAATTCACACGCTTTGTGTAAACAATTAATCTTCCCAACAAATTATTATTATTATTTTTTTTATTTCATCCCCCAAAAAGATTTACAAACATCACATCACTAGAAAACTAACAAGCCAACATCAGCATATGTACAAGAGATGTACAAATAATGATTTACCACAATGTACCAAGTACAGTGGACGTATTGGTCACACTACTGGAAGTGGCAAATTTAATTGTGTGCTCAAGCAGATTTTATCGAGAAACTGAATGCAGGTAGAACAGAGGGGAGTAGGACCTACCAAAGGAACTGTAATATATATATATATATATATATATATATATATATATTCCGAGCATCAAAAGAAACTTATCACATATATTTGAGCAGCAAAAGAAACATATCACTTATATTTCAGCATGAAAAGAAACTTATCACTTTATATTTGGATAAAAGTCACTAGATGTGATCAAAAAATGACAAACTCTGTTTTAGAAAAGGTGCAGAGACTTTTTATTGTGCTGATTAATAATTGACATCACAAAGATGCTGCAAAATGATCTGTCCATCTTGGGCAGGTGTTGTGACTCTTGGTCACCCAGTTTGTGGCCTGTCATTGACAGAGTGTGTCTGGTTATACCGTCTCGCCAGGTTTGAAATTGCTGGCTGTGAGCACCCAAGACGGCAAGCCACAGTACACTGCCCTAGTCCAGCCTCCAACATGCTGCTTGCACAAAGACGCTGCTCTCTTGACAGATGCAGCATATTGTTTTTTTTTCTGTGATTTTCTTTTATTGCTTTTATTCAAGCTTGCAATTCAACAGCTGAAATCACTCCATATCCAGTGTCCAACAACAGTGTCAATGTCCATCATTTATATACCTTTTTTTTTTAAATAAATGTGTTATAATAGTGATACGTTTCTTTTGATGCTCGATTTTATATATATATATATATATATATATATATATATATATATATATATATATATATATATATACAGTACTGTGCAAAAGTTTTAGGCAGGTGTGAAAAAATGCTGTAAAGTAAGAATGCTTTCAAAAATAGACATGTTAATAGTTTATATTTATCAATTAACAAAATGCGAAGTGAGTGAACAGAAGAAAAATCTACATCAAATCAATATTTGGTGTGACCACCCTCTGCCTTCAAAACAGCATCAATTCTTCTAGGTACACTTGCACACAGTTTTTGAAGGAACTCGTCAGGTAGGTTGGCCCAAACTTCTTGGAGAACTAACCACAGTTCTTCTGTGGATTTAGGCAGCCTCAGTTGCTTCTCTCTCTTCATGTAATGCCAGACAGACTCGATGATGTTGAGATCAGGGCTCTGTGGGGGCCATACCATCACTTCCAGGACTCCTTGTTCTTCTTTACGCTGAAGATAGTTCTTAATAACTTTCGCTGTATGTTTGGGGTTGTTGTCATGCTGCAGAACAAATTTGGGACCAATCAGATGCCTCCCTGATGGTATTGCATGATGGATAAGTATCTGCCTGTACTTCTCAGCATTGAGGAGACCATTAATTCTGACCAAATCCCCAACTCCGTTTGCAGAAATGCAGCCCCAAACTTGCAAGGAACCACCACCATGCTTCACTGTTGCCTGCAGACACTCATTCGTGTACCGCTCTCCAGCGGTTCGGCGAACAAACTGCCTTCTGCTACAGCCAAATATTTCAAATTTTGACTCATCAGTCCAGAGCACCTGCTGCCATTTTTCTGCACCCCAGTTCCTGTGTTTTCGTGCATAGTTGAGTCGCTTGGCCTTCTTTACACGTCGGAGGTATGGCTTTTTGGCCGCAAGTCTTCCATGAAGGCCACTTCTGACCAGACTTCTCCGGACAGTAGATGGGTGTACCAGGGTCCCACTGTTTTCTGCCAATTCTGAGCTGATGGCACTGCTGGACATCTTCCGATTGCAAAGGGAAGTAAGCATGATGTGTCTTTCATCTGCTGCAGTAAGTTTCCTTGGCCGACCACTGCGTCTACGGTCCTCAACGTTGCCCGTTTCTTTGTGCTTCTTCAAAAGAGCTTGGACAGCACATCTGGAAACCCCTGTCTGCCTTGAAATTTCTGCCTGGGAGAGACCTTGCTGATGCAGTATAACTACCTTGTGTCTTGTTGCTGTGCTCAGTCTTGCCATGGTGTATGACTTTTGACAGTAAACTGTCTTCAGCAACCTCACCTTGTTAGCTGAGTTTGGCTGTTCCTCACCCAGTTTTATTCCTCCTACACAGCTGTTTCTGTTTCAGTTAATGATTGTGTTTCAACCTACATATTGAATTGATGATCATTAGCACCTGTTTGGTTTAATTGTTTAATCATACACCTGACTATATGCCTACAAAATCCCTGACTTTGTGCAAGTGTACCTAGAAGAATTGATGCTGTTTTGAAGGCAAAGGGTGGTCACACCAAATATGGATTTGATTTAGATTTTTCTTCTGTTCACTCACTTTGCATTTAGTTAATTGATAAATATATTCTATTAACATGTCTATTTTTGAAAGCATTCTTACTTTACAGCATTTTTTACACCTGCCTAAAACTTTTGCACAGTACTGTGTATATATAATCTTTATATAGCGCCTTTCATAGTGGACCACCATATATATATATATATATATATATATATATATATATATATAATATATATATATATATATATATATATATATATATATATATATATATATATATATATATATATATATATATATATATGTGTGTGTGGTCAAATATATATTTCTAAGATCAATACTAGTTCAAACTCCATGCTGTCATGGATGCTGTTTAACTCGTTAGTTTGTTAATTCTTCTTCACATATCAGATGCTTGCAAATTGGACAGCACACTCAGCTGCTTTCCCCTTTTCACTACAATTCAGCATCTATAAGATAAGCGAAACACAACCTATTAACACCTTGCAGGACAATAACTTTCACAAATAGAATTATCAGATGTGAAAACATTTATTGTGGTATACCACGGTACAAGCAAAGGAAAGTGTAGTGAAAGCACTGCTTCACACAGATAAATGTGGTGACACCTTGGTAATGTGATAATATGTGAGAATGTTCCTTAGTAGACAGTGGGTTAATCCGGAATTATTTACATTGTGATGCTGTTGTATTTTTTTTTTTTTTTATTAATTTACAAAGCAAATTAAAGGGAACCTTGCCACTTTTAATTGCCTAATATAGGCTCTATTGAAATATTTAACACCCTTTGTGAGATATACAATAGCATTTGTAAACTGCATACCTTGCTTATTTTTTCACAACATACTGCAGCCAATAGCTGCTTCAAACAGTTTTATGTTATCCTTAAAGAGTAAGTAGCGCGGTTCCAAAAAAATATAGTGTTATATGTCCCCATGTGTTGCTACAACTGTTTAAATAACGGGCCTGTAATTTCTTACACTTAAAATTTTAAAGTCTGTTTCAAAGCTCTCTTAAAAATGTCCACCCTAGTGCACTGGGGTTTGAGATCTGTCCTCTGTCTAAATCACTACAGGAAGAGCGATTTAAAAATATGTGCACTGGCTTTTCTGTTCCATACCACATCATGGATCATTATTGCTGTGTTACCTGTTCGACAATGTAGGCAATAACCCTTAAACTAGAGCGAACATTTTAACAGGGTGTTAACAATGAAAATAAAAATGACAGGTACATTATTTAAAGAGTTGTAGCAACAACATGGGGATGTGGAACATTATATTTTTCGGAACTGTGTCACTTACTCTTTAACATACTATCTTTTGACCATACACCATTAACAACAATTTAAGAAAACGTACAATTTAATTATCTATCCTACTTTGATAGGTACAGCAATGACAAAATTAATCTGAATGAGTAAAACAGCAACCTGGCAGTCAAATTAACACAATTTAATAAACACTACCAATACAGGACGAATAAGATGATTCTTTGTTTTTCATTTTAGGCATATGCTAATTAATTTGGCCTGAATTCATTAAAAAAAATAAAAATAAATATATAGCACCTTTTTAGCTATATCAGTGCTACCGTATAACAAGCCTCAATAGACAATAACATGGCTATAAATGTGAAGTAATCAATTTTTTTTCACTCAAGAGGCTGATAAAAAAAATCAACACCCACTGATTTAACATCACTATGGTTTCTATCAATAAGATGTAAACCTGTGCAGGTGTAATGGTAGATGTTCAGTGCTGTGTTATTTACAGGGTCTGTTTTTCATGAAAGAGAGCTTGGAACCAAGGCCTAGAAAACAAAACAAAAGTGAAGCAAACTATTACTTATTTAAGAAAATACATACATGTAACCGTGGAGATCATGAGTGCGTGTTTTCACCTTTTGTAAAAGCTCATGTACACTCTTTTCTTAGTGACATATGCTTTGGTGGCATGCATCAAAAATGACATACGGTTATGTCTCGCAGCAGTGTTCATTTTTAATTGAATGAGCCTGTAAAAGGCGATAACAGTCCTCAGCCCCAGTGTGTGTACAGAATGCCGAGTACCAGATTCCTGACGTGACTTCCTCATTCTATTGTTAGATGTAATAAAGAAGAGTTGGCTTTTATCTTCTTAAGAGGGTGAAAAAAATATAAGGTAGAGAGTTTCTTTCTGTGATTCTGTATGATGAGTCTTCTTATTGCTCAAAGGCAACAGGAGGAGGGAGATCAGGGTTAGTGTGATGCATTATTGACTAGGGTGTTGCTAGTATTATTCTTCAAAGGTAGCACTCAATACCATTTTGCCTGTGGTCCAACCTTAACAATGACTGTTTATGCAGGATGGTAAAAGCAATTATAACTATTCTCAAGTAACATGATGTATAATACTCGTTGTTAAGCTTCAAAACCAGGAGAATAATGTCTGAGGCACAGACACATAAGCCGATTACATATTTTGTAGGGTTAGCAGCAAAATCCACATAATATAGTAGTAGTCACTCATACCTTATCAAGACTATTAAAGATAATTGTAAATTCTGTTAGAGTGCAAAATGTTTGCACTTTTTTTTTTCCCCAAACCTCATACATACAGCCCAATGTTTTGAGAATCCCTTTACTATATCCATTGTGAATTACTTTTCAGGTAAAAACAAAAAGAATAAATTGAGTAATGTATATGGGTCTTGTGATTATGGACCAGGACCATATTTACTTCTATAAACAAACCAATGTTTGGATAGATGCCACAGCAAGCAATTCATTTTTAAAGATTTAGTATGTGTGTTACCTATCACCTCTTCTAAATTAGGACCTATGAGGACCACCATCAAGCAGTGGATCCAGTCTGAAGCTGATGTAAGGCCCTTGAACAAGGCCATCCTTATTAATGGCTAGTTCAATATTTGTGAGTTAATCAAAGCAAAATCCTAGATATGAATTTCCAATTGAACTTCCTAATACCTAGTAAGGCGATATGTTAGATCCACAAAACATCTTGCTGTGGGATGAAGCCCTGTGTGGGGTTGAGGTGCAGGGATTCGACACACTAAAAGCATGGTTATTTAGTGCATAGAAACACAGCACAGGATGCGAGCAGAGCCTTCTTAAATGAACATGGATCTACACATACTGACCCAATAGATATTGTATGACCATAACTCAAAATACTGCTACCTGCACAAGAACACAGTTAAAAATAGGCAGCCATTTGACAAATGTGCTGCCAAATAGTCAAAGTGTGCATTTAACGAGATATAAACTGTAATGAAAGCTACAGTAACAGGAATTGAAAGTAGACATGATATGAAACGTTAGCACCATGTCCTCTTTCAAAACACAGGATAGTGGTTATTCTTTTGTTCTTTAGTGAAAAGAGTGGTGACAGGTAGAGTCATTTGAGAAACAGTGAGACCCACTTAATTAAATCCAGTTGGAGTCAACCTTTTTTCCCCCTCCTCAGAATATGTTACAGAAACACCTTTTTTTTTCCTTGAAAATGACTGGTTGCTGTAGTATCAACTGAGAATCTCCCTCTTTCCCTCCTGCTAGTGTCCCAGTACTGAACAATAAAATATAGAGACAAGCCTCCGCAGTTTATTGATGCTGTAAACATCAGCTGGTCAAGTAGCTGTGCAGTTCTCTGGAGTTTATGCTCAGAACCACCCCCGAGTGATTACCTGCAAAAAAAGGAATGTTTCGTAAGTGTTCGTAATTCAAATGTAATAAACCGTACATTCGTAATGGATTTCGTATTTATAAAACTTTGACCTTAATCAGAAACAGGCATTCATAGAGTATGACACCTTTACTGGCAAGTTATTATAATACTGTGTAACAGACTTAGCAATACAAGTATAAATGTATATAGAAGTAAAACAAGTATAAAATAAGAATATAAGAATACAAGAATCATAAAGAAAAACAATAAATATAAAAGAATAAAAATTCCAATAAAATTGAAATTGTGGCTACCTCCAGCGTTACCTAATGTTTGCGAATCGAGATCATCATCAATAAACTCCTCCCCTTGGATAATGTTCTGGGTGTCCTCGCTGTGATTGACAGGACTGGTCATTTCCTGTTCTTTTACATTGTGCATTTGAGCGTAGACGTTTCTACCAGGCAGTTTTCTGAAGGAACAAATAAAATTCACAATTTCTCTCAATGTGTCCCGAACATTATTTAAGTTTAATTGAGAGAGAGAGAGAGAGAGAGAGAGAGAGAGAGAGAGAGAGAGAGAGAGAGAGAGAGAGAGAGAGAGCATAAAACTCTCCAAGTTAAAGGAAAAAAACTGAAATTACCAAAATGTGTTGTTTGTAAAAAAAATAAAAAATGGTGGAACATTAATTCCTTATCAGTAAGCACTAAAACCTAACTTAGGGGCTTTTCCTCCTGGAAGGTAAGTCACAATAAGGAAGGTTGTATTGTGATTGGAAACCAGTAAACATTGCCTTTATTATAAATTGAAATCTTTACATAACATATTTACCTCCCTTTTCAGTGTTTAGGTTTCCTTCCTTTTTATTTTTTTTTAAAGTTAGACATTCTGGGGTCTATTCATAAAGGGTTAACGCCTGTCGAAATGAGAAAACGCATCGGATTTCGTCCACAGCCGTCTATTTAACGGCAGACCTAATTTATTACTACACTTGCTCTGTTATACAGTTTTACATACCCATGATTAACACTGCCTATTTTGAAAAATAAATAAATAATCTGTAGCTTTATATGAAGGAACATGTTTAAATATATACTCGCACAAGAATGTATTCTCTGGCAGTCATTTTGAAACAGCGCTGTGAAGCGGAGAGCAAGTTTTTTTATTTACTTTTACCTGTGTTCACAATAAACAGTTTGGACAAATACTGCCTTGTAAACCTGTTTATTTTCATGGAGCATTACAATATTCAGTATACCAGTGCTGCTGATGCAGTCGGTGGGAAATTTAGGCTTGCTTGGTATTGCAAAAAACACTGCGAGATCAGTGTTCGAAAGGGAGTCCTTTTTTTATGTAGTGTGTGCAATACGGCGTGAAACTTTCACTGATTCATAAACATAAACTCACCCCCGACTGACTCCCTGCTTTAAGCGGGGCTTAATAATAATAATAATAATAATAATAATAATAATAATAATAATAATAATAATAGTTGAGAATTTGTAAGATTAACATTTAAAGTTTTCAAAATAATTATTATTAGTATTACTATTTAAAATGTAATTATTATTATTATTATTATTATTACTAGAATTACAATATTATTCAAATGTCCTCCTACACTGCTTTTTGTTTATTTATTTATTTTGGTCCTGCAGTTAAGAATGGAAATCTTATGTGTGAGTGTGGAAATGTGTTTACCAGCGTTGCCAAACAAAACGAAAATACAAAGTATTTATTTAAAAAATACTTTTTATTTTCTAAATTATGATATGAATTTTCGGCAGACGTGATAGGGGCATTGGAATCAGGTTTTGCAAACTGCCCGTGACTGGCAGCTGCAGACTCGGGTTTCAGCAGTAGGCTACTGTCGGTCCATTTTTCTTTTTGCAACAGCTACCGACACCACCCAGAGAGGCGGATTTTCGATATTTAACGACTGTATACCCATTCATAAGGTGCTTTGTGACAGTCGCCCGTATTCTCAGATCATTTTATGAACAGTAATATGGATGACTTTCGTTAGTTTTAAACAACATTTGTTTTATTATGGCAGTCGGCAAGTACTTTAATGAACAGGGCCCTCTATTTCTATGAGCTTCCTGACTGGAAGATGAAAGTTTTGAGGTTTCTAATGTACTCTATGTGATGCCTACTAAAATCTAAATGGGTTTGATTCTCCAAGTGCTTCTGTTACTAAGGACCCAGCATCCATATGATAGAGACAGAATGATTCTTGGTGATGAATCTCCCTCCCGACCTGTCAGGGGGTGTGTAAAGGGAACAGCGGAAGTCGGCCATCTAGAAAGGGGGCGGAGCTACGGTACACTAAATCATCGACCTGGAAGGGAAACAACGTGGCAGCCGCGGATTGGAGGAGTGGTTGCAATCGTTGACCAAGGGGTCATGATTGAAGGTATACAAGGGGCTGTAGTGAGGTCATCTGTTCCTTTGTTGTGGTTAACACTAAACCGGAAGGAGACCCGTATTGTAATCGTGAGTGTTTTGTTTGTTTTGTAGTGTTTGTTGTTATTGGACGGCTAACACGATCCGGAGCTGTCGCTAAAGTCCAGCACCAAACCTGTACAACACTGCACTTGTGTCACGATTAAACTGTATTTGCACCACGAGCACTATAGCACTCACTGTGGACTTGTGATCGTGTTTGTGTTAAATGTGGGTGTTTAAATACTGGGACTATTATTTCGGGTCCAACCCATGGATTAAACAGAGCAATACACAAATGCTGTGTATTGTCTGTTATTATTGTTTACTGTTTGTCATCAGACTTTGGATTATAAATAAACCATAATTTCACCAGTACTTTGTTGTTTGTCCTTGTCTTGAGCACTGCATCACCCCTACACCTGCACACTGCAAACCACTTTGCCACAATCCTGTACACACCATTGGGGGTAATGGCCGGGTATCTAGGTTTAGAGACCAACATGTACTCTGCTTCACTCACATAGTGGCAGACAGATATTTCAAGTTGGTAAACTTGCAGAGAGAGTTATTTACAACACAACATAAATCCCCAGGAATGATAGTTTTATGACCCATACATACCTTTTGAATTTGTAGAGAATGAATGATCCTACTGCAACCAAGCAGACTACAAAGATCACTGCCATAGCCCAGAATCCACCACCTGCACCACTCCGCTGAGACTCTGAAACAGTTCAGTATATTAGGACCAGATGGCAAAACAGATATACATGCTTCAAAGTACCCTTTAAAACGATAGAGCTATTCAGCAATGAGCTCTATACAGTAAATCACCATAATTTCAAAGCAAATGATTTGTGTACCCTTGTGAATCAACTGTGAGAACCCATGGGATGAAGTACCAGGGTTATATTGTGTATTTGAATTAGGTTAGAGTAGATTGTTTTACATGGCGACTGCTAGCTTCTTTTTCATTCCTGTGACTCAGAAACTGATGTGGATGAACAGAAAGGGATACACAATATTCTGTATTGACTGTTATCATTTTTTGCAGGTTCAATAGACATTTGTATGTCCTTATTTGTATAATAAATGATGTTGTGTGTTGCCGTAAAGGATTCTGCCCCTGCAAATGAGACAAGGTTAGGGAGCCTCTTGTCTCTTATCACCTGGATCCTCTTGCTTAAAGCAAATAAGATCCTGACACTGCATTGCCATAGCAGTCAGACACAGTAGTTCCAGGTTCCAACACAAAACCACAGATAAAATAATACCCATCATAGCATAATTGAATAATTACAGTAAAGTCTCACTTATTTAAAAAACTTTATTACCGGAAGATGGACATGTCACCTGCGAGGACGATGACGGCTTAGGATCTCCTCACCTCCCCTCGTCTTTTTCAATATTAATAGCTACAAAACCTCATTCTACTTACTCAAATTACTCTTACTGATCGTTGGTATACCCCAGCATGTCGACCAACCCGAAAGAGACCTTCCACACACTCTTCCTCGCCGTCCAAAGAAAATAATAAAATTGACTCTGACCCATCCGCCATCATAGTCCTGTATGACGCGGCAGTACTTCGAGCACCTGTTGTCGTGCATCGAGGGCACTGGTCTCTAAACCGCTGCCAAAATTACCACCATGTAAAATGAATTCCTAACTCACCCAGGAATTCAAAGCCCTCAAGACAGACCTGACGGCACTCCGTTCCTCTATAAACCACAATAAGAAAGCGATTACATCTTGTGAACCTAGAACTGACCGTTTGGAATCTAAGATGGCGGACCTCGAGGACAGAGCCCAATGGAACAATCTTCACCTGGTTGGACTGAAAGAGGGAGACGAAGGCTCTGATCCCATTGAATTTCTGACGAAATCTCTCCCTCTGTGGTTCCCGTCTCTCACTGGCTATTTAGATAATGCGTGCACATCGCATATACTCCAATCAAGAGAAAACAAGAGAAAAGCCCTGCACGCTTATCTTTAATCTCCTAAAGTATTCTGATTGTCAGGCCATATTGCATGCTGCCAGGAAGGACTCTCACTCTGTTGCTGGTAGTATCAGGTTCTATCCCGACTTCACGGCAGTGTCGCAAGGACTTTTCCCACCCCATTGGCTTAGCTCGCTGCCAAGGTCTGCAGGCGTTCCTTCTTTACCCAGCGGTTCTCAAGATTCACCATGACTCTGCGGATCACCTCTTTCATTCTCCTGAGGATGCACAGGCCTTTCTGGACTCCCTTGGGATTGCTGTTCCATCCCAGGACCAGAGTCTCTCTCCTGCTCCTACTGATGAGCTACACCTTGTTGGCGCAAGGAGGAGTGGATCTGCTGCACGACGTCTTGGTCTGGACTGATCTCTATACTGAGATGCGGTCCTCTGATTCGGCTCTCGACAACGGGGATCACCGGCTGTGAGTGCTTTTGCTCCGCGCTCCTACGGATTTGGTTGTTGATTATTATTTTGCTATGCGGGCATTTCGACTCGACCACTGGCTATTTTCAACTGCTCCTATGGTCTTCTGGGTTATTTGTTTGTTTGTGATATTTTTGTGGTACTTTTTTTACTTTATTTTTACTTGTATTTTCTATGGACCTGAAGCTGCTGCAACATGACTAAAGTAGAATTTCGCTTTTTTGGGAAGCTTGTTATACTTTCATTGGCTGTCTGTATTATGATGTTTAGATAGCATTTTTTAATCTGTCATGATGTGAATGAGGTAGATTTTCGCTTCTCTGGGAAGCTTGTTATACTCATTGTATTACTGATTTACATTATGGGGTTTATACTGCACTTGTGATGGTGGAGGGTTAGAGCTCTGTTTGCCCCGTTTTCCAGTGCCACGAGTACTTATTGTGTGGGTTGGGGGGTACTGTTTCAAGTTCCATAATTTTGATTCTTTGGGGGGATGTTGCTGTGTTGGGGGGATTTGGGATGATGGTGGCTATATTGTGGGAGGGGGGTGGAACCTTGAGGGAGATAGTATTGGTTTACTTCCTCATACTGTTATATTTGTCTCGCTTATTGTGGGGGGGGGGGGGGGGGGGGGCTTGGGACCCTGAGGTAGATAGTGTTGGTCTTAATCCGATTGAGCTAGTATATTACGACCTGTACTTTTATGTCTATACCTTTTTATCTCTGAGCTGTGGATTTACTTTAAATTTTCTTGCTTGTCTCTTTCTGAGCTTAGATTTTTCTTCTGACACCCATGATTGATTTAAACGTGTTGTCATGGAATGTACGTGGGCTTAATTCTCCAAACAAAAGAGTGAGTTGTCTGGATCTCTTACGTAGAAAAAAGATAGTGTGACGAACTTGCACCCACTCGGGTTCTTTGCCCCTTTAAAAATTGACCCAGACACAGAAATTGGAGGTTCAGCGCTTCCGCGCACTTTTAATAATACAAACAAAAAAACAAAAACAAACACCTAGCTCCTTCGGAGCGCTAACTAAAACTCAGGAACACCCTGACTATAAAGTGGGACGGCTAAGCCGTTTCCCCACAACACAAAACACACAGGATTTCTACCCTTGCCGACTGCTTGGAAGCAGAGCACACCTTCCTGCCTCCTTCTATACAGCAGCCCTGAGCAGACTGACTGCACCTCTTATATACCCTGCACCTGGTCCTAATTTAACAATAATTACCAGGTGCAGGGGATAATTAACAATTAACACAAATGTGCATTTGCACATGTTTTCTTCCATGCAGGGAGGATTAACCCCCTCCCTGCTGTGTTACAATAGATATAGCTATGCTACAAGAATCCCATCTGAAACTTCAAGAAGTTCCTAGATTTGCTAACAAATATTTTTGCGTGGCTGCTTCCTCTTGTGCTGACAACAAAACAAAGGGTTCACTGATCTTATTACGTCATAGTCTTAAGATTACTGTTTTAGATACTGAAGGAGACGGGGATGGTTGGATATCTTATCTAAAAACGTCCATTTCCGGGAAAAAAATTGCCTTTGTTTCAGTATATGCACAGACGACATTTGAACCTCACTTTTTAACTTATTAACCAAATTATTACAAGAATTAAATGACTTCAGTTTGTTTATTGGAGTGGATATGAATGCGGAGATGAATCCGATTCTCGATAGATTGACTAAACAGTAGGGGTGTAGTGCACAGACTCTACCGTCCTAGGCATTGCAGAGATTTGCTTCTGACTGCGCTGTTCTTGATGTGTGGAGGGTATGTAATCCATCGGCTAAAGAGTTTACTTTTCTCTCAACTAGACATAAATCCTTCTCCAGGACTGATTATATCTTTGCTTCGAAATCTTTGTTTTCTGAAATATATAACATCGATATCTTACCAATAAAATGAAAGAGCTGGAAACCAAAATGGCTCTCCTGGAGCATATTTTACAGAGTCCTTTTTCAGAAACCATTGCGCTCGAATTGGATGTCACAGGGTTCGACAGAACTATTATTTTAATGACAGTAGAGCGAGTCACCTCTTAGCCTTAAAACTTCACAGCAACGAACGCTTTTCAGATATATCATCTATGAAGACTGCACAAGGAGATATAGTATCTGACCCACTCCTAATAAATACTGAATTTCGGTCCTTTTATTCCAAATTATACAGTTCTGATATTCCATATGATAGGAACAATTGTGAGCGGTTTCTCTAGAACCTTAAATTACCATGCCTTTCTAGTGATGAATCATCTGCACTGGGTGATCCATTTTCTCTTGATGAGATAAGGGATGCTTTACAGCATAGGGGGAGAATGGGAATGTTCTTTTGTTACATTTTGATGTATTATGTATAAATAAAAATTTGATCATAAAAAAACTTTATTACCCAGAAAACATCAGAACACACAGTCAAACCACTTATCCAGCAATCTATATTCCTGTTTTACTGCCACAGTTGAATTCCACTGAACAGTTTTGAAATCCTACAGTTGTACATTTGTGCACTCACACATACAGTAAATAAATCACTGCCTGTCAAGTTGCCGTATTCCCTGCAGTGGCCAATGTGTCCCAAGTTAACCAGCACAATGGGTGTTACTGTAAGCATATACCTGCATTAATATGGCTACAGAATGAAAATAGGTTGGCAAATTACATCAGTAAGATGAAAGCTACAGAGTTCACTGTAGTCAACATATTGCCCCCTAAGGCACTGTGCTAAATAACTGCCATTAACAAAATACATAAATAAATAAATAAATTCTACTATGAATCAATTACCTGAATCAGAATCCGCCAGGTTTACAAACACAACCAGGCCCCCTCTCACTATGAAGCTAACATTGTTCCCGTTAAGAGCTTGCTTTATGGCAGGTATCCTCTGAAAAAAAAAGAAGAGTTACACATTCAGCAATAAACTGAGGGGCTCATCAGCAAATGCAAGGAGCTCCTTAGTGCTTTTAAATATATTGTACACCTGTCAGTTTCTAGACTTTGAAGGCACACAATGGCCGAGTTTCCATGCAGCTTAGAAAGCCGCCACTCTCTCTCCATTTATGTGGCGTAGCACGCACATACCATGCACATTCCACACGTTACAGGAAGTTAGTCCATGAACCAGGACCCCAAAATCTGGCCATCGGTACCATTCAGGGGGACGAAGGCTCACTATAATGTTTGGCAAGGTCTGGACCCCTAGAAATGGAAAATAGGTGACAGCAGTGCATAACTCTTTGCCAAATCTGTTTTATCACCACATTTTGAGCTATACCCCAAATTCGCCAGCAGCTGGATTTCTACAATTGTGAAGCAGGGTCTTTATCAATCTGCCATAAAATCTTTATTGGTTAAGTTAGGGCATTGAAATTAACAGCTAAGATAGTCAAGCACTTGCATTTACCAGTGCAACAAACAGCATGCATTTATTTTCACTGGTTTTCATTTGGCAACCATTCTGTTTTACAGTACCTTAAATTAAATTAAACAGTTGTTTTTAAAAAGCCAAAAGATAATCTAAATATCTTAACTTCTTTAATAGAATGGTTTTAGTGCACGTGTATATTGAGTAATGTATCAGGGTCAGTTTAAGACCTTTTGTATTTTTTTACTCAGGGTCGCTCATTAAGGAGTTACTTTGACAGAACACAGCTGTGCCATTTGATCCAGTATATCCACACCATACTTCGTTGCGTTGTAAAATGCATGTCTCTGGCTTTCGTTTAGCATCAGTCCTGATGGTCACTGATCTGTGCAGAGCTTCGAATGCGCACATTTTTTTTTTTGCACCATCACACTCAGGGTGGCACAGTCTGCCTGAGAAATGTAGTGTAAATAATAATATATGATGTAGAATGACTTTCATCAGTGTTTCAAGCACTCAACAGGATTATAATACTTTATTTCACAATGACGTTGATTTTATTACAAAGCCCAGACTAAACTGTCAGCTATATTGTATTGATTTCAATATGCTGCATAAAATGCGGGTCTGGCGGTTGAAAAAGCAAGTGCTTACAACTTATTCATTTTTTCTGATTCTGCAGCTGAAACACCGTATGGGTATTTAATTCAAATATTTAGTAACACTTAAGAACGGACATCCACGAGATATTCACATACGCGGAGATATTTAAATTTGAATTGCAAAAGCCGTTCAAAAAGCAGCTATGGCGGTGCTAGTGTTAATAGTTAAGTTGACAATCTCTGAGCAATAATGCTGAAGAAAATCGAGCCTTCTACGTTTAAATTTATCCAGGTTCTTTTCAATTGTTCCACTTAATCTTTCCAACGCAAATCAGAGTTCCGTGTTTGCTGTGTTCCACGCAGTTTTTTCACAAGCTCTTGGCCATTTAACTCCAGGCTTGTGTCTGTTGAGGGTCTTTTCTCTATTATGCTGGTTTGTCTGACCGGGTTCACAAGGATCATTAGGTTCATAATTAGCTGTATCTATGCCTCAAGTCCTCCTCACGGTTATGACAGGGGTGCTGATATCCTGCAAAATGTGGTTTGCTTCCTGTCGCTGGATTTCACTCGACTGACTTGACCGACTTCGTAAGACGTACTAATCAATGCGAGGCCCTTGTCCTGTCTCCCTCAAGCATTTCATTCTCCCTTGATGAATCTTCAAACCCCTGACCGTTGTCGCCTTGCTCCAGCTGGAGTTCCAAGTCTTTGCTAACTGCAGATCTTGAACTAGTCTTTTGTGAAGTACTCTCCACTCTCATATCCATTTCCGTTCCTAAGTCGTTAACCGTGTTGTCCAACTTTGTCCAAGCCATCTTCCGCCCCCGCTCTCGCAGGCTCTAGGGGTATTTTTCTCTTTAATTTCTTAGAAGCCTTAGGCAGGTGTCTCTAGCATCCTGTAAACACAGCTGGATACAGCCGACAAGGGTAGCTAACCCTTGCCAGCTCCAATGGGGTCTCTTTCCTCCTGTCAGCTGTCTCTCCAGGCTGTCACTAGGTCTTTCCCATTGTTGCCAACTGCACCATTCACAGCAGTCACTGGATGTATCCAGATCTTCATGATTTCCATTACATGAGAGTAGATGTTAAAACTTCATGCTGATTTGAACTCGGCTCTCGCCAAGATAAGCACCAAATAAGAAGTAGCTTTACAGTAAACTAATGTGATCCATCTGCGTCTCCATCCATTTGCGTTTTCTTCCATCTCATAATGTAGATATGTTTTCTTCTGCCTGGTGTTGTGGCTGAAGTGTAATGCTGGCTCCAGGGATCAGCTTATTTTGCCTCCCCGGCGCATCAACACACACAATGGCTGCAATGCTGGCTCTGGGGATCAACCACAGTGTGGTCTCCCCAGCGCATCAGCATGACAACCGTCTGGATTGAGCTAAGTAGGGTACATATCTTCCATCCTCGGTGTTTCATCGACTAGCCCACGACACCTCAAGAGGGCTTGACGGTGATTCTGGCATCCCCAGCATCACCCCCTTCCGTCCCCCACTCAACTCAACCCAGTTTACTTACCCATACATCAGCATTTCTTTCTTTCTATTGTGCTTAAGATCCCCAACCAGAATTTTTCCGTCTCAACCACAGCCAGTTGCTGCTCCTCTGTGCTGCTTCAGATAAGTTCTTCACTGTGCAACGTAACTCTTGGCCACTGAATCCTGAGAAACCGGGATGTAGAGTGTGTCACAAATCCTCTACAACCTACCTCCACTGGGTAAACCCGGACTTTCCATCCTCGCTGTTCCATTTCAGCAGCTAGTTGAGCATACCGCAGTTTCTTCCTCTCATACGCCTCATCTATAGCATCCTCCCATGGCACTGTTAACTCTACCAGGTGAACAAGGCGTGCTGATATATAGCATAACAAAATACGTACCCATCTGTGACTAGTGTCCCATATATGGGAGTGTGGCAGGATGGCTTGCAGTGGTGAGGTGTGGTGAAGTCACGGACCAGGAAGTAACTGAACCAAAACAATGGATGGGCGGGTGAAACTGAATGCAACAGAGTTCAGCTGGATTTAATAAATAATAATACAAAACAAAAGATTTAAACACATAACAAAACACAAAAACAAAAGGGCACGAGGGCCAAACGAACAGAAACAAGTATATTTTAAATATAGCAATTGTTCGTTATATTCTCCTCGCTCTCTCTCTCCGCTCTCCCGTACTCTCCTCTCTGCACTCAACAACCCCGCAGCTGCAGGTTCTTGTACTCTGCCGGAGGGGTTAACTAGCTGTTAATTATCTTATTATCCCTCGGCCACAGTCTGCACACGTTTGGTAACGATGCGTGACTGTCAGCTAGTTAAATAACACTGTGTAACAATTTTTTTTTTTTTTTTTTTGTTCCTGGGTAGTAAGTGTTGTTTCCTAATTGCTTATGCCTCAAAAGTATAGAAAATGGCTATTATTCCCCACAAACTTTGCTTTTATGACCAGGACAGTGATATTTTGAAATTTACCTATTTTCCAGAACATTCCAGATAGATTCAGTGCTGAATAAACTTGGAGTAACTTCTAGAACTTTCCAGTAATATAAATAGTAGTATAAATACAGGGGCCTTAAGCCCACCAGTTCAGTTTAGTTCCAGCTGCCTAAGTGGATACATATCTGCATTTTTCTGAGATGGCATCAAGGTCATAGGAGACTTCAAAATGGTGGCATTCCTGATGGGTCTCCGAGGCGGTTTTACCAAGTTTCCCTGCTATCTTTGCCTTTGGGACAGCAGGGACACCAAGGCGCACTACCACAGGTGGGACTGGCCACAGCGGACCGAGTTCTCTGTGGGGAGGAACAACGTCAAGTGGGAGCCACTGGTGGACCCCCGGAAGGTGCTGATTCCACCACTGCACATCAAATTGGGCCTTATGAAACAATTTGTCAGAGCTCTAGATAAGGAGTCGGCAGCCTTCAAGTACCTTCAAGACTTCTTCCCTAAGCTGTCTGAGGCAAAGGTCAAAGTCGGTGTCTTCGTCGGACCACAGATAAAGAAGATCCTGGAGTGCAATGAATTCCCCAAGAAGCTCACTAGTAAGGAGAAAGCGGCTTGGAACAGCTTTGTCGCAGTGGTTCGGGGCTTCCTGGGCAATCACAAGGCCGAAAACTACGTGGAGCTGGTTGAGACTCTGGTGAAGAACTACGGCACAATGGGCTGTAGAATGTCCCTCAAAGTCCATATCCTTGATGCTCATCTTGATAAATTCAAGGAGAACATGGGAGCGTACTCGGAGGAGCAAGGCGAGCGCTTCCACCAGGATATACTGGACTTTGAACGCCGCTACCAAGGACAGTATAACGAGAACATGATGGGAGACTACATTTGGGGGCTGATTCGTGAAAGTGATTTACAGTATAATCGTAAATCTCAAAAAACTACTCACTTCTAAATCTTTTGTAGTCATTTTTGTATTACTTTAGTATAAATACATGTTAATTTGGACTCATATGTTGTTTTTTTCTGACTTTATGTGAACAAAAAGACACAAATTCACCCGTTTTCTCATTGGAAATAGGTAAATTTCAAAATATCACTGTCCTGGTCACAAAAACAAAGTTTGTGGGGAATAATAGCCATTTTCTATACTTTTGAGGCATACGCAATTAGGAAATAACACTTACTACCCAGGAACAAAAAATTGTGTTACATAGTGTAATCAGTAGCTGATCAGCCACACATCCTCACAGGGTTTTAAATTATAAATAACAAATAACAAAAGACGCAGCGCTTTTATCCGTGCCGTAAACAAATACAAATAATAATAAGTAAATACATAGGGGCGAGACACTCCGCCACAGGGAGGCACAACAATGTTTTTTTGTTTTTTTAAAATCGTAAAGACTAACTTAAATAAATGAAATGTTCATAAGTCAGATCTGCACAAGTACAGCAAAGTAAACAGGTTAGTTGATGTGTACATATGGTATATACACACCATATTTTATATACAGTACCTAAAAAATTACAAAAGGTCTTAAATTGACCCTGATACATTACTCTATATAAAAGTGCACTAATAACATCTAATTAATTAAATTTTTAGTGTAAAAAAAAATGTTCAAAAATTGCACTTAGGATAAGCTGCAATAGAGAGGCTGCCAATGGCAAACCAGTGAAGATAATTGAATGCTCTTTGTTACACTGGTAATACCCTAACTTAATCAATAAAGATTTTATGGCAGATTGATAAAGACCCTGCTTCACAATTGTAGAAATCTAGCTACTGGCGAAATTGGGGTATAGTTGAAAATGTGGTGATAAAACAGATTTGGCAAAGAGTTATGCACTTATGGGTCCAGACCTTGCCAAAAAGTGCGCCTTTGTCCCCCCATTTGGTACCGACCGACCCCCCGGCTCATGGACTAAGTGCGCGTCTAAAACAAATATATGACTTCAAAGGAGGGTAAATTGCCTTCTCGCGCTAACGAGCTGTACATTTGGAAACATGTCCGTAAGTACAAGACTTAAGCAGTGAAAATCCCCTAACTGAAGGCCATACCAAGCAATCTTATTGGCAAGCTTCTTTGACCAAATATGAAAAACAAATAAGCATACAGTACGAGGGGCTTAAGTATTTTGGTTTTTTTATGCGACACAATTTTTTCATTGTTTCAGATTATTGCCATTGACTCATAAAAATGCTTAAGTTGTTTTATAAGCAAGGTTATAAAACATACTGAAGCTACTACAAATAAAAAAAAAAAAAACCCTTTGCAATAAATACATAAATAAAGCCCATTCTTTACACTTTTTTTATTATAAGGACGTCTATAAGTGGGGGTGAGCAGGGTAGCCTATTGTATAAATATACTACCGATATTTAAAAAATGCACTGTACTAAACATTTTTGACTGGATCATTTGTATATCATGCATGCCAAATGCTGGTGTTTTAGATGTTTGATCAGAATTGCTACAGCTACTGTTCTGTAAGAAAACGAGTTCATATTATTATATGTACGTGTATAATAGGTTTATAATAAATATGCAGTCTAAAAATGTTTAGCAAATAATAAAAGGATAGCACACAGCGCTTTCTTGTGGAATTTTATTTATTTGTTTATTTATTGTATTTGTGTAACGCTATCTCAGATTTTGTTTTGTTTCCCGTAGTTTTTTTTTTATTATTACATTTTTTTGGTGGCCAAATGAGACGGGCTACACTTGCAACGCGTCAACACAAACTTACAACTTTGTGGAAACCCAGCTGAAGACAGCTGTACTATATCTGCAGTCGCTCATGGAAGTCAGATATAAACATTTAAATTAGTGATGAGCACCAATATCGACATTTTGATAATTTCCATATTGCGATATCGTGGGTTTAGCAGAGACATACTTTTTATTGCTTATACTGCTACAAATACAAACGCAGTATAATCAAGTTTATTTTATATTAAGTCTCGTAGGCAAAGAAAACCCCCACACTAAAGTATTATTTAACCATTTTATTCCACTGATTGGCGTTTAGGTGCCAAACACTATTTGCACGCTGCATTAACTTTGGTACAATCGATCGTCCATAAAGTGTTGACGGGGTCATGCTGAATTTTGCACCCTGGCTTATTCTGAGATATGCACATGCGTCATTGTTTCATTTAATTTTGACCATGTGCTTGCCTTACGCTGCTATTCATATTTTAAATCACCGTGAACTTTCGGTATTATAAGCGAGACGTACTTTTTAGACGTCAAAACAGTATAAAAACATCAAAGCACATCTGAAAATAATGCAAAATTTGGCATACTGTCGTGAGTCAGCATTTACACGCAAAACAACCTAAGGGCTGATTCATACTTCATGTCTGCATGGTCGAAGTGAAGCTGCACAGCTTTTACAGCTGTCTGCGCCTGACGTATCGCATTCATCTGTGACATAAGTTTGAACCAACCCTAAGATTCAATTACTTCCAGAATGGCTGGAAAATGAGCAACACCGAAGTCTGTGCCCAGTGAAGTGTGGAAATATTATGCTCTTGAGGTGGATGATGGTATCGTAAAACATAACAAGACTTTGTTTTTCTCCGTGGATATTATGAAGCAACGCATCACTAAGTTAAAGTAAGTTAGTGCTTTTCATATGTAAATATCTGTTCACGTCTGTGTTATGTTTATCTTTACACTGTAATGTATATATTTGATATTGCAATTGTGTGATTATATTTTTCTGTGTTTTGGAAGACTTCAATATTATCAATATCGATAACGAAATACATGCTTGATAAATATTAATTAGGTTATTTGCATTTGGAACAAGAATTTATCTGGCTAAAGAAAACTATATGGAATCACACACAACCTGAAAGTACTATCAAAATATGAGAAAAAGGTGAGACTTATTTTCTTTTTCCATGGAAACTGCCCTAATGATGGCCTTTAGTGGTAATGGTGACTGCCCATAGCTTTTTGTTCTCTATGATGGTGTTCATAGTAGTTACTGTAATATGTGCTATGGTGTTTATAACAGGCTACCTTGTCGACTGGTGTGCTACTTGTCTTCTCTGGTGTACTCTCTGGTGGAAGCACATACAAGTCTGCTGTGGTAGGAAGGTCAGCTTTCACCACAGTCACCAGGGATGCCTGTGGAATGTCAGTTATCTGCAAGAGAACAAACAGCAGCCACATCAGTTTGTATAGCAGGACTGCTGTGAGACATGGAGAGTGAAAAACATGATGAATTTAAAAGGTCAATATTTACAATCCATTCTCCATCCAATCCCCCAGGATTTTTTTTTTTTTTTTTTAATCAGCCTGCAAAGGTTCTAAAAAATTGAGCTAACTAGTGCATTTGTTTAGTGATGTGGTTTGCTGTCCACTGAGAACTGAAGTTGATACCACCAAATGTAATTACTTTTTAAGATGAATATGAATCCAGGCCTCTAGCATATTAGTAGTGATCCATTTCCTCTTCATTCAGACATAACCGATGTTGTCCTGTGGCCAAAGATTCCAGTATTGTTTTAAAACTACTGACCATTAAAACTGAAACACAGTCTGGCTGTTTTTCTGTTTCACTTCGGTGCAGATCTGCTGTAAGACATGGACATGCAAATCTGACAACGGTGTGAAGTACCTTTGCTAGGATTCTAGTGACAACCTGCCCGATGTCCTCTCTCCAGTCTGGGATATTTGGGTTGAAAGGATCAAGGCTTTTGCTGAATGTGAGAGGAAGAACTTGGAACTGATCTGTAACAGGGAAAGGTACAGTTGACCTGAGAAGGAAACAATCACTCCTAATAAAATGTTACAGTGGAATAATATGGTAAAGTATGGCGAAGTAAAGCATGGTAAAGCACAGGTAATAATGGTAAACTGTAAAATTACAGAGCAAATTTAGTGTAAACCTTTATCCTTTTTACAAACTGATCAATGTGTCTTGTATACTCTTCTTTCTTTTATATATTCAGAAATATAGTACCATTATGTACATTACAATACAAAAATACTGATACATAAACAATGCCATTCTCTTCAACAAATCTCGTTCCATTTGATTTATTCTGGTTAGTTGCCAGCAGTGTAGTGTTACACAAGATACAAAAGTATTGCTAATTTTGCTGCTCATCTGCCTTTAATCTATCTCATCCTGTCTGATTTAAGCATTAGCAAGGTATTGCAATATTTCTTTAATAATGCAGTCTACAAAGCTGACAGATTTTTTATGATTCAATCCACATTAATAGTGACAGTTTGGAGCTTGTAAATTCATATTTCTGTTTATAAAAATCTGCTGCATTCAACGTGACATTTTCTGTGCATAAGGTTTGCGTGCCAAGTGAACCATCTTGGTAAAATACAGTTTTGTTATTAAAGGATTCAATAAAGTGTGTCTTAAACAAACATTGTACTTCAAATGCAGAGGGGTTGGTCTGGCATTCCACTGAGTGAAGCAGTCCTTACCAAACACCCTCATTGTTTTGGTATCCTGGACCATTGACCTTCCACAGGCTGCCTGAACTGTCACCATCACTTCACCGGTATTTGGGAATTTGGTAATCAGGCTGTTCTCTAAGGAGAGGATGGGCTAAAGAATACAAATAATGTTATCAGACTTCTGAAGAGGTACAGTAACAACTGGCACAGAGAAAGTTCAAAGGAAATGTAGATGTCTATGGGTGTTCATGCACCACATGATATATACAAGTTACCATTAAATATTAAAAACACAATTAAGCAATTAGTCGTAAACTTGGGTCTATTGCAATATCTGTATACTGTAAGTACACAGGTTTGAAAGGGAAACATTCCAGTATTTCAGTATTATCTGTTTTAATGTAGTATTTTTTAAATACTGAATTAGACTATATTAACCATATTAAATACTACAGAATATTAGAACTGTCTTAAGTAATGTATAACATTGTGTGTGCAGTTTACTGCATTTTACAGCAATATACAACTAAATCGGAGCATAAATATAAATGGCAGTATATATTTTTATAAGGGATAGCCGGAACTGCCCTCGGCTTGGAAAGGTCATTTGCTTTATAAACTGCTTTGACTGTAGTTCTGGAAATCACCATTAGAGGGTGCTCTTTACATAACAAATGTAATATCCTGTCTGGGGAAACCCTGTGTGAAGTACAGTAACGGCCCTGTAGCTGCTGGGAGACTTCCTGGATAAAGCCTAAAGGAGTACCTGGAGATTGTCTCCAATCCACCAGTAGAAGACTGTCAGATTGGTAGCTGCAGGGAGGATCACTGCTGTCAAGTTAACATCCTGGTTCCTTCCAGCGATCGGCACCACTTCTAAATGCACTTCCTGAAGGGGAGCTGTGATCACACAACACATGGCATTAATAAAAAGATACCCAAAACTACTTTTCTGTATGTCAGCAAAGTTTATCGAGCAACCATGTGGAAAGTGAATCAATCCTTCACATTCTTACAAGAACAGAATAGTGGGATTTGTGCTATTCAGTCCACATGTCTTTTTAGCAGTCAATATGGTCTAGGACCACCATGGAAAGCCAGGGTGGCACTGATTCGATGCCATGTGAAGTCTACAAGGTTTTTACATTCTTGTATTTATTACAGAATACATCTGTGATCCCATTGGCGTAACAAATGAAAGTCATGCATGGACACTCTGTGTGTTTTACTTATCCCACATGTTTTTCTATCTATTTCACTGTCTGTTTTTTAATTCACTGGTGCTCCTGAATGATCACATATATTGTATGTTCACAGGCCAATCCACAGACTATTTC